>NC_081409.1:466101322-466437384 GCF_030272615.1 Cryptomeria japonica
CACCAAGATTTTTACGTGGAAACCCAAATGGGAAAAATCACAGTGGTATTTGAACCCACAATATTATTCCACTATGGCCAGTATCAAAACAAAATTACAAAAGGGGAATGCACATGCATTCAGGCACACTGCCAAGATCTCACTGCTCAATTACAATAAGGGCTATAACCCTGAAAGGCACACTACCTTACAAATCATTTACAATGATGAATTACAATTATTGAACTCCAAAATAGCATCAATCAATTCCTGGATGAGTTTTAGTTAAGTGAAAAACTCTGACTGTATATGCTCTGCAACCCTGCTCTGTTTTCTGTCTCAATCAACTACCGGATCAAGAATGCGCACATGAAACTGTGCCATATAGGTTTCTCAATAATTTCTCACTTATAAAAAACTCTCTCATACATCAAAAATATCTTCTACATCAGTCTTATATATATGTAGCCACAAACAAAACATTTATCAAGTCGGCCATACAATGTAACATGTAGTAATGAGTTATCTTGAACCGGATTATCAAAACACATGCGGATCACCCAAATGATGATAAAATGATTTTTATAATAAATCTCTATCATCCCATACACAAATCTAACCACTGCAATCACTAGAAATATTTCGGACAAAAACTGCTCTTCTTAGCCTAAATTATAGGAGCTAGATTACCAGTTACCGGACCACTTCTCCAAAACACTATAGCTACTAGATAGGATTCTCATGAAGAGTTTCCATCAATGACAACCCTAAACCATTAATAAAAAATTGATATCAACCGGATGAATTTCAATTGCCAACACTATCCCCACCATCATCTTCCCCATCACCTCTCCCATGACCTCTCCCACTACCCCGACCTCAACCCCTAACCTATCTCTTTCTTTGACCCATGATTGATGGAATAGGTACAACAAGATCTGTCAAATGAGTAGGCCTTTGAATGACCCACCAAGTGTCATACTCAGAAGTCATGCTTGCATCTACAATGTCTAAACTCCATGCCCACTACACAACCACCAAATTGTCAAACTTGACATAAGAAACCTATGGGTTGATGTTGGGTCCCTAGTCACTAGCCTCTCATATTATGCAAGAAAAATATATGATCACATCAAGAAAACCTTGTCGCTCTCCAAACTATCTTAGAATTGTAGACATCTAAAATTAAATTAATTAATAGTTAATTAATTTAAGCCTTTCCACATAATTAATTAATTTAATTGTGTTGATCCCCTTCCTCTTAGGATTAATTAAATCAAATTTAATTAATCTTATCATTATAGTCCTTATAACTAATTTATTAAAATTAATTATTCCCCATTCTTCTAAGTCCCCTTTAGTTAATTAATTTTAATTAATTAACTTAAGTCAAGTGATTCCTACAAATCACTTCTTCTTATCCCCATTTAAACTAATTAATTCTTCTAGAAACCTGATTATCATTATTCCTCAATTTTAAATTCCTCCACTCATTATCTCTCCTCATGTCACATCCTCCTAACTTTCCCACTTGCACTCTAATCAGTCATCAAGCCACCTAATTTGTCCTCTTAATCATTTGCACATCCAAAATCACCTTGATTAGGGATGGGTCAACTCTTTGCCATAAATGAATTTCCCATCTCATCCTCTAATCTTAAATTCACCCACTTTGGTCCTTTCAAGGAAATTCAAATTCTTTGAATCTCCCCATGCCTCCTCTTCCCAATTAATTTTTAATTCCTTTTCTCATTTAGTCTTCCCACATATCCTCTTATTTTGAAATTTTTTATTGCTTCTCCCTTCCCCCAAGGAATTTAATATTCCTTTTGTCTTCCCAATGTACTTGGAGAACTCTTTCCCATGTACCTTGAGAGGTGTGGAGACAAGAAATGCCTTTATGGAAAATCTCTTGGTTCCCAAACCTTGTCCTCTCAATCCTCTCCTACTCTTTCTTTCAATCCTATCCCTCCATTTAGAAATAAATCTTGGCCTTTAATTTTTGTCTCCTTCAATCTATAAATTGGAGTCTCTTCTCCTCACAAATCATCCACTTCCATTGCATTCTTATGCTACTCTTTTATTCTCATATCCACTTCCATCATATTCTTATGATGTCCATTTGAGGATAAAAATCCTTTATCATACCATCCTAATGCCAAAATATTGTTTCATCAAAGCCAATCCATCTAATCCTCACTTATCATTTGATACAATCCCTTTTTGTGTAGTGGAGAGGAATCCACAATCCACCTAAGGACCAATCCAATCAAGTGAGGAAGGGGTGTATTCTTCACTTCACCAAAGGTCTAATCCAAGGAGCAAGAGATCACATTGTGAAGGTATAACGGTTTTTGTGTATTTGATTGAGTTTAATGCTTTATTTTGATTGAATATAACCTTTTTATCATCACATTGTTTTCCCTTGGTTCAAGAACCATTGCTAATAGTTGGATGTATATAATCCATGTGCTTGTATGATCTGACCAATCAAGTATATTTTTCATCGACAATAGGGAAGTGCTCTATATCATTGTCCCATTTTGTATAATCCCTATACAACCTCCAGATAAAATGCTACAATATATCCAACTCATGCCACTATATAGTGTATGAACAACATGACTTTGGGTCACCACCCTAAAATAGATGTAAAAATAAGAAAATCCTGCCTCAAGCTACCTATCCACTATAGGCTAACACATTGTGATGTGCTCCCAAGCCTAAACTTACAACAAGGTAATACCACAACCGATAAATTTGGCCCCCATGTATGCTACTGAAAGAATTTGATAATACATCTCCAAAATGCATAGTCCCCAAGAATATACCTGGTCATCTACAATCATACCCACCATCACTTGGCCTCACCCCATTGGAAACTCATGGTTGCATCTATCTAGAGCTAGTATACTAGTGTAGACACCTAAAATTGTCATGTCTAATAGAATAAATATTTTATTTATTTAATTACTTTAGCCTAATTCTTCTATTAATTAAATAAATCTTTATTTATTTAATTAATTCATTTATTTTCTAGCCTTATTTCTCATTTAAATAAATACCTTTATTTATTTAAATTATCCTTTTCCTAAATTAAATAAATATCTTATTTATTTAATTGATCCCACTTCTTCTATTAATTAAATAAATCTTTATTTATTTAATTAATTCATTAGCCTTTTCCACATATGACACATGTCATTCATCTCTTAATTCTTACACTACCTACCCTCTTATTAGTTTCTTATTTCCTCTACCTACCCTCTAATCATAGCCGACCTCTTTTACACCTCTCAATCTTATCCCTCCATTTCATATAGTGTCTTCTATTTAAGGAGATGCTTCCTTCATTATCAAACCCTGACTAACTCACTATGCATTCAGCCTTGACTACGCTTTCGAACTTGCATATGCAATCAAGCCTACTTGCAACCACATTTTCGTCCTTTGTTGAGCTCTTGTGCACATATAAAATCTGAGAGCAAATATATCAAGCAAGATCAATGGAGATAGGAAGAATGGAGATTCAAACCCTATTAGACATGTAATGGAATAATCTTTGTGATTTCATTTGATTTGCATTGTCTTAGGTAATCTTCATATGTTATGGTGGATCTTTGTTGTTGTTAGGCTAGGGTTTTGTGGTTGAATTCATTTAGTCTTTCAATATTGTTTATCCATTTTCACCATATACATTTTGGCACACCTGGTGGGAAATGGATTTTTGTTACATCTGTGTTTTTTGTAGATTTTCTAACCCTATATTGCTGTTTTGTAAAACAATTTGGAGAATAACCTTGTGTAGCTAGGGTTTTAGACACAAAATCAAGATCTTGGAGAGATTCGATCATATCTCACAAACGGCTTGGAAATTTTGCACCAAATTTTGTTTGCAGGTTGAAGACAACATTAAGAGATTTTAGTCCAAAATTCAAAATTTTTGGAGCACATTTGCATTTTTCATGATTTTTTTTATGATTTTTCATAAAAAAATTAATTTTGAGAGAAAATTAGCGAATTTTTCAGATTTTCTTATATTTTTGGAAATCTCTCTGATTTATACACATGATCTGTTCTTTGTGATTTTAATTTTGATACAAAATATTTCCCTAAAAATTGGATCTTTAAAAATTAGGGTTTTTCATTATTTTGATCAGTTCTCACAAACGATTTCGAATTTTGGCATAAAATTTTTTTTGCAAGCCAAGGAAAAGTATCAGAAGGATTCAGTAAAAATTTCAGATTTTTGGGATCAAATTTTCATTTTATATGAATTTTTTATGAGTTTTCATAAAAAATTAATTTTGAGAGCAAATTAGAGAATTTTTTGAATTTTATTACATTTTTGGAAATCTCTTAGAATTATACATAGGATCTATTCTTTTTGATTTTAAATTTGATGCAAAATCATTCCTCAAAAATCAGATCTCTGAAAATTAGGGTTTTGCATTATTTTACTCATATCTCACAAACTGCTTGGATTTGTTGCAGAAATTTTTTTATGCAAGTTTGGAAGACCATCAGGACTCTCCAGTAAAAATTTTAGATTTTCGGGATCGATTTTGCATTTATATGATTTTTTTATGATTTTTCATAAAAAATTAATTTTTGGAGCAAATTAGCAAATTTTTTGGATTTTCTTACATTTCTGGAAATCTATTAAAATTTTATAGGTGGTAATTTTTTATGATGAATCAGATCTTTGAATTGGTCAACAAAATGCATTGTTGAAGGCCCCTATTTCACAAAGTCTTTTGGATCTAAAATTTACCTAACTTGTGTGCTTGCAGGAAGGGGTGATCATTTGAAACAATCCAAACTACTAACAATTCTTTGTTGTAGGACCTTGGCAAGGGTTTTTGATCTTTATTGTGTGCCTTGTTCTCATAGACTAGCAAACACTTCAATTGGTGCACTAAAATTGAACCAGTGTCCTTTGTGTCTTGGGCAATAGGCTCTTTTTGTTTAATCTTTAGAGGGCCTGTCTCCCCGTGTGGTCATAAGGACTACTAGTGAGGAGAGAACGACCCAAGTGGTAGCGAAGAAAACCCACCTCTTCTGAACCACTATAAACAATTGTATTCATGGTGAAAACTATGGATAACGTGTGTTGATTAGTTCATACTGACACTATGTCTCCCCATAAACCCATTTGATCAAATTTATTTGATCAGTTGTAGGGCGTAACCCCTACCAGCTGGGAGCCTTCTGTATTTACAAAGCTGAAAGTGCCACATGTATGGCCACATGAGCGGATGCCCTTACTAGCACCTTTTTGTTTTAGAAGCCAAAATCCTTCTAGTTGTTGGGGCAGGAGGTCAGACCTCTGGTAGCGGCCCACACACATACGGTTCTTAGTAGAGATACAAAGTTTGCCACGAGGAGTTTTCGTGGGGACTGATGCTTGGCTGACCCGAGAAGTGAGTGTCGAGGGTGGAGCCAGTGGGGTCAACAACTATTGTCCTGGCCAACCATAAGAATTGTGCTTGTCTTATTTTGAACAATCAAACATTCAAGACCAAACATCAAAACATTGTGTCTTTTGTGTCTTCAAATGCATGCAAAATAATTTTACATCAAACAACACATTTTTCTTTGAGTCATTTTGAGTCTAAACACTTGCAAACATTGAGTCTTCATCAACATTGTGTCCTCTTGTCATGAAAATACAGTCAAAATTTCAGATTGGGTCACAACAAAACAACTTCACAAATTAGAAAATTTTACAGTCCAGCAAACAAGAGCAATTAGTTTCAAAATTCTTGAGCTTCCTAAGTTATTTCTCCAAGTTTTCATCTAGAATTCAGCCTATTTTTGGGTCTCACAAAGTCCATCATTGCTTTACACCTTACATTACATTCATATTTGTCTAAACTTGAGTCAAAAGGTCACTTGCTTGTCCTCATCTTACTTTGTCAACACACTACATACAACAACATTTTGCTAAGTGGTCTATCACCTTTGGGTCTCATTTGGTCTTACTTAGAGTCAAGGTCAACTTACCTCATCAAGAGAAACTATCATCTCTTTGGAAGCCACACCTACTCTACTACATACATACTTGGTCTTACACTTTGGACATTGCAAGTAAACCTGAGATTCATTTACATTCCATTCAAACTCTTGGTCTTCCATACTCTTTCCATTTTCATCTAGTCTCACACATCTTGGTCAATACCTATTTCATGGTTGAAACCCGTTCCCAAAAATCTAGGAGAGAAGCTAAAGAGGCTCAAGAGTCCACAAAAATGAGTGCCTATCATTATGACAATGATGTCTTTTTCAATTCTGATCATACCACATTACTTGACATGGATGCTTATAGAAACATTCCAAATGTTGAGAACATGGACACTACAAACAACAATGATACACACAATGACAATATTGATAACGTTTCTTAATATTCAGCAACATGGACACTACAAACAACAATGATACACACTGACAATATGGACAACATTTCTGTATATTCAGCAGAAGTGGAAGACTCCATTATGGATCCCCGTTTCAATCGATTGGTTGAGGAAATAATGAGGAGGGATAGACAATATTTCTTACAAATGATGGCACAAAGTGCAGCCAAGATACCTCATGATTTTGACATGTCTCAAATAATGGAAAATCGACCTTTGCAACAACCTCACCTCAACATGGATCAAAGGAGGCCTAATAGTGGAGGCAATAGAGGACCACATATGGTGTCTGAATCACCATCATCTTTGTTTCAAAAACCTGAGGTCCCATACACACAAGGTCAAGCATATGATACTGACCTTCGCAGACCATTATGGAAGTCTTATACAAAAAAATATGCTCAATCACATACCAATGCTAAGGATCAACCACTAAAGCAATTGGATATTCAAAGGCATGTTCAAAATTTGGACACAAGGAAACCCCGCGTCAAAATTGGGGGCAACACACTAGAACAAACTCATGACATGCCTATAGAGTATGGTATACATGGACAAAGCAAATATTCTATTCCTCACCATGACTCTATACCAAGAGGTAGCAGCAAAAGAGACATATTTGATGAGATTATTCCCACAGAGCTTAGGTGATCAAGCTATGGAATGGTTCTCTCAACTCCCACCTGGAATTAAGTCATGGGATGAATTAGTAGAGGCATTTATCCAACATTTCTCCTACAACATAGAGACAGACATATCAGTCACTACTTTGTGCAACACCAAGCAAAAAGATGGAGAATCTTTTTCATCATTTTTACAATGGAGGAATCTAGCCAATAGATGCTCTTGTGAAATTCCACAAAAACAAATGGTAGAAATGTTCACCCAGAATGTTAACAAAGACATTGGTTATGACCTAAGAAAAGCTTGTTGTCCACCTTCAAAGACGTCATTGAAAAAGGCTTAGTGACAGAAAAGGTCCTAATTGAACAAGGAGTCATCAAGATATTCAAGGAAAACAAAGATGATTTTATAGGAAAAGATAAGCCAAGATTTTGGAATAAAAACAAGAACACAGCCAATGATGGTGCTGTTGATGCCAATACGGTACGACCAAAAATCATTTTTTCTAGATCAAGTTCTACAAACAATCAAGTGAATACTCAAACAACTTCCAGATCATGAAGGAATTACACCCCATTGGGAGAACCACTTGAGTCAGTTTTCAAAAAGCTAGTGGCAAACAAGGTAATCACTATTCCAGATTTTCCTCCATATGAACCAAAGGTCAAACCAAATTGGTGGAATGATGATGAGTATTGTGAATTTCATAAGAGCAAGGGTCATAAGACAGGAAATTTTCATCGGCTGAAGAACATCATACAAGATCTCATTGATAGAGGTGACATTGAGATCAAGGGACACTCATCCAATCAAGAACATGGAATGTTTAAGGAACCATTCCCAAAGCATGACAAGGGAAAAGCTAAAGCCACAGATGATCAAACCAACTATACCAGAGCATCCTATAATTATGATTCAACTATCAATCACATTTCGATGGACAATTATGTCTCTACCATTATCATCAAGGACAAAACACCTGAGAATTCCACCCAAAGACCCAAGATTGTCTTAAAAGGAATTGGATCTTCTTCCGAACCTACCTCTGAATGTAATATTACAAGTCATCGAGGTAAATTCACCTTGCAAGGTGCTCCAGCTAAAAACACTTCTTCTTCATCAACCAAGCCTGAGTATGACCTTGTACAACAGTTAGGGAAGACACCTACACTTATTTCAATCCTTGAGCTCTTACGTATATCCCCCACACATAAAGCCATTCTTGATAAAATCTTTAGAGACACTGATGTCCCCACTGATCTGAATGTGGACCAGTTTCAAGCCATGGTGGGATACCTTTCCATTCCACACTCTCTTACATTCACAAAAGTCGATGACGCCTCCGTAAGTCAACCACATAATGCACCTTTACACATTGAAGCCTTCATACACAAACATCGAATAAAATGAGTCCTGATAGATGGAGGAGTAGGTCTAAACATTTGTACATTGAGCACTATTAAACAATTGGGATATTCTGACAAAGCTATAAATTATACAAACAAAATTACCATCAAAGCATATGATGATGAAGAGCGTTCATCCAAAGGCACAGTCACCTTGCCTCTCAAGGTTGGGCTAGTTATGAAGGATGTGGTATGCCAAGTCCTTGACCTAGATCTCACATACAATATATTATTAGGGCATCCTTGGATTCATGAAATGAGTGCAGTCCCATCTACATATCATCGATGCATCAAGTTTCCACACAATGGAGTTGAAGTGACCGTCAAAGCTGACCCAAATTCATTTATATATTGCAACAATATACAACCTAGATCAGAAATAACAATCCCAGTCAATCGAGAAGCTATTCCTTCTTCAGCATATGTGGATCCAGAATCCTTGAAAGCTTCTACATCAAAGCAAACAGAGATCAAAGAAAAGTTTAAGTTTAAAGACCTGGGATGTGGTGAGTATATCTTTCATGTTGATCAACTCCCACTATATCCTAAGGTATTCAGTCGATCAGAACAACCTACAAACAATTTGCAATGCCAAGGAATTGGGTATGAACCACCTAGTGTTGTGGCTACTAAGTCTGAATACAAATCTCCTCTAGTGGTGCAAGCATCTCTTGATATCAAGAGTTGTAAGAGTGGTTCCAGCGAAGAATCTATTGAGCGTATTGCTAGCCCTCTTGAGAGCTCACATAGCCTTACCATTTCTTCCACTCATTCCATTTCCACTCCACTTCCAGACTTGGATCAACAGGAATCACAAAAGCCCTTACTAATTGGGGATCAAAAATCAAGCTTTGAAAAGAAAAATCTAAAATTCAAAAATAAAGAAAAGTCCTTTAGTCCAAATCAAAATCAAAAGCTATTGGAATTTGAAAAAATAAAGGTCAAGGATAAAAATCCTATGAAGCAAAAAGAGAAAGAGTTGATCTCCCCTAATATCAAAATAACTGGGGGCAAAAATTCTAAAATTTCAAGTCAAAAAGCACACTTGTTGATCCTAAGTCTCCATCATCCTATCCTACTTTCACTTCTTTTCACAATCATAAGCCTCCATCACTCATCTACTTGTTCCATACATAATTTCCCTTCTGGTGATACATCATGGACCTTTAAAGGAGCTTCCTTGTGGGACTTTGTTGTCAGGGATGCCCAAACTTCTTTAGGTGACATGCATATGGGCCTGTGTATTCCACACGCTAGTAATTCTATCTCAGTTCCTTCATCAAGGAAGACAATCACTCGAGCTACACATCATTCAGTCAAGGAACAATGCAGCTACAATCATAAAGTCAAGCCTCACACATTTGAGGTAGGTGACTTAGTTCTCAGAGAAAATCCTAAAAATCAGCAAGACAGAGAGAGGAAGGGCAAGTTTGAACCGAACTGGCTTGGTCCTTACATCATCATAGCAGCATATGGATCTATTGCATATGAGCTCTCAACCACAGAGGGTGAACCTTTGGAGGATCCTATCAACAACATGCACCTTCGCAAGTTTTACACATAGCTCTTTAGAGTATCCTAATTCAAAATACAAAAAAAACCATAAAACATAAAAAATCATTACTTGGTGAAAACCTGGCAAACAGGTGCCTTGTGACAACAAAAAAATTCAAAAATAAAAAAAAAATCATAAAAATACAAAAATCTTTACTTGGTGAAAACCTAGTGAACAGGCACCTTGTGACACAAAAAAAAATTGAAAATTTTGAAAAACAGAAAAACATTTCGTCCAATGGTGAAAACCACTTCAATGGTGCCCTGGGCAAGTACCATGGTGAAAACTGGGTCACTAGCGCCATGCATAGAGACATTTCTCCTCCCTCCTTCAGGACTCCATTTCATCTTTCACCTTGCACACACTCACAGCCTATTCATCTACAATAAAACTTACACATTCCCATCATGGCTTGTTATTGATCTACCCAAGATTGGTTCACCATTCATAATAAAACCCCTTTTCACCCTTTCCATTCATAATAAATCAGCTCCTATCTATGGCTAAGGCAAATCCTATGTCTAGTGATGGGTGTGGAACTGAGAACATCACATGTTCCGAGGAGTACAGTTTCTTCCAGTTTTCTTCAGTCTATCTGCGCACAATCCGCAATAAAGAAACACTTGCATCGCCGATCCGAAATAAAGTTTCGTCTTCTCCGCAATAAAGTATCAGTTTCATGGATTCAGTCAGTTTCAAATGAGACACAACAACAACAATGGGCTTTAACAAATCAAATATTTCAACAGACTCAGACAACATTATGGTTCAGTGCTATCTATCCTTTTTGTGAAAGTAAACATTGTGACCACAATCAAATAAGACTTATACAAGTGACAAGAGACACTATACTTGAGGACTACAGTGGATGTTGGTGTCGAGTCTTTGTTTTCTTTTGATTTTATCTTCTGGTGACATGTCTTTTAGCTTTTCTAGGATGTCTCTGACTAGAGATTTTATCTCTAGGATGTCTCTGACTAGAAAGGCGAGGATGGGGTATCGTCGCCTATTTTTCTTTACTATCTGTGGATTGTCTCTTAGTAATGCTATGACTTGTCCAAGGATATGAGGACACTGTGAGTCTACTATGAACTGGGGCATTCTTTGTTTGTGACTGTCTTATCTCCATGCAAATAGGTATAATGACTTTCTGGGTCGAACATATGCCTCGATTGTCATAACCTACTTGCCATAATAAAGCTCAATGATGATAATGCACAAGAAGCTCTTTCACTTCCATATCTTCTATCTTCCATCCCATTTTCTTGATTGACCTCCATCGTCCTTCTTGAGTCCGCGTAGCCTGCTATCACATGACTGAGTATAATGACACACCCAAAACATTTGCATTTCATGTAGTTGCACTTGCATTACCACATATAAGCATTTCATGCATACATAGATATGGATATCACAATTGCATCATATCCTGCACACAACACATATTAACACATCTTACATTTTCATGACACAAATAGTCATTTGCATTATCATATTCATTTGTTTTTCATACATTCACATTTGCATTGGCATGACATATTAAAAACATAAAAGAACAAAAATATTGCATTTCATCATGTATATATTTGCATCCATATCAATCATCATCATAAATCACATCAAAGCAACATCACATAGGTACACATGCATATAGATGCCGCAAGGATATATCATCTCATATATATAATCATAAGTGTCATGATACAATGATGTCAAAATCATATGGATACAATCACCTGTAGGTGTCTACCTCATCATACAAAATGGTACAAAACTGATACAAAGGAACCCACTGATCACTTCTACCAACACTGCTGGTAGTGCTAATCCTGTCTGTGTCATCATGTCCCATGCCACGTGTCCAACCCTCATCTCCAGTCCTAGATCCTGGAACACTCGTCTCAATGCCTCCCTATCTCTGTCTTGATCGTAGGGAATCAACTCCCCATCAATCGGTATCCTTAGAATCCTGTATACATCCTCTAAGGTGATTGTCATCTCACCCATCGGCAAATGAAAACTACAAGTCTCTGAGTGCCATCTCTTAGCCAGCGTAGTCAGCAAACCCATGTTCGCTTGAAACTTAGGCACATACAAAATATATCTCAGACCCATAACCTCAATGGCAGCTCGGTCCTCAAATTTCAGCTCTAGTCATAACCTCTGAGTCAATGGGAATCTCTCCCATGACTCCAGCATAGGTAAGTACTCATGTAGTCAATAAAATCAATCATGTCAGTCAAAGTGACACTCCCTGTTCATCACAAAGTGTTGCTATTTATCCTAGTGGTACTCCCTGTTCATCACAAAGTCTACGTGTTTTTGCACTCCCTGTTCATCACAAAGTGCTGCTCTTTTAGTACTCACTATTCATCACAAAGTACTATGTCTTGGTACTCACTGTTCATCACAAAGTGCCTTGATCTATCTTATCCTAGGGCCTCTGCTTGAGTGTATCCTCTTGAGTAGTTTCCTAATTGGCAACGTATGTTCTATCACAGAATTGTTAATCCTAGCCCTATTTTCTATTTTAGTCTTCCCTAGAGGACCTGCTTGAGTGTATCCTCTCAACAACTTATCCAATCGACAGTGTATGTTCATCACAAAACTGCTGATTTGGCCTAGAAGACATAAATGTGCTTTCATTACATAAACGCGCTTACATATTGCACAAATGCGCCTGGCACAAACACAGATGCGTCTAAGCATTTTTTGACCTTGTTTGACATATTCTAAAATTCATTTATTGTGCTACCTAACATGCATTTATGACAACATTTATTACAACAAAGTACAAGGAGGTTTTGCAGTACTAACCGGCTCTCCTGCATCTGATGGCCTTTGAAATCGGCGAACGCGATGAAATCTATGAACCAATGCCATCGCTGTTGACTGCTACTGCTCTATTCTCTCTCTACACTCTGGTCTCTTGGATGTGTGGATGAAAATGAGGATGTTTTCCCCTTGTGGTCTATCTTATAGACTACCCTAGCCCTATCCCTAGTCTCTCGTGCCAGTCTTCGTTATCCCATGACTTTGTCACTCTATCCTATCCAATCAGTCCATTCTAGCATTTATTTCTTATCGAGAGATTGTCTGCGACATTTTCACACATTTTTATCCAATCTCTCAAGGGGGCATATCATTCCCATCTTGGGGCAACTTTGTATCAGTTCATATTATCTTCTTTGAAACAACGCGACAAGCTGCATTGTCTCAAAGAGGGGCAAAATGTAGACACCTAAAATTGTCATGTCTAATAGAATAAATATTTTATTTATTTAATTACTTTAGCCTAATTCTTCTATTAATTAAATAAATCTTTATTTATTTAATTAATTCATTTATTTTCTAGCCTTATTTCTCATGTAAATAAATACCTTTATTTATTTAAATTATCCTTTTCCTAAATTAAATAAATATCTTATTTATTTAATTGATCCCACTTCTTCTATTAATTAAATAAATCTTTATTTATTTAATTAATTCATTAGCCTTTTCCACATATGACACATTTTATTCATCTCTTAATTCTTACACTACCTACCCTCTTATTATTTTCTTATTTCCTCTACCTACCCTCTAATCATAGCCGACCTCTTTTACACCTCTCAATCTTATCCCTCCATTTCATATAGTGTCTTCTATATAAGGAGATGCTTCCTTCATTATCAAACCCTAACTATGCTTTCGAACTTGCATATGCAATCAAGCCTACTTGCAACCACATTTCCATCCTTTGTTGAGCTCTTGTGCACATATAGAATCTGAGAGCAAATATATCAAGCAAGATCAATGGAGATAGGAAGAATGGAGATTCAAACCCTATTGGACATGTAATGGTATAATCTTTGTGATTTCATTTGATTTTCATTGTCTTAGGTAATCTTCATATGTTATGGTGGATCTTTGTTGTTGTTAGGCTAGGGTTTTGTGGTTGAATTCATTTAGTCTTTCAATATTATTTATCCATTTTCACCATATACAACTAACAATAAGAGAATTAAGAACCACAATATACCATTCATACATATCCACCATAGTCCCCCATGAGATATCATAATAGTCATCAATACCTAGGTCAATGACATCACACTCAAACAATCAACATTAAGTTGGAATACTTGTGTTAGCCTCATAGGTCACCCTCTCACCATGTACTGGGATTCATAAGATGCAAAAAATGGTCTCGAGGGTCACAAAAGCATCTCTAGTTGATAGGTGAAATGAGCATGTCTTTGAGTGTAATCGCTCAACAAGTGAAGTAATCAATCCCCAATTTTCTCTATCTTGGGCATAAAACACACATGATATAGTCCAAGTGAGTGTAAATACTATCACTCTGCATCATCTAGTTGCTGGTGAAGTGTTAGCCACTTAGGTCTATTCTCCCAAGTACCTAATACTAGGAGGCTCATCTGCACTCACAATATGCACAATGTCAATCTAAAAACATATTTATAACCCGAATCGACTTATCAATAGACCAATTGACCTAATAAAGGCTTCATCCAAACCCTGATGACCAAATGCGACACAATTATAGGCACATGCACAATAATTATATCAAATACATAACTTAAAATGAAAATGTAAAACAATAAGATCATTAGTCGCATGTGTAACATATTAAGCTTATGTGTAACACTTAACTTGCATGCAACACAAATATTGAATGTGATATTCTATCTACACATGCGACACAAAATCCACATATGCATAAAATGTGTGTGCATATGCAACATGCTTACAAAATGGACTTACTAAGACCTAGAATTAATTTCACAATAAATGCATTATAAGGAAAAGTTGGGTTTGATCACTTACCCCATTGCATGTGTCAGCTTCCCTGTAGAAATTATAGACTTGCTCTACACAATGCAACTTTCGCTTGATGCCTACCATAGCTCTACAATCGTGACTCAAGGGCTCTCTACATTCTCCAATTTTTTCAAGATCATAATGCACAAATGAATCCCTTGTCTCCTATTTAGAGGCATAATTTACCCTAATTAGGGTTCCCTAGTGTATTGAATATGGTCCCTTTTCCCTTTTAAACCTCATAAGTTGACCCTATAAACCCCATTTTCTAAGCAGAATACATTTTTGGACTATCGATAGCATTGTTGTCAAATTGAACTTCAAATAAATAAAAAATTACTTGATTTCCCAAGGGGAAACCACATTACCTTGTTGCGACTAGGGCAAAATTTTGATTTTTCTTTGAAACAACACTCAAAATCACATTGTCTCAAAGAAGGAAAAAATATAGATAGCTAAAATTGGCATGCGCCTAAAAATGCTAATTTTACTAATTATTCCTCATTATTAATTAAATAAATTTTAATTATTTAATTAATCTCACTTCATTCTTGTAATTGATATTATTCCTCCATTCCTCACCAAGATTATTGCAAACAGACTCAAGAATGTCCTTAAAACAATTATATCAGAAGAGCAAAGTGGTTTTGCACCTAGGAGGTCAATTGTGGAAGGCATAATAATAACACATGAAACCATTCAATTGGCAAGAAAGGTAAAATAACAATGCATGATTGTCAAATTGGATATTCTTAAGGAATAAGATTTTGTGGATAAGTAGTTTCTGATTACAGTGCTTGAGAAGTGTGGATTTAGTGAGAGGTGGATCAAATGGGTTAGAAGCTACATCTTTACCCCAAAGTTCTCGATCTTAGTGAATGGAGTGACACATGGCCTCTTTACCACCTTTAGAGGCATTAGACAAGGAGATCAATTATCTCCCTTTCTATTCATAATTATGTTTGAGGCCCTTGGCAAGAACATAAAATCTTTAAGAAGGGAGGGTAAATGATAGGGTGTGTATGTGGTTAACAATCTAGACCCTCTTACCCATTTTCAATTTGATAATGATACTATCCTATTTGGAGTTGCATGTAGAAGAGAAACCAAGACCATCAAGACATTTCTTGATGAATACTGTATGGCACTAGGTCGAAGTATAAACTGGAGGAAATCAAATGTTTTTTTCCTCAATCCATAACCTAGTTTACAAAGAGACTTGTCAAGAATTTTGAATCTAAAGATGGCTAATTTTGGGGGGCATTTTTTGGTGATGCCTTTATTTGTAGACATTAATAAGAAAAGTTACTAGGAGAATATAATCGATAGTTGCAAAAATAAAATGGAAACTCGGAAAGGAAAATGGTTAACCTCTATAGGAAGACTTCTTAGATTAAGGTTGTCCACTTGGCCAATCCAGTATACTCGATGGAAAGCTTAAAATTACCTAAGGCGATCGAATAAGACCTCATCCAAATATTAAGGAGGTTCTTTTGGAGTGGCACATGTGAACAACAAAAACTACCCTTGGTTGCTTGAGACAAGATTTGCCTTCCCAAGGAGGCTAGAGGCATAGGTATTAGACAATTAGCCATCATGAATCTAGATATGGGAGCAAAGATAGTGTGGTATATGTAAACCAAAGGAGAACAAAAGTGGGTCAAAATACTTAGAAGAAAATACTTTGACTCAGATAACCCCATTCATATCTTACTACAATTGACCCCCAAAGAGGCTCTGCAATATGGAACTACATGTATACTAGAGTGTAGGGACATTGTCACGAAGCATATCACTTGGGAAGTTAGAAATGGGTAAAGTGTTTTGTTCTAGAGTGACTTGTGGGGAGACATAGAGCCTATTAAAAACCATCCCAATTTTAGAGGATATTAGAAATGAGACTATCTACACATGGGGGAGAAAGATATGCAACTATTGGGATATGACTATATAAAATGAACTAGTAGTTTGGGAATGGTACTATTTGCAGGAAGTTAATGCCCCCAAGATAAGAAAGAGGTGCTAGTTGCAATCCTAAGAAATACAACTTTTATCCCAATCGATCAAGGGAATATTGTTAGATGGTGTGGATCTAACACTAGAACCTATATAGTAAAATTAAAATATAAAGTTAAGTTGCAATGGCAAAGCTAGGATGACCAAACAAATTTTAATGAAAAAAAAGTTTTCTTTTGAAAGTGGGGGTTTTTGCTTGGATGGCAATATATATAGAAGAATATTCTTACAGAGGAATGATTAGCTAAGTTTGGATTCCAAGGGTCGGGGAGATGTGTGCTTTATAAACACAAGAATGAAATGACTGATCATATTCTATTAGGATGCCCTTATGCAGACACTTGCTAGAATTTTTTTATGGAGATTCAATTTTCAATGCCTAGTCTCTGAGGATATTGAATCCTAGTTCAATATGTGGCCACAGAAAGGAAGGGAATCTATCTTTGGCAGTTTGTAGCTCATCACTCCTTTCACAATTATTTGGTAAATTTGGAAGGGGAAAAATAGGAGGATCTTTCAAGATAAGGAAATGGAAAGTGAGAGGCTATATAACAAAAATGAATTACAATTAACAAAATATTCAATGAAGCAATGAGAAATAAGTCACTCAAGAAAAGAATCTTTACAAACTAAGATGACAAGATAACTAAAATACTCATAGGACTGAAAATTACCCCTATTCAGGGAGCTAGTGTGGGTAACCAACCCTTGATTAATAGGAAAGAGGTAAAATGAATGCCTCTTGACGTTGGGTGGATCAAGCTTGTTGGCATTATAACAGACACGGAAGATTGTTGGCATTTCAATAAGGATATTGAGAAGGTTGTTGATGATTATGGATATAACTAATTAAGGATGTTTACTGTCTTAATATTATTATTTTGTCATTGATGTCAAGAAATTGATTTTCTAATTCAGTATGATGTTGCCATATCTTAAGAAGTATGATTTGATGAGTATAAAGATGTCGGTAAAAGACATAGAAAGAATGTGATGAATAAGGGGAGGAATAAGTTATTCAATGGGCAACTATTACCGAGTTAGACAATGATGAGATCATGATGTTTTGATTGTTTTGATATCCTACATATGTTGTTGATTGTAAGGTTGATACTATACTATGTTACCGAGAAAAGAACCTAGTTGGTAAACCCTAAGGAACCTAGTCGGTAAACCCTAAGGTTATTGCTATTGGTTAATGAAGGCAGAATGTCTACTAAGTGAAGTTTAGTATTTACCGAGTTGCAACCGAGTAATTACAGAATGCATTGAGTGAATAAAAGCATTATTTAATGAAGGAAGCTGATGAGTTGGTTATGATTAAATGATTGGTATGTCATGAATGAAGTTTGTTAAAGAATCTATGGCAAAGGAAAATCGGCAAGAAGATCTACAGCTCAGATTGAACCACAATACCCTAGCACAAGTTCCAAGAAATGTATGCAAGTTCCAAGGTGGGGTAAAACATTTTCAGATCAAAGGATACATTGAACCTAGTCAAGTTTGAAGATCTGATGGCTATGATTGATCATGGGAAATGTGATCAAGGAAATTAAGTGGTTGGCAAATTGCTTATAAATAATGAACTGTTGATAAACAATGTATGTGGGCAAGTGTATACACAGGGATGCTACATAGTGATTACCGAGCATAGAAGCTTGAAGACCTATTTGAATAATAGAGTATAGAGCCTAGCCAATGGACAAGATAAGTCCTATAACTACATTGTATTGATCAAATAAGAATCTACTTTAGCATTTTAGATGTGAAGTTGCAGAAGATTTTTATTACTGTTATTTTGTAAAGTGACAGAAAATCTCTTAACTAAGTGAACTTAACAGTCTTATTTGTAAAACCCTCTAGCAAGGTGACATTCTGATTGAGTGTTTGAAATCCTTTAACAAGGTCACTTTTAACAAGGTGAAGATCCTAACAGATCTGAGGGAAATCCCTTAACCGGGTCACACCTAGCAATGTGTTTGTAATCTTTAACAGGATTTGCTTTTAACCGAGCATACTCTAGAAGAGTATATTTCTTAGTGGGTCCAAAATCCCACAGTGGTTTTTCCCTATTTGGGTTTCCATGTTAAGTCTAGTGTTATGAGTGTTATGATGTTTATATGCTTATGAGTTTGCATGTTTAGCAGTTTTGGTTATATTACTGAAGTATATGTTACCGAGGTTGAATCTGTTGTTTTTATTGAAGGTTAAGTTTGAATGATTCACGCCCCCCCTCTCATCTTATTAGCTTGGCAACTATACTTAACATTAAGTATTAGAACAATCAATTGGTATCAAAGATTTGGAATCCGGAAGAAAAAGTTTAAAGGCACTTGAGGAAAAGATCTAAAGATGTATAAGAGGGATGCACCGAAGCTGAACAAGTCAAGTTTCTCTACATGGCAAAAAAGGATGAAGTTGCACCTATCAGAAGTTGGAGAATATATTGTATATTATCTAGAGAATGATTTGATTACACCAAGCACCTATCCATTGACAATGGAAGAGATAAAGGCAAAGCAAGAACATATCCAAGCAATGATTGAAATAACATCTGCATTGACTGACTTAGAGTTGAATGATCTAGAAGGCTGCAATCATGCAAAGGCAATGTGGGACAAGCTCATATCTGTGTATGGCGGTGATGAACATGTTCAAAGAGAAAAAGTGGATAGTCTAAGAGGACAACTTGAATCTATGAGGATGAATGAAGGTGAGAACATAACCCAATACAGTACAAGACTAAAGGAGATTGTCAATCAAATCAAAGGAGCAGGTGGAACTATTGAAGAAAAGGATATAACAAGTTGTTAAGAACCCTTCTACTAGCTTATGCAATCCGAGTCTCTACAATCAATGAATTAAGGTTTGTACACAATATGCCAGTTTCTTTAGATGCTACTATTGGTAAGCTACATGCATTTGAGTTAAGTAATTTTGATAACAGTGGGTCTTCGGTAAATAAAGTTGAATCTGCATTTAGTTCTTTTCATATTGGTGAATCTAATGATTACAATGATAGAATGAGTAAGTACACTAAAGGCAATCACAGTGGAGCAAGTGAAAGATTTCACACGAACATGGAAGAAGTACATAAACTGTATGAGGAAATCAGAAAGCAAGAAGAATTTGAAGCACTATTAGCCAGAAGGTTACCAAGAGGCAAAGGTAAGTATAAAGGAAAATTACCTTTGAAATGTTTCAATTGTGATAAGATAGGACATATGGCTTCTAATTGTCCTAACAAAGAATCTACTGAAAAGAGAGATTACTGAGATGATAGACAGAAAGATAATCATTACAAAGGACATCAAGATTTCAGGAGAAGAGATAGAAAGTCATGCCTAATAGCTGGTGAGGAATCCAATGATGATAAATCAGATGAAATTGGTATAGAGGAAGTAGTTTATGTGGCTATCAAAGATGGATCAGATGAAGAAAGGTATGAAGAAAAAGCCCTAATATCTCACATAAATACTAATGATTCTTGGATCATAGATAGTGGATGCTCACATCACATGATAGGTGATAAACACAAATTTGTTACATTAGAAGATTATGATGGAGGCTATGTAAGATTTGGTAATGATGCACAATGTCCGGTAAAAGGTGAAGGATCTATAACACTTCTTGACAATGCAAGATGTAATGATGTTTATTGGGTTGAAGGTTTGAAATACAAATTATTGAGTGTAGCACAGCTAAACAACACAGGTTACCAAATAGAATTTCAGAAAGGAATTGTCAAAGTTCATGACAAGCATGGAAAGTTAGCTTCTACAGGGACACAAACAAAAGGTAACACATTTCACCTTGACTCAACTCAGAACAAGTGTTTGTATGCAAAGATAGATGATACTTGGTTATGGCATAAAAGGTTTTGTCATGTAAATTTTGATAATCTGATCAAAATAAGCAAGAAGCATCAAGTAAGAGGTCTACCGAGTTTGGAAAAACCTAAGAATGCTATGTGTCGAGGATGCCAGATGGGTAAAATGATGAGATCAAGATTTACAAGTAAGTCCTACACTTCTAAGGGAATTTTAGATTTTGTGCACACTGATCTTTGTGGTCCTATGAAAGTTCAAAGTTATTATGGTGATAAATATTTCATATTATTTGTGGATGATTATTCAAGGATGATGTCAGTTATGTTTTTAAAAGAAAAATCAGAAGCTTTTCAAATGTTTAAATGGTACAAGGCAAGAGTTGAAAATGAAACAGGAAGACAACTGAAATGTCTTAGATCAGACAAAGGAGGAGAGTTCACATCTGATGAGTTCAACTTATTTTGCAATGATCATGGTATAAAAAGACAAGTCTCTACACTGAGAACTCCACAACAAAATGGAATTGCTAAGAGAAGAAATAGATCTATTGTAGATTGTGCCAGAACCCTGATGATTGAAAAGAAAGTCTCACAAACAATTTGGAGAGAAGCAATAAGCACAGCAGTTTACACCCTGAACCAAGTACAACTGAAGAAAGGAACTTTGAAGACACCATATGAGATCTAGTATGACAAGAAACCTAATGTAAGTTATTTTAAAATCTTTGGAAGTAGATGCTATGTTCACAAAGATGATAGAAATGGAAAGTTTGATCAGAAAAGTGAAGAAGGAACATTTCTTAGTTATTCTTCTAGAAGTAAAGCATTTAAATGTCTGATCAAATCATCTAACAAAATAGTAGAAAGTGCAAATGTGAAAATTGATGAATTTGCAGAAACAAATGATGAAGGAAATTCCAAGGAACCAGAAGATTATGATGAATTTGTCTATGTTCAGCCGACAAGTCTTACCAAGAAAACTGTTGAAGGAAATGAAGAGAATATGCAGTTACCGAGTGATGAAGAAGATCATACAGAGCCTACCGAGCTTGTATTAGCCAAGTATTTTAGAAGACATCATGCATCAAGTTAGATTATAGGAGATAAGGATGATCCAATGATGACAAGGAACAAACTAAGACAGAACACATGTTTGATATCTGAATTTGAATCGAGGATAGTGAAAGAGGCATTTAACAGTGAAGATTGGATAAATGCTATGACAGAAGAGATTAATCAAATCAAGAAGAATGACACATGGACACTGGTCCCAAGACCAAAGGACAAAATTTAATCGGTACAAAGTGGATTTTCAGAAACAAGCTGAATGAAAAAGGTGAGGTCATTAGAAATAAAGCAAGACTAGTTTGCAAAGGTTATGCCCAAGAAGAGGGAATTGATTATGGTGAGACTTTTGCACCTATGGCAAGACTTGAAGGAGTAAGAACATTGTTGGCATATGTTGCTTACAAGAATTTCAAGGTATATCAAATGGATGTCAAATCTGCATTTCTGAAAATGGTATATTAGAGGAAGAAGTTTTTATTGAACAACCTGAAGGATTTGTTGAAGACAAGAATAATGATCAGGTATGTAAATTGAACAAAGCTTTATATGGTTTGAAACAAGCACCTAGAGCATGGTATGAAAGATTGCACTCTTATCTGATCAAGATTGGTTTTATAAGAACAAGTGAAAACAACAATATGTACATGAAGAATGATGAAAACGGAATACTGATCTCAGCCATATTTGTTGATGATATTATATTTTGTGGAAATGAATCTCTATGCAAGAACTTTGGAAATGAAATGAGCAAAGAATTTGAGATGTCATTAATTGGTGAGATAAAGTATTTTATAGGTTTACAAATACTGCAAATGAAAGATGAGATTTTCATTACTCAATCCAAATACATAAAGGAAATCCTGAAGAAATTTAGAATGGAGGATTCAAAACCAGTAAGTACTCCTATGACTACCAACTGTAAATTATCAAAGAATGATGAATTTGCATCTATTGATGAGACAGTTTACTGATCCATGATTGGAAAGATAAAATATGTTGTTCACAGCAGGCCAGATATAGCACATGCAGTAGGTATAGTTGCAAGATTCTCTGCAGATCCCAAGGAAACACATATGACAGCAATCAAGAGAATTTTTAGATACTTGAAAGGCACTGAAGATTATGGCTTAGCATATCAGAAAGGAAATGTTTTTGATTTAAAATTTTATATTGATGTTGATTGGGCAGGCAACATTGATGATAGGAAAAGCACAAGTGGAGGAGCTTTCTTTTTAGGAGAAAGACTAGTGAGTTGGCTTAGCAAGAAACAAGGATGTGTTTCACAGTCAACACCAAAAGCTGAATACGTTGCTGCAACATTGAATTGTACCGATATAGCATGGATCAAACAACTGTTGGAAGGTATAAATGAGAAAGTTACCAAGCCAGTAACTATATTCTGTGACAATACTAGTGCCATTAACATTTCAAAGAATCTTGTTATGCACTCTAAGACAAAGCACATCTCTATCAAATATCATTATCTTAGAGAAGAAGCTCAAGAGAAGAAAGTGGTGTTGGAGTATGTTAGCACAAAAGAACAAATAGCAGATATCTTCACCAAGCCACTGCCAAGGGACACTTTTGAGTATCTCAGAAGTAAGTTACGGGTCCTACCCCTATCTTCCATTCACTGACCGAGTTCGGTGAAAGCATCAATTCGACGACTCTACAGAATATCTTTTAGGAGTTGATGCTGATTTACACACTTTAGGATGTTTTCTAAATGTGTGCAGGAAACAATAATAGGAAACAGGAATTGAAGACAAAATGCTTTGACCGAGACTAAGTTGACACATAACAGCAAGAAATCACTACATATAGGAAGAAATTATATTTTAGTTCTTTACTTATTGGCATTGTTGTCAAAGGGGGATAAAACCTGAAGAAAAGGAGAGAAAACTAATGTATGGGGGAGAAGACTGATGATAGGCGGAGAGCATTTCAGCATTTCAGAATAGCAATCCAAATCAATTAGGTCAAATCAATTGGTTTTGCCGTCAATGCCAAAGGGGGAGATTGTTGGCATTATAAAAGACAAGGAAGATTGTTGGCATTTCAATAAGGATATTGAGAAGGTTGTTGATGATTATGGATATAACTGATTAAGGATGTTTACTATCTTAATATTATTATTTTGTCATTGATGTCAATAAATTGATTTTCTAATACAATATGATGTTGCCATATCTTAAGAAGTATGATTTGATGAGTATAAAGATGTCGGTAAAAGACATAGAAAGTATGTGATGAATAAGGGGAGGAATAAGTTATTCAATGGGCAACTATTACCGAGTTAGACAATGATGAGATCATGATGTTTTGATTTTTTTGATATCCTGCATATGTTGTTGATTGTAAGGTTGATACTATACTATGTTACCGAGCAAAGAACCTAGTCGGTAAACCCTAAGGTTATCGTTATCGGTTAATGAAGGCAGAATGTCTACTGAGTGAAGTTTAGTATTTACCGAGTTGCAACCGAGTAATAACAGAATGCATTGAATGAATAAAAGCATTATTTAATGAAGAAAGCTGATGAGCTGGTTATGATTAAATGATTGGTATGTCATGAATGAAGTTTGTTAAAGAATCTATGGCAAAGGAAAATTGGCAAGAAGATCTACAGCTCAGATTGAACCACAATACCCTAGCACAAGTTCCAAGAAATGTATGCAAGTTCCAAGATGGGGTAAAACATTTTAGATCGAAGGATACATTTAACCTAGTCAAGTTTGAAGATCTTATGGCTATGATTGATCATGGGAAATGTGATCAAGGAGATTAAGCGGTTGACAAATTGCTTATAAATAATGAACTGTTGATAAACAATGTATGCGGGCAAGTGTATGCACATGGATGCTACATAGTGATTACCGAGCACATAAGCTTGAAGACCTGTTTGAATAATAGAGTATAGAGCCTAGCAGATGGACAAGATAAGTCCTATGACTAGATTGTATTGAGAAAATAAGAATCTGCATTAGCATTTTAGATGTGAAGTTGCAACTAGATTTTTATTACTGTTATTTTGTAAAGTGAAAGAAAATCTCTTAACCGAGTGGACTTAATAGTCTTATTTGTAAAACCCTCTAGCAAGGTGACATTCTGATTGAGTGTTTGAAATCCTTTAACAAGGTCACTTCTAACAAGGTGAAGATCCTAACAGATCTGAGGGAAATCCCTTAACCGGGTCACATCTAGCAATGTGTTTGTAATCTTTAACAGGATTTGCTTTTAACCGAGCATACTCTAGAAGAGTATATTTCTTAGTGGGTCTGAAATCCCATAGTGGTTTTTCCCTATTTGGGTTTCCACATTAAATATGGTGTTATGAGTGTTATGATGTTTATATGCTTATGAGTTTGCATGTTTAGCAATTTTGGTTATATTACTAAAGTGTATGTTACCGAGGTTGAATCTGTTATTTTTATTGAAGGTTAAGTTTGTATGAATCACCCCCCCCTTCTCATCTTATTAGCTTGGCATCTATACTTAACATTAAGTATCAGAACTATCAAAGCTCAATTTTGATGGCACCTCAAAGAGAAACCTAGGCCCAAGTGGAGTAGGATGTGTAGCGCAGGATGAGAATAGGCTGACTGTCATAGAGAGATATATCTCCCTTTGAAATTCCACATATAATGTGGTAGAATTTAGAGTGGCCTTGATAGGATTGCAATTGGGTTTGGAGATTAGAGCCAAGTGCATTCACGTCGAGGGAGACTCCCTCATAACTATTAATGGCATTCACCCTAACGACACCCCAAATTGGAAGCTCTAATAATGACTTCAACCCATCATGGAGTTTCTTGTCAGATTCGAGGATTACAAAATTAGTCACATTTATAGGGAGGGAAATGAGTTGGTTGATAGACTGGAAAAGGAGGCAATGGATAGGACACAGAGCTGAGGTGACATCTTTGTATGTAAGGATGGAAGTAAATTAGAAAGATATGATAAGTGGGATATAAAAAAATGGTTGTATATTAGGATGTGATAGATTAAATGTGCCAATAGTAATCATAAATTGGAGTAAGAATTGTTTCAACTTAGACATATGAGAAATAGCTCATCAAATAGTAAATGAGGACAAATGGCGAGGATTTGAACAGAGGTAAGATTGGGTACAAACTCATTGGAATGATGAGGCATGACAAGTACATTTGATAGAATCCCACAAGGCAAGTCAAATATTTGGGGTGATGTGTCAAACGATAGAGCAATGAATGTGTGATTAGAAAATCCATCATGACAACACAAGTAGGATACTACATATAGGTGTTGGCAGTGGTGGATGACTCACATTGTTTCCTATCATTTTATAAAATTAGATGATTTGGGAGTGATGGAAATGCCTCTCTTGGAATCAACCAAGAGGAAATTTCCATTGATGGGGGAAATTACTAAGCAAATATTGGCCATACTCTCCTCAAGCCACCCTTTGGTCTCGCAAGCAACCAAAAGAGTGTTGGGGGAGGAATTTCTAAATTTTATTCACCATTATAAGATTAACACAGATGTCAAGATGATTTTTTTGGCTATTCTTTTACATATGGGTGTGACTAAGGCCAAGGCCAAACAACTATTTCAAATTTTATTCAAGCATGCATTTCTAGGAGAAATTGGTGCAACTCTGGACAATGCGGATGGTAATCTTCTCATTCTATTACAATAGAATTACCATATATCACTTGGTCATAGGGTGGGGGTGAGGAAAATCCCCATCATTTGCACTCTAATGTTAGAGGCATTGGAAGCATGTTGGGAGGAGATGGAGAGTAGCATCACCTTTTATTACAACAAGTTGCTAGCTGGAATCACCACTGAACCAAAAGATGGATGGGTAAAGTACTAAATGGTGTAGGAAGGGCTACTCCCAGAAATGAAAGTGATATCAAGGAATAATGAGGTCTAGGATAGGGAGAAGACTGGGTTGAGAATAATTTCTAAGACATTGAAGAGGTGGCAGCCAGTCTAGCTCATGACATGTGTGGTGGTTGTGTAGTACCCCTCCTTGATCAGACTCTTTTTTTGTATTTATATTTGACTTCAATTGACTATTCAGTGGATACATTATTGTATATTGATTCAAACTTTATGTGATGTTATTTCATGTTTTATCTAGATTTGTGGTGTATGCTTTCATGCAGTATCTCAGTGCATATGATTAATGTTATTTTTATCAATCATTATCATGGACTGACACTTTTACCTTATATGTGCGATGCGTTATTTATATTTTGCATGTTTGCAAGTGTATGGGATGCAAGGGGATGATTTTCCTTCACTCACTCTAGTGAGATAGGAAACGTCATGATTCTCCTTCATTGGTGTGTGTGCCATGTCTATTTATATATTTGTCTATATGCACATGTGTTTCTTTGGTGTGGTACATTGCAGGTACTAGTATCAGGTAGGTACGGAGTATCGACTCCACCTGGTTTCATAGGTCTGAGCGTACCTTATTTGTCTGATGGGAGTGGAGGAGATAGTGGTTGGATGCTAGCTTGACCCACAGTTACACTCATATGAGTGTTTTCAGTCGGTTGTCTTTTCCATTTGACCGATGTGTGAGTCAGAGTGCTTTTGTGTTTTCATCTTGTGAGTTGTCATTTGAGCATTCCTCATTTTACGTGTTTCTGTTTACTTGATTAGTCATTTAATTGAGTGAATGATGTTGTTTTGTGTTGGCGTAATTAGTTAATTATTATTCTATTAAGATTATCAATTTAATTAAATAAATGATTTGCTAGAATTAAATGGTTAAAATGGCTTATTTTATTGTGCTATAGTTGTATTATTATTTTGTGAAAAGAAGTAAGTATTTTCCTTTCCATTTTAATGTGGAATGATTATGTTGAAAGAAAGTATTATGAAAATAGAAAATATAATTAAAATAAAAGCTTTTCCTTTTTACCTTTCCATTTGACTTTTGTATTTTATTTTGTTGGAAAAGAATTGTTTATGGAAAAAGGTAAATCTGATTGGTGGAGAAAACTTTTAACCTAAAAAGTTTAGGTTGAAATATATTTTTTTCCATATATTCTTGAGAGTTCACGGGAAAGAGGAGAGGCGGAATTTTTAATGAGAAAATTGGAAAACCATTTTGGAAGAGGAGTTGGAGTTGGATTTGGTTTGCAAGATTGGGATTCTTCCATCAATTTGCTTCCTGATTTGCTTGGAAGGTTGGATAGTCTCTTCTTGTTTTCAATTTAATTTTGAATGTTTTAGTTGCTTCTTGTGTGTTGGAAAAATGTAAATCTCTTTGTAAATTCTTGTTGAATGATTGGAATGAAAGAAAGAGTGGTTGTTATTGATGATTTTGTTGAATTCATATCAAATATGTGCATATGGGAAGGAAATGGTTCATCTTTCTATTTTATGTTTGTTATTTGTTCTTGCAAAATCAAGTTTTTGAATTATCTCTTCTATTTGGTATAGAAAGGAATGAAATTAGTTTGTTGCATGTTTTCTAGTTTCTATTTGCCCAATATTTGGGGCTTATGTTGGCAAAAATCGATTATTTGCCTCTTGCAAGATGCAAGGAATTCTTCCTGTGCAATGGAAGTGAAGAAATTTATCATAATCCTTCTCCTATCTTTTATATTCTTCTACTATTGCCCAAAATCTTTATGATAGGGGCTCTTGTGTGTTATTAATTTGCAAATTTATCCTTATTGAAAATAATCCTTTCATACTTTGGATTTTGGCACTATGTATGTGCTCCCATGAAATGAATAGGGGATGTATTGATTTATATTATATTTTGTTTAGAATTTATAATAAATTTGTTTTAATATAGTTTTACCCCCTGCCCACGTGGGATGGTAGTGTCCTGCTATGTGATAGCAGCACTACTAGATGGTAGGACTACTACCAGTCGGTAGTAGTACTATCAGTCGGTAGTGGCCGCTACCGACGGTAGCAACACTACCGACAGGCAGTGCTTGCTGCCACCAACAACAACACTATCACGAGTACGACTTTGGCCCACCATGTGCCTTTTTACCCTTCACGACACAATTTAATGTATCATTAATTATTTTTATTAAACACAATGAATTTTTAAAGTCGGTTTTAAATGATATGATTAATGGTAAGTTACAATTGATTTTTATATTGATTTAATAGATTTATCTATTGGAAATTAAGGCTTGGGATTTTAATTCAAACTGATAAATTTGGATGTTTTTTTAGAAATAGATCATATTTTTATTTGGTTGAATAACTAATATGGATTTTAGTCTATGTTGGAATATTGAATTTGGAGATTATATAGAAATGAATGTCATTTCTGAATGATGCATTAATGAAGGGTGTTTTTATTTAATTTTTGATCAATGAATTTGCAAGTGTTTGTGATGTTGTTTTCTCAAAGATTGTCTCAGTGTGGACTTAGTGAAATTAGCTTTCCTTGCAAAGAATATCATTGGTGGTTACTTCTCATCTTTGGTTCAGTCATCTCATTGTGGCGTATTTGGTACCCTTTTGATCAAGTGATGTATGATGACCTCGTTGCCTTAACCATGTAGTGTCTTTTACTTATGGTTAACCAAGAGTCAATATGTCTTTGTGTTGACCAATTGTTTTTGGATAGTGGTGTTATGGCTATCTACTTTGCCATAGGGTCCTCATAGAGTGACCATGTTTGTTTAGTGTCCTTTGAGAGAGTGGATTTTGAGTGGGGGTCGTGCCCGAAGTGGATGGTAGGATAACCCCTCGAAAGTCAATTAATAAGTGATAACCTAATAATTGATTAGGAGGTGGTATTTTATAACATTAAATAAGATATTTTTACCCCGTGCATGGTTGAGTGCTTGTACAGGCTCAAGGTGTAGTGGGAAGGCCTGGAATGGAAAACCAACCACCTTGTCTTCACGAAGGGTTGGTAGGGTCCGCATAAGACTTAGATGGAGTTGGAGGTTTAGGAAAGGCTACCAGGATAACCCAGGATGGGGACCGGGACCTATGGAGGCCTACCATGGTAACCATCATAAGCTATGTGATGACACTCTCTCTTTAGGGTCACTTGTGTATTGTGATGTTGAATCACTTATGTATTATGATGTCAAGTCACTTGTGTATTATGATGTCGACTCACTTGAGTATTGTGATGTTGAGTCACCTAGAATATTGTGGATTCATATTGTACTGTCATGGAGTCATATTATTCTGTCGACCATGTCATGCTTTTTCTTTCTTAAGGGTCCTCTACTATCTCCTAGCATGGTGGAGTGATTCTAGTTTGGGATCACATGGTCGGGTGGTACTGCCACTTCCCATCGGATGTTCTTGTTCGTACCTTCATGTGAGGATTGGCTTCGTAGGTGTTCCTATGGTTTGTGACTCATGCTCTATCTCATGTTTGGAGATTATTTTATTTGGAGACGTATGTGGTCAATTGTATCAATTAATTTATGTAACCTTGTAATCTAATGTAAGTTGTAAACTTTATATGTATATTGAGAGCCATGTATTGGAGGATCAATGTAATCCTAAGTTTTGGATGTTGCTTATCAGCTATCTATATGATTGGTGTAATTGATTATTGAAGATAAAGTATATTGTATCCTTTCAATATTTAATGGTGTAATCTATTATTGCATATGGCTTATTTTGTTCCTTGAGTAATTAATGGTTAATTAGATTAATTGTAATTGTGGAATTTAACTTTTAGTTTTATTCTTCGTTGGTAACCATTTGGGAATTCTGGTGTAAGTCTTCTGCTTGTGTTATTATAGTGCTATTGTAGTAATTAATGCACTTAATGTGATTTATACTTTAAAAAAAAATTATTTCACCCTTAGATGTGGTTTTCCTTTGGGGTTCCTAGCAGGGCATTACAGGTTGTCTTGTGATGGCTAGAGCACTTGTAGTAAGGAATATGAGAGAACAAAATGAAGATTAACTTTGGGTAGTTGAAGTCATCTCATGGTTTGTTGTAGTGATAATATTTGGTTTTTTTATAAGAGATACACTGGTCACCATTTATTTTTAGGTGACAAACCTTATTATTGGATGTCAGGCACAATTTTGTTATTTTTGGTGCCTCCACAAAGAAGTTAGGCTTAGTATGTATTTGGGCCATAGGTGGTGGGTTTTTACTTGAGATAGGTGTCTAAGAAGTATATACTCAATACAGGAGGAAATTAGGTGTTGGATGCCTATGGATATGAGATTTGAAAAATACAAACAACAATATAAACATTTTTGAAGATTAGTATAATGGATGCTACCCCTTACCAACTATTTTATTATCAAAATAAAATAAAATAATTCCTTCATTCCTAATTCCAAATTCATATTTTACTCTAATATTAATTAAATAATTTTATTAACAAGCAGAAGGTCATGGCAACCAGAACTAGGAGAAAATTAGGGTTTGTTTATGGGCATCCTATAGGAAATGGTAGATTGCGAGCAGTAGATCAATTCCAATAGGAGAAGTAGAGATCATGGATTCCATCAAGATGGGTTTAGGAGGAATAGAAGAGGGAAGGAAATGCTTTCATGCATAAAGGCAGACCATTTTATCACACAACAGGGGTGGCTTGGGGTAGGGGTTGGTCTTCAATCCAACATGGTTTTACTGGGACCTTCAAGGAAGAAAAAGAGGAAAGCATGAAGGAGTTCACTAAGGAATGAAAGCCAAAAATAACACCACACATAGATACAAGTAATAAGGTATGTCCCCCTTCCTCGAATGATAGATTCATGTCCTTTTCTTTGGACTCTCGAGATTGGAATGAATTGGTATCTAGGTTTAGATATAGCCTTTTTTATGAAATGGGTTGGAGATTGGTTGGTTTTTAATAATGTGAAGAGAGTTGGAAGTTTAAGTGAGAACTAAAAACCATGCCAAATAGTATCTACATGGTTATAGGGGAACACACAAGTTTGAAAAATAGGGTACTGAGTAATGGACCCTTCTTCATGGGTGGTGTGGGTCTATATATTAGAGACTAAGAATCTAACTTTGACCCAACAAAGGCCTGAGTGAAGGAGGTCCCAATATGGATAAGACTGTGTAATCTCCCTAGGAAATACTGGAACCAGGACATATTTATAGCTATTTGGAATTACCTAGGTTTTTCCATCAAGGTGAATGAAGCTATTGAGAAGAACGATTTTTGCATGTATGCATAAGTTGGAGGCCCCATTTTACACTCCCTAAAGTGGTGGAAATATGAACTGATGCATGTTTGGATGCAACAAATAGAAGTGGAGGAGAATATGGAACACCATCACCTATGCAAGGGAGTAGATCATATGGAGGAGAATTGTTCTGCCAAGAAGGTTAAGGGAATAGATTTAGAGGAACTCATAAGAGAACTTTTAGAAGCATCAAATCCATAAGAAAAACAAAACTTGGAATCTCAAGAGGTGTCATGTGTTGAGGATATGAATGGTTGCATAGAGATGGAAAGAGATCATCTTACAAAGCTTAAATCCAATCTGGGTAGTCTTGGGAAGGATCTAGTTAGTGTTTTAAAGGATGGTAGTGTCTCTCTCTATCAGACATCTGCTCATGAGATTTTGAAACCCATCCAAGCAGAAGAGATGCCAATTGCAATGGAGCACACTAATAGGAATTTCATGGACTCTTCAATTACACCACATATTTAGATGAAATACAATCAAGGAAATTAAGTGGTGGTTGATTGGTGGGTGAAGCTCTGGAAAAAGTGTATAAATCCATTAAAGTCGTGGGTTATCCTAGAAAAAGGTTACAAAGTGTTGGTTGAAAATTTTGTAAACTAGGGAAGTTCACAAAATTGTGGTTTTAGCCACAGGACGTGAGATTAAATCTATCCTAATTATAAGGGAAGGCTCCCCATTTTTCTTACTACTCTTCTCTACTTAGAGAAAAACTCTAACTATGAATCTTAATTTAAACTTGGGAGGTACATCATCTTATTCTCTTGTTTAGAATATATGTTATTCTTTTTTCTTTTTTCAAAAAAGAAGTTACAATTAGAGTAGTAATGATTAAGACATATTCAAAGTTATTATGGAATAACTCAAAGTATACTAATGCAAAATACAAATAACAAGAAGCAAAGTTTCCATGAAAGCACAAAGTCTTTTGTTGCTCTCCTAGGACGTGAAAATAGTACTTAAGCACAAACTCTTGAAAACACTATAATTCTATCAACCTTTGATAAATAACTTTTGTAACCCAAAATGGCTTTCCAAGATGACAAGACAAAGACAAAGTCTTTGTATTGATACTCTTACAATTTTATAAACTTTTATCTAAATTAGCAAAATACTTTTCCACAATGCTTTTACTCAATCAAAACAAGATTTTACAATAAGAATAATGTAACAACACTCTCACCATAAACCACAATGAATCCAACACAAATTCTGAATGCCAAAGATGTCTTCTTATTTGATCAAGTTCATAAAATAACAATATAAACTCAAAGTTTCACTTTTTTCTTCACTTTGGCAAAGTTTCATTGCATAAAATTAAAGATGGTAATTACAATTAGCACCCTCATATATATAGGATAGGTGCAAAGAGCTAATCTAGGAAAGCTACAACAAAGTATGACTAAGTAAAAAACTAATTCCTACTTGACTTATAACTCATGCATATTCTAGATGCAAAAACATAAATACAACATGACACTTGAAGTGTCAAAAACTAACTGCAAAAATAAACCTACAATTTTAGAAATGTAAAAACTACTAAGTGTCACTAGAAACTCCATTATGATCTTTATTCATGAATTCCTTGAGCTTTTGTAGGGTAACCTTCATTTGTTCTTCATTGGGTCCTTGAGTAAGACTTGTGACAACCTTCACTCAAGTGATAGAATCTCGAAGGCCAACATAACATATTTTGTGCTTCTTTAGAAGGGAAGCCAAATTGTCCAAATTAACCTGAATATCTATCAACTTATTTAATTGAAGATAGTGAGATTTTTTTTTTATCAACCTCTTCTCTAATGAGCAAGATTAATTATTTGAGATAACATCTTCATGAAGAGGTTTCTGATTCTCATCAAGGAATGTACAAGGAAGTTTTGATACCTTTTCAATGATTTCCTTCCCTTTGTCATTACATTCTTTTTGGGCCTTTCACATATCCTTGATAAGAATTTCTAGAGTGATCATATAATGTTCTAATTCTTCCATTTATTCAATATGCATGTCCCTTGAAGGGAGCACTCCATTACCAACCAAAACATCCAATTGAAAGTCATCTAACTTCAACCATGAGTCAAAGTTCTTTTCTTGTGTCTCCAATTCTTGTGAAAGTAGATCCAATGTTTTATCTCCCTTAGACTTAACACCCTCTAAACTATTAATTAATACAACTGCAGAGCATAGAAGGTGTGCACCTTGGCTCAAAACTCTATCCATCCATTCACCCACTGATCTTTCATGTGAAATGACCTTCTTAGCCTGTTTGATGACTTGTTCATCAAGTGATAAAGTAACTGGCTCAATTACCTCTAAGTATTGTATTATATTAATTAACATAGTGGTGAGTTGTTCCACTTGTTTATTGAGATTATCATTTTTAACCTTTTCCTAATTATACCTTGCTACAAGATTATCAAAAGATGTCTAAGCATCTTCCATAGTTCCCTCAAGAGTTTTCTTGGCCAATTCAATTCAATTAATGACATAATCTATGGGTTGAATCTTGTCAATATTTGTGTTTGGAGGAGATAGAACCAGATCAACATACTTGTTCTTTGACTTATCCACTTTCACCCTAGACAAGGTTTTAGCCTTCTTTGTAACCTTGGGCTTGATAGGAACCAACTGGCTAAATTCAAAGTCATCTGGGGAGATGGCTTGCTTCTTCCTCCTAGGAGTATTGGAAACTAACCATGGTGGTAAAGATGTGTCATCTTCTATTCCTATGGTCAATACTTGAGATGAAATTTCTTGACTTTATACATTTGTAGTCACAATGGTAGGAGTAGAAGTTATAATTGCAGGTGGGCTCTCTATGAATAAAAATTTGGGTGCAAGTTTAGTCTTTGACATGAATTTATCAAAATATTCTAACATAGAGGAAGATACTTCAAGAAATTTTGGGAGAAACACACATTCAATATTGTCTTGTTGAGTGTCTAAGGCCGACTCACTGGTTGTTATGGAAGGAATGGTATGGATCACTACGCCAGGAGCATTAGATGCATAGGTAATGATGGAATGAAAAGGAAAAGGATTAGAAACTAAAACTAGAGGAGTAGTTATACTTGGAGTATCATGGGATGTATAAACAATAACTTATTGTTTCCTTTTAGACTGGGAAATACTAGGAATTTTAGGCAACTCTTCCTCATAATACTCTTTTTCTTATTCTTTCTCTGATCCTTCTTCTTCTTGTGACTCTTCTTCAAGCAACTCTTCTTTTGTTTCTCCTTTTTTTCAAGTATCTTAAACTAATGATTCCCCTTAACTCTTATCTTTCCCTTTTTCAATAGTAAATTTAAATTTAGGAGCCTTCAAGGTCCCTGAATCCTATCCTGTTATTAGTCCTTAATTCAGAAGTCTTTCCCACTGGTCCTGCAATATCATCTTCTGATCCAGTTTGGAATGACTTCAATTTAATTTCATTATGTGTTAACCAAACTTTAGTATTAGAAAGAATATTCTAGAACCTGGCCCTCATTAAAGTTATTTCCTTATGTGACCACTGGATGAGAGAAAGTGGTGAATCCACAATCTTATTCTTTTCATATACTGGAATTAGAATATTTCCATCATCTTCAAAATCCTCAGGGATATCAACAAGATTTAATTTCTCAAATTTTTCCATAGTTAGATGATAATATTCAAGCTTCTTGATATCCACCTTTGTTATGCAGTCAAACTAGATATCCTCTACATAGTGAACATGAGTGTAGCTCTTCTTTAGCTTGTTCTTTATGTCCTTGTAGTCAAAATATTTCCTATCTTTGAAGAGCTTCATTGTAACCATTCTCATTTCCTCATCCATGGCCCTAGCCTTATTAATAGAATTAATAGAATATCTCCAAATAGTGAGAGAGAACTTGAAACCCAACTTATGTGAACTTGACTGACATTCATGTATTGCTACCATCTAATGAGTTGAATCCATGAGTACAATTTTGTCTGGTGGGTATCTAGGGAGCATGAAGGGTTCATCATCATATCATCCTACTTTGAGGTAGGTGAAAGTGGGGAATTGCGGGAACATACACCCATACTAATTTTCTACATTCCAAGCTTCACTTGACACCCTCTTCTTCTAGAGATCCTTATCAAAAATGCACATGTAGTGATAGAAGACAACATAATTTAATCTCCTGAAGTGGTACAAACTATTCTTTAGAGTCAACTAAGAGTAATATTGGTATACTAAAATTTTGGATTCTATCTCCTATGGTAGACAATTCTAGAAAGTGCCTCATTGAAGTTGTTCCATACACTAGATATGAATTCATATAAAACTTTAAAGTAGTAGGGACCTTGGTAAGTTTCTCACACAAAGCATCACTTATTTCTTACCCCAATAGATCTTTTTCTAATGTTATCTATGTAGGCATCTAAAAATGATTAATGCTTGTGGTGTCATACTTTAACATTTCCATGTTACCTTCTTTTAGGGTTTTCACACTTATTAACACTTTCCTCTATGTCACACATTTGGCCTTTATCATTTGTAAACATCATGTCATTCCTCTGCATTCTTTTCCTATTTAATTCCATTTTCTCAAATTTAAATTAGGTCATGACAATATCAATTTGATTCTTAACTAGTGATTGTGATCAACTTTTCATATCAATTGGACATCATTTTTACCCTAATCGATGTCAATTAGGGTTTGTCCTAAATATTTGTCATTTACAGTATCAATCATCCTTTGGTCAATCGTCAACCAATTTGGATCAATTTTCATCTTTATCAATCTTTATCAAATCACCCCTTTTTCAATAATTATCAGTCTTTATCAAGTCAATCTTGATTGATTTATCATCAATTCTTGTCAATCTTGATCGGTTCATCATCGATCCCTTATCAATTAGCGGTTATCAAATCAAATCTTTTTCATTTTCAATCAATTTATCATCGGTCTCTATCAATCAATATTAAATTCTTGTCAATTATCTGCTTGATCATGATCATCTTTTTTCATTTATCACATTAATTTTGCCATGAACTAATTGTAACCTGGTTCATTCCTTTTCTCATTTCTAGGGTTAATAATTATTCAATTCTTAATCCTTTCTAACATCCCCCCTATGTTAAATGAATTTATTCATTTACCCTATATCTTTTTGTGAGAGAAATTAATAAATGAAAAATTATTAATTTTTCCCACCTTTTTCTCTTCTAATTTCCCCCCCTAATTTCTCCACTAATTTGGATCCTCTTTTTGTGCACAATCTTGTCATCAATCATGAGATATTTTTTAGGCTAATTTGTTATAAACAATGAGCACAAATTTCTCTCAATTTGTCATACATTTGTCATGAAATTTGTCAGAATTTGTCCCTCAGTCATGGCTTTTTGGAATCAAATTGCCTCTTCCATTTGCCTTGTTTTGCTCATATTATTTTGGAATTTTTATTTATAAATTGAGCACTCTTTTCATTCAATTTCAATCACATTTTAAGTATCCTTATGTTGTCAATTTCATCTCATCTTGCTATCATCTTTCTTGCAACACAATTGCATCTTGTAGGTGAGATCCACATACCCACATTTGAAGGAGAAAGAAGAACAATCAAATAACATGAAAGAAGCACTTGTGTTTTGTCTCCATAGTTCTATTTAATGTGTTAGGATTACATTTCATGACATTTATGCTTTTGTGGTTGGCTAATTTATGTTATGAATCCTTTGCCTAATTCCTACGTAACATTTTATAGTGAACCTAATGTGAACATGCTTAATCTTGTGTTGTTTGAGTGTTCTTTAATAATTGAAAGTCCAAATTGCAATAATAGAAGCTTCTCAAACCCTTATCAAGACATTTGTGCTCTTGCATGTTGTCTTTTGAGCACTTAAACCCCTTCTTTTGCACACTTGCAGCTCAAACTTTAGCACTTCTACCTCTGCTTCTATGCACTTGCTCAGACTCCTTCTAACTTCAAAATTGTTGAATCTTTTTTTATTGAGGGTTTAGAATAGGGTTTTTCAATATTAATCAAGGCTTAAAAAGAACTCACATAGCATTAATTAGGTCTTGGGGTAATGAACAACAATCTCTCATATTTCTCTTTCATGCAAAAGGCTAAGATGAACCATTATTTTCTCTAAGTTATGGCCTAAAATGAACTCAATTCATGCAAATTTATTTTAGTGTAATTAGGATTTTTAAAGGTTAAATGAACTCACATAATATAAATATGGATGGAAATGAACAACAAATCTATACACTACCTTAATTAGGGTTTCTAGGGATGAAACTTCTACATTTGGCTTAAAGGTGTTCAAAAGTTTTCAATTTCTCTATCTAGGCTTTGCAATCACTTTTATAGGCATAATATGACCTTGTGATATTTAAAAATTGATTCATGTGTTGCAATCATATGGAATTATAAAGTCAAATTAGGTCCATACTTGACATGATTGATCTCTGTGTAACTTTGCATATTTGATTTGCAGGTGGACTCTGGAATTATGCACTTGCCCACAAATGTTGTGCAGGTGTACCCACTCTTGTACGTAGGTACACCCTCTATTATGCGCACTTGCATTGGAAAAGTGTCAGGTATAATGTCTAATGTTAATTTTGAATCATTGCAAAATCATTTCATAATCCGGTGTATGGTTTTTGTGTTACTGATGATATATGTAGCAATTTGGTGCTCATTGCAAGAAGACAATACATCTAAACTACTAATGTATCTTATGTAATATGTTGTCAAAAATTGAAAACAAGAAACAAAGTGTCTTTGTTTTTAATAGTTAAATCACATTTTAATTTGGTCTTTAAAATGAAATTGTGTTTTCTTTGTTTGGCACACGTGTGCGCATGAATGGACCCACTGCTAACACACACTATCCTCTTGCATTGGCCTTCATGGTCCTAGGTGCATAAGAAAATTGTTAGCAATGCTCAAATTTTTGCCTGCCTCCCAAGAAGCTCATAAGGTCAGGTGAGAGGGAATGGCCCAAGTAGTAATGGGCTAAGGCAAAGCTCTTAGAAGCCACTAAAAATAAATATGTCCATGAGGAAACTCATAGGCAACAAGTGTTGATGTGTCATACTGACATGTATCTCCCCTAGTACCCATAGTGGTGCATAAAACCTGCAAGGGATAGGAGGCCTCTTAATTGAGTGAAACATTTTCTTGTATGGTCACTTGAATGAATGCCCAAACTAAAGAACCTATTGTTTTAGTTTCCAAAATTCCTTTATTTGTTGGCGTGGGAGGTCAAAACCTTTGAATTCATCCCACAATCTTGCAATTTAGAGTTGAGATAGCAAATTCTTCGAGATCTTCAAATCTTTGGGAATTTGAAGTTTGGTGTACCTGAGAAGTGTGTGTTGTGGAGGGGAGCCAGTGTCACAAAACTTCTAGGCTATCCATTATGAATAAGTGCAGCTCAGATTTATCTACAAAGGGAATCCAACAAATATTGTCCTTGCCAAATCTTAGGATTGCAATTCAATGTTCTTTAATTTCATGCAACAAGTCAAATATCCATCTTGTCTTTTGTGTTTTTTAATAAATCAAAGCATAATTTCAAGATAAAAAACACATTAAAAACAAAATCACATTAAAGAAAAGGTCCACATAAAAACAAGACAACCAAACAACCTTGGTCACCAAAATTCAAACAAAGATTTTCCAAAGTCAAAACTTGTCTCGAAACTAATCAAAGATATCATCCAAAGTTCAAAAGTTCTCAACAATGTGGCTCATCAAAATATTTGACTCTTGGTTTCAAAATACATGTCATTTTAGACTAGGTCTTGCATTGTCCAAACTTAGGTCTTAAGAGACATTCATTGGCTTTCATAGTATTCTATTGCATTATCATTATATCCCTTTGGCATCTAGGTTTAAAATTCATTTCCCTAGGCCTTGATCATTTATATTCTTGCATTATCATCATTATCCCCAAAATAGGTTTTGCCTTAGGTTGCATTTTGCATGTTCCAAATCATTGACCCTCACATATCCTTATTGAATTGGTCTTGTCATTTCATGGTCCTAAACTCTAATCTTGTCTTAGGGTGATTTGTCATATCTTTAGATCATATCAAATCCTTAGATCATATCATATCTTTAAATCATATCATATCCTTAGCATCATAGCATACCTTAAGACCATATCATATCTTTGCATTATCCTTAGCATTATCATTGTCAATTTGCATTTAAACTCAAAATTAGATTTTTCCAAACTTGAAAAATCAAAATCTCTAGATTAAACCCTAAGTTGTTGTTAGGGAGTCTTGACCTTGTCCAAAATTTGTCCATTTATCACCATTAGCACATCAAAGCTATCTTAGTATACAAGAAATAGGTGAGATATTGTCATGTCCTATCAAAAAAAATTCATTTATCCTTCTGTCAATTAAGGTCTTGACTTAATTTCAATTTCGCAAGGTTGTATCTGTAGGTTTGCATTCCAAAAGTTTGTCCAAATCTTGAAAAGTCCAAAAACATAGGTTGCATTGTCATCCTTTAAGATTTGTATATTTTCATTCCTTAGTCCAATTTATCAAAAATTTCAAAAAACATAGATTGCACTCTACATTATCAAAGATTGCACTTGTTGCATCTCATTGTCAACCCAAAAACACCAAAAAAAATGGTTGCATTTGTCATCTTTTCATTTCATTCAAAATCTCAAAGATTTCAAAGAAGTCAAATCATTGATCCAATCTTATCCTTAACCATTCTTGATTTTAGTCCAAAAACAAACATGGTGCCTTGATGTTACTCATATCGTAGAGAAGATAACCCTCAAATTGAAAGACCATCATCCCCATATTAATTTTCTAGCTCTTATGAGACCATGTAATTGCAATTGAAGAATCAATCATGTCAATCCAGTTTATACATGTCCCAAAACTTGGATCAAACTTTTCATGATGAAACAAATATCCAAATATAAAAACTAGAGGATAAACTAGCTCGACAAACAAAGATCTTAGAACAAAAGGTGAAAATAGTGAAAATATTAGATCCCTAACATCCAAACTATTTCAACAGTCAACTAGTTACAAATGGAGGGAACAACGTTTGCAATGGGAAATTTGAAATCAAGAAATGGAGGGAACGGCGATGCTAGATCCTCTGGTTCTGATTCCACTATAGCGCAAGGACAAGCATCTGATGATGAGGATGGAAGGAAAGATGGGGACCCATGAACACGGGACCCTCCTCCCGATCCCGAAAACTTAAAAGATTCTCAAGATTCAAGCCCAGAGACGGTGAAGATTGACTCAGAAAATATCAAGGAGGGGTGAATACCTAAACCCTGGAATAGTCTCTTTGCAAGACAAGCTTCTGGTAAACCGACTAGTAAATTGTCTTTCCCCTTTGTGAAGGATATATCAGATAATAGAACAGGAAAACTTGCGATTGAGATTCATGATTTAGTTATTGATCATAGCATCTCTTTAATGACTTTATCTCTGGTGGGGAAGTTTGTTGGACCTCGACCTAATATTGAGGATGTTAGGTCCTTTGTCAAGAGAAAATGGAGAATGAAAGGATAGGTTGAAGTCTCGGCCCTGCCTAGAGGCTTTTTTGTTTTCTCTTTCTCATGTGGGGAAGATTTTGAAGCTATGTTAAGTGGTGGCCCCTAGATGTTTGGTAAATCCTCTCTTTCTGTTAGAAAATGGTCCCCTAACATGGAACTCAATGATTCTTTCTTTGAATCTGCTCTGGTGTGGGTTAGGTTGCCTAGGCTACCATTGGAATACTGGTTGGAGGATGTTTTCTCAGGAATCGCTAACTCCTTTGGGGAGCTTGTTGTGATAGACCCAATGATAGCAGCTCGCAAGAGATTGGTGTATGCGTGCATCTACATCAACATATCACAGAATATGGACCTCCCAAGTACTATTGACATAAACTCCAAACTTGGGTTCTGGGAACAAGCCATTGAATTCGAATCTCTCCCATTTGTGTGCTTCTCTTGCAAAAAAGCAGGTCACTGGGCTAAGGCTTGCCCCAGCCACCCTAAAATATTTGTGATGAAGGAAAAAAATATTCACAAACTGGTATGCAAAGAAAAAAATAATAACAAAGACTACAACAAGTTAGAAGAAAAAAGTAGAAACTTGGTGAATATACCAGAACACCTAAAAGTAGATAGCACTGACCCTCCTAAAGAGCCCCCCCTAAAGGGGAATAAAAAGAATGAAACCAAGGAGTTTGAGATCAAAATAGGCAATACCTTTGAGGCTCTACAATCACAGGTGAAGGAGAATGAAATTAGTGAAGAGACACTTGAAGATGGTGAGATTGAGAATATCACTGACTCTCATCCTGAGGATCTTCATGAACCTATATCCAAAAAAGATGAACCCTGTTTAGAGGAAGAGTTTCAAGAACATGAAATAAAATTGGGAAGGATTAACAAGTTTGGGTCACCGCATTTAAACTTAAATGCCTTATTTTAGAATATAGAAGTTGATATGACCACTTCATCCCAGAAAGGAGAAGGCCTATTGAGCAATATGCAAGATGAGTTCATAATAGAAAAACAAGAAGAAAACACAATAGGAAATGGAAAGAAAACTAAAACCAAGAAGGTAGGAGGCCCTAATGGAGTAAAAACCAGAACCAGAACTAAGGCTTATTTTGGGGCTTCAAGATCCCCACCGGGACGCAAAACTATGAAATGGCATAGGGACCAGGAGAGTAAGCAAAATATAGCTGATAGAAGGCAGTGAACTATCAAGGAATCCTTCCCTCAGGCTTCCAAATGAAAGTAATATCTTGGAACATCAAAGGCCTAAATGGTCTCAATAAAAAGGATATTTTAAGGAACCTCATTTGAGATCAAAATCCGGATATTATCTTGGTTCAGGAAACAAAAATGAGTAAAGAGAAAGTGGAGAAATTAAAGTTTTTCAAAAATGGAGGGGTTTGTGGTAGTAGCTCGAATGGAGCCTCAGGAGGGGTTGCTATATTCTGGAATAAAAGCACAACCTCTAGAGATATGATTGATGTTGATGGCAATATTTTATCCCTAAAAGATAAAAGCATCGCTGATGGTAAGGAATTTGTTATCACTAGTATCTATGCCCCTAACTCCAAATCCACTAGAAGTAAATTCTGGAATAAAGTTCAGCATAAAAGGAAAAATTTCCCTCTGTACAGCTGGGTTGTGATGGGAGATTTCAATACTCCTCTGCAAGACATTGAAAAATTTGGAGGTAGTCAAGTTCAACAAGATAGTAGATCTAACTTGATGGACTTTATTAATGGCAATGCTCTCATTGATATGGATCTCAACGGGGCTTCCTACACTTGGTCTAACCGAAGAGATGGTGAAGATCTCATCCAGGTAAGACTTAATAGATCCCTTCTCTCTAATGATTGGATTCTTTCTCATAGATGCTCCCTTTCTGTTATCAATAGAATTGGGTCAGATCACTATCCCATCTCTTTTGTTGCTGATAATTTTAAGAATAATCAGAGATTCCCTTTTTGTTTTGAAAAGATGTGGACCTCCCACCCTAATCTTGAAAAATCTATTGCTAACTGGTGGAATCTTGATGTTAATGGAACTGCCATGTATAAAGTTGCCAAAAAACTTTAAAACATCAAAACCAACATTAAGACCTAGAACAAGAAGGTCTTTGGTGATATCTTTGATTCAAAGAAAAAATTAAAGGAGGAACTGGACTAGATACAAAATTCAATCCAGAAAGAAGGCTACAAAAAGTATTCCAAAGCCATGGAAGATGATGTTCTAATCAATATCCACAACATTATCTCTAGGGAAGAAATCTATTGGAGGCAGAGATCTAGGGCTATATGGTTGAAGGCAGGGGACAAAAACACTAAATTTTTCCACATGACTTCTCTAAAACATAAGGCAGCAAATAGAATCATAAGACTAACTATTGAAAATAGCACTCTACTTAATAAGGATGAAATCAGGGACGAAGCTGTCAGATTCTTCAAGCAGCTCCTCTCTAGTAACAAGGACATTGATCAGACCCATCAACTCAATTTGGTTAAAATTATTCCTAAGGTCATTAACCCTATTCAGACTAAGGCCCTTACTACCATCCCATCTACTGGAGAAATCAAAAAAGCTATCTTCTCATTTCAAGGGGATAAAGCTCCGAGCCCTGATGGTTTCCCTATGTTTTTCTTCCAAGAGTTCTGGCATATTATGGGGGAAGACACAGTTAATGTGGTCAAAGAATTTTTTGGATCTAGAAGAATCCTTAAGGAACTTAATTCCACTTGTATAGCCTTAATCCCCAAAGTTGTTGGGGTGGACTCTATGGGAAAATTTAGGCCAATTAGCCTATGCAACTCTTTCTACAAAATTATTTCCAAAGTTTTGACCACTGGAATTTTGGCGGTGCTTCTTTTCATCATATCTGAGGAGCAGAAAGGTTTTGTTCCTGGTAGGCAGATTCTGGACTCAATTATTCTTGTTCATGAGAACATTCATTCCCTCAGTGCTACTAAAAAAGAAGGTTTCTTGATAAAGCTAGATCTTGCAAAGGCTTATGATAGAGTTGAGTGGGATGTTCTCTTCAAAATCATGGGGGCTTTTGGTTTTGATGATAAGGTAATCAAAATAATCAGAGAACTGATCACTACTCCTATGTTTTCTATCCTGATAAATGGATCTCCTACAAACTTTTTTAAAACTTCAAGAGGGCTAAGACAAGGAGATCCCATATCTCCTATCCTTTTTACCATATCGGTTGAAAGTATGAGCAGATTGATTCATAAGTTGAAACAAAGAAAAACTATCAAAGGTCTTCAACCTTCCTCTGCTAATGTTTTTTGCACTCATCAATAGTTTGTTGATGACACTATCCTCATTGGATACTCTTTGGTCAAGGAGGTTGATGCCTTCAAAATAGCTCTTAACTCCTATGCTTTGGCTACCGGTCAGCAAGTCAATTGGGACAAATCGGCTATGTACTTCCTCAATACTCTGGTCACAAGACAACAGAAAATTGCTAACATTATTGGGTGCAAAGTGGAAATGCTCCCTTCCACCTATCTAGGCCTTCCTTTAGGGTTAGCTCCCCCAAATTCCTACTGGAATATGCTTATTGATAAAATTAATAAAATACTTGTTGGATGGAAAGGCTCAATGTTATCTCAGGCTAGGAAAATGCAACTCCTTCAAGCTACTCTTCAAAATCTCCCTGTTTATGCACTCAGCCTGTTTGGTATCCCGGTCAAATTTGCTGAAGCAATGGAAAGAATCCATAAGAGATTTTTATGTTCAGGAGTGGAAGAAAAAAAGAGAATACCCTTGGTTGCCTGGGACAAAGTGTGTAGACCAAAGAACAATGGAGGGTTGGCGATTAAAGTTATAAAAACCTTCAACAAAGCCCTTCTTGCTAAATAGCTATGGAGAGCCTATGATACAAAGAAAGATTGGAATCAAATCTAGTTTCACAAATACATTCAAAATCAGACTATCCAAGGGATCCTTAACTCTAAAGATATCCCTACTGGATCCTTCATCTGGAATAGTATTACCAAATCCATAAAAGTGGCAAAAGCTAGGGCTGGATGGGTCCTTGGAAAAGGTGACAGAATAAGGTTTTGGGAAGACCCCTGGATGAAGAATGAAGCCCTTTATGATCAAAACAATAGTCAAATTATTGAGGAATGTAAAAGGAGGTTTGGGCTTATGGTTTGTGACTATTGGAAGGAGGACAAGTGGGTTAGGCTTGATGACCTCCATTCTGGATTTTCCTCTCTCTAGAAGGAGTTGTTGTCCTTTTCCCCTAACAAAAGCTATGATGATGTTTTCCTTTGGAAAAGTGATCCTAAAGGTGAATTTATGGTTGCTTCTGCCTATAAAAACACCTTTTCTCAAACCAGCAATCCCATTTGGAGTAAAGTTTGGAACAACATTCTGATCCCTAAAGTCAACATTTTCTTTTGGCTTGCTTCTCATAATAGAACCCTTACTCTTGAAAATTTAATCTGAAGGGGTTTCAAATTCCCTAATAGATGTGAGCTCTGCCAGAAGGAGGGGGAATCAGTTGATCACCTCTTCTTTCACTGCTCCTTTACCTGGGATATTTGGTGCAAAATGTGGGGAAAATAGAAAATTAACTGGGTCATGAATAAGAGCATCAAGGATATTATCTGGCAATGGAATTTTCCAACCAAATGCCAAATTATCAAGAACCTTTGGTCTTTGACCCTCCCCATGATATGCTGGGGCATTTGGAAAGAAAGGAATAATAGGATTTTTAGGGAAGTTAAGTGTAATACTCAAGTGGTCTTTGAAAAAATATGCAGGGCTATAAAGGAGAACATCAACATTCCTCACAAGAATAATCAGCAATGGTCTATTACTGATATGAATGATATGGAAAAAGACATCCTTACCGAATGGAACCTAATGCATAAGGTCTGCAGATCAGAAAATAAGAAGAAGAGAGATAACATTGTTTGGCGGTTTCCCGAATATGACTGGACAAAGGTTAATTTTGATGGGGCGGCTAAAGGGAACCCTGGAAAGGCTGGTGGAGGAGGAGTTATTAGAAATGCTCAAGGAATTTGCATTGCTGCTTTTTCTTCTCCTCTTGGGACCCAAAATAACCATGTGGCTAAAGCTCTAGCAATGTTAAAGAGCCTCCAGCTAGCTCAAGAATTCAAATTCAAAAAAATTTGGCTCGAAGGGGACTCTTCAAACATCATAAAAGCCCTCAAAGGTACTAGTTTTGTTTCCTGGAAATTTCCAATTTAATTGAAAATGCTAAAGACATTCTAAATAACTATGTTAGCATTAGTATAACTCATACCTTTAGAGAGGGCAATAAGGTTGTGGATATCCTAGCCAATGAAGGGTCAATTTGGAGAAGGATGTCAAATACATTGGAGAAACTCACATCAAATGGGAGGTTAAAGAGCAATTATACTTTGATCGCATAAATGGGTCAAGTTAATCTCATGATTTATTTTTGGGGAACAATTTCCAAGGATAGATTTTGGGGGTGGATTAATTGTCAGATTATGAGTGTTTCTCGACATCATAACCAAGATCATATGTGTGCGAAAGATTATAGTAATAATAGATGGGTTTGTGTGGACATAAGCAGCAACTTCAAAACCATGAAAGAGTCTTTACACGGAGAATCTAGAAATAACAAGTTTTTAGAGTTTTATCTGCGGAGTGAGAATTACAGCAGAGGGTATCTTTACTTGGAGATCAGAATGGGAGGTAACCTAAATAGGAACGAGCCTCCTGGTTGCGAGAATCGGAAGAAAGGTCTAGAGAAGGCTCCATAGACATGGCTTCACTAACTATATGGAAAAGCTTCACGAAAGCAGAAACTCTGTGTCTTACGGTTTCGCTAAAAGCTGGAGTAACAACAGAGCCACCCTGTTTGGGGAGATTTGGCAAATTGATGAAAACTTGATTGCAGAGGTCACGGGACTCAAGATGGAGGGGACTAAATTCTACAGGGATCGGAAGTATGCAGCTGAGGCCTTCAAAAATTTCTTGAAGACAGAGGATGAGAAGGGAAAGCTCGCGAAGAAGGACAACATCTCCTACTACACCCCCCAGCAGGTAAAGCCTTTCTGGCAAAAATTTCTTAGGGATTTAATGGAATATTTGACTATGGATGGCAAATTTACAAAAATTTATAACTATCATTTCGCTATCCTGAACCATTTCCATCATGGGGCTAAAATATATTTGCCCTTCTATTTAGCATCCTCTATAAACGAGAGCCTTGCCGACTATGTTAAAAAGCCTAATTCCTATCCTTCAGCTCACCAGGGACTCATTCTGCTTATACATGATCATATTAAGGATAAGGCTAGGGAAACCAAGGATGATCCTTTGATCATTAATGCTCATATATCTGAGAAAGGCAAAGACTCTGATTCGAATGGGCATTAGCCCAACACCCCTACCCATAAAAAAAGGAAAGTTGAAACAGAGCATGAAGAAAAGGAGGTGCATTGTGATGATGGAGAGGAAAAGAATAAGGACACTGATTCTGAAATGGAGCCAAACAAGGATGAGAACTATGGTGAAGGGGAGGAAGGAGCTAATTCTGAGAACCCTCACTCTAACCATAAGGGTTTGGAAAGTGAAAATGAGGCTCTAAATCCTAAGGAGTATGACAACCCTAATGCTGAGGAGACTGAATAGAGCAAGGACTCTACGGAAACCATCTTGGACACCGCCCGCAACTGCACTCTTGAATTCTTCAATTTCCAGAAATGGGTGGTTGAAAACATCACCAGTATGCAGGGCAAGCAAAAGGAGCTGGAAGATAAGATCAATAAACTGATTAAGATGTCTGACTCTGGGAAACAAAATGAGGAAATGGAAAATAGTGAAGTAGAGGAGGAAATGGAGATGGAGGACTGGCTGGAGAAAGATCTGATAAAAGGTGACCTGAAACATTTGGAGGATGTTATTATAACTATGAAAGAATAGGTGGAGGAGAACAAAGACAGCATCAACACCCGAATCGCCCGTAATGAGAAGGCACTAAAAAGCCTTATGAATCACAGCCTCTAGGTCCTTAAAGTTTCTTCCCAGAATATGAATGCACTGGTGGATCATTTGGAAAAGAAAAATCAAGAGAAGAACCTGGTTACTATAGAAGATGCTCCCACTTCCAGCCCTACCCACCAGAACCCTAGGCACAGAACTAGGCAGACTACTGCTGAGAAGGACACAAAAATGAAAGAGAGTCAGATTGGACAGGAAAACAATGACCTTAGGGAAGCGACCAAGGCGATGATGCTCTTGGTATAGAATGTTGAGGAAACTATGAAGAGTTTTTAATTTTCTTGTAATGTTGGGCTTGGGGTCAATTTCTTGTTGGCCTCTTGCTGTCTTTTTCTTTGCTGCTGGTTTTCTTGCTGGTTTTTTGCAGTTGTCTTGTTTTGTTTCCTTCTTGAATATCTTTTGAATGTAATTGGGTTTTGGGTCCCTTGAAACCTATTTTTTCTTAATCAAAAACATCCAAACTATTTTAAAAATTTCAAGTTCCAAACCCAAAATTTGAGAAAATTAGCGTACAATCTCTCATCGCATAATTAGATATACCAACTTTCATCTCACAACAACTTCAAACCTTAACCAAGTCCCAAATCAAACCCTATTCAACCAAATCCCATGTCAAACCTCATTTGATCAACCTCCATTCATTTAAATCTTGAATCAAAACATATTCAATATGACGCAACCACAAGTCATCCTAATACAACAACAACATTTTGGTTTGAATCTTAATGTGGTTCCATACCCAAGCATGCAACTAGAGTGTGGTATAGTTCAACTAGGACCACCGCCGAATTATGAACCAATTTTTTCTTCCAATATAACAATATGTGCAACCAACCACACAATGTTGACAATTGGTTCAACCAACTGTGGAGTATCAACAATGAACTCAGTCAACAAATTAGTATCAATAACTACAACCAAAAATTCAAAAACAATAGTTTCAACTCACACCAAACCAAAATCAAAACCCAACCATGTAAAAACCTTGAAATGATTCAAATGCCTCTCTAAAGGAATATATCTCTCGAAGACATCTCATAAAGAGCATCCTAGGCAATTCTTCCAAGAAAGATCAAAATTGTGCACCCATGTCTAGCAATGGCTCATCCCTCCATAAGCAAATTGATTTTTTCATGGCCTCTATTCCTACAAATTTTGAAGCTTCATAAGAACCTCCTATATCATCCTCATCAAATGATACGCCAAAGGATAAAATCCCCCAAGGGCTATCCACAATACATTTCCAAGCTAATAAAATTCATGATGCAAGTCACTGCCATGCTTCAGAAATGCTAGACCATATACCACCATGTGCTTCATTCCCCATCAAACATATTTCAGAGGATCCAATGCAAAGTATGTCTCTCTCATGTCAAAGAATTGATTCCTTGTTTGAATTCCCCATGTATATCCAAAGTCCAACCCCATGTCAAGAGAATAATTTAGAGCATGAAGAAATGAGTCCTAAAATAAATTAAGATCAAGATCCCAAAACCTTATCATTCCATCCAATTATTGACCAGGATGCCATCTTCTTAGACACTCATTTTGATCCCCCCATTCCTGACCATTCTATCCAAGAACACAACATGTTTTCGAGTCCCATTGGAATTCCACTCCTTAAGAAAGGTCAAGATATCCCTTCCATTCTTCCTAATGATCCCATTGAAATTCAAGAGTAGAGCACCTTTAAAGAGGAATCTAGTGATCTTCCTCCATGTCAAGATCAAAGTATCCTTATAGCTTTGCGTTAACCACAAGATGATATCATCCCTTTAAATCCTCCACAAGATTCCTTTGTTTGTTCATCTCCATCTCTTAATCCTCCATATACACTACAAGATCTCATTTCTTTTTATGATCCCATTATTCCTCCCATTTCATCTCATGAAGAGCTTGTCATTGATCTTGACCCCCTCATGATTCAAACATGTTGGCACAAGATGTTCATGAATCCCCTACATGAACAATAGGTTCCTCTACTTTGGTCTAGTTTGATCCCATCATTTATTCCATATCATATCCACATTATAATGGACTCACATCTTCTTCCCAAAGTAAAGAGTATCCTATCAGTCAAAATATTTATAAAGGCAAAGGGGTAGGCCTTCACAAGAAAGAAACAATCCATATCAAATAAAACATTAATGGTCATGGCATCAGTGACATTCCTCAAGACTTTGTTATCCCTACCAATCCTAAATCCAAATATATGCCTTCCCTTCATCCCTTCCATCCATTTTAGGTCCTTATATCCTTCCACCCACTACGTAGGATCAACAAAGGGACACATCTTTGAGCACCTTGCATCCATCCAAAATACCTTCATATCATTCTATCCTTCCACACATTCCTTTCCCCCTCCAATAAATTTGGATGCCAAGCATAAAAGTAATAAGTCTAGCAATCAACATACAATCAAGTATCAATATGTCCAATCTAATCGACATGAAAAAATAAAGAAAAATGTGATCAAAAAAAAAAAAATCCAAAAGGCCACAAAGGCCAATTGATCAAAAAGAAAAGTCAAAATCTATATGGGCTCCTAAATCCCTTGTGCAAGAAATAAGTTCCAAGGAACCACAAAAGCATGAAAAATAAAAAACAATATGGATTCCTAAGTGACTCCTTGAAGTAAAATAGTTTAAAGGAAAATCTAGACTGGCATCCAAAATTGCTATTCCTCCTTCCAAACCTTTCAAATATACTCCTCCATCACCTCCTTCATCCATTTTGGGTCCTTATGTCCCAAAATTTGTAGCCTTTCCTCCATCCAAATCTCAAAATTTGAGATCCACTTTTCCTCCATCAGTTGACCAGCCCTCAAGGTGTGTGCCAATTTTGATCTTCCCTAAATTTCCATCTACTCAAGCATAATTCTTCCAATATCCCATCCATTATCCAACAACTATTTTCCACCCTTTCATCCTTGCTATCCAATCTGTTACATAAATCCTTACCTTAGTCCCATTTTATTTCCATGTCATTATCTTTCCAACATATTTGAGCATACCTTCACAACCATGGTCCATTGTAGAACAAATTTCAAAGGTACCATCGATACATTGAGACGCTTGAGTCCTTCCTCTATTTCCTATCAGGCATCCATTTATCTTCCAAAAAGCAAAAAAAAATGTCACCTTGATGAAAACCTGACAAATGGGTGTCTTGTGTGACCCAAAAAAAAGAAGAAAAATAATTTGTCCACTAGTGAAAACCTAGCAAACAGGCACCTTGGGCAAGTACCATGATGAAAATCTGGCAAACAAGCATCATGCATAATCTATGAACTTCTTGCATACCATACTTGAGGGCAGGTTTCATCCATCTTATCCTATCGTGCCCCTCCTCCACTATTTTACCATCCCTCGTGTCCATCATCTCTTTTCAACCTTTGATATTGGTAAGGCTAAGGATATTCATAGACCCCATGCATCATGTTTGCAGCTTTCAGTCTATCACAACTTTTGGTCTTTATCCATTGGATTATTACAACCTTTCATCCATGTTCATTGGCTTATTGCAACCTTCTATCACTGTCCATATTTTCTTTTCCATCACTTGATCTTGATCCGACATAAGGACGTAAAATGTAAAACATGGTTTCAAAAACCTCTTGACATGTCCCTCATGCCATGTCATTGCTTTACATTATCATATCCAATCCCTTAGCCCATCACGCAATAGCCCTTGGAAATTGAATCTGCTTTGTCTCCATAATAAATGTCCCCTATCTTCCCTCTATCCACCATCATTTCAACAAGCTTATTTATCCATTCATCATATTCCTTGTCTTGCTAGACATTGGGGGAAAATCATAAAAAACAATAAAAATTAAAAAATGTCTTGAAACAATCCAAAAACATACATAAAACATCCTGAAATAATTCAAAAATATTGTAAAAAGTCTTGAAAAAAGAACAAAAAAATCAAAAACCCTAAAAAATTGGAAAACATTAAATCCAAAAATAATCATTTTCATCAATAAATTGTCACTTTTTGTACATAGATAAACATGTGAACAAACATTAGACAGAAAACATAGTAAACACCATGCTTAACAAATCATGTATCAATAGATAAACTATTCAATCAACCAAGCATTCAAATTGGTTGAAATCGTCATATCAATCAAACAACATCAATATTGTCAGGACTTTGCCAATTACCATGGGTCTTATACAAGGTGTGGTATACTTGAAACCAGATTGTGTCATGTCTTAGACAGGGTACTGTATTCCCTGAAACCATGCAACATGATCGTCCTACCATCCAACACAACATTATCAATTTTGACAACAAGGTCAAAATGGTTGGTTGACTTGTTTGGATTTGCACATCTTACCTTTCATTCATTTATCCTTGATCATGTTTCTATGTTATTTGATGATGTCACAGAGTGATTTAGAGTGGTCGGGATGGCTCATGGTCTTTTTGGTTTTGTTTTCTATTTGCGGGATTTTTCATAACATTCTGGGGCAAGTATGTCTTGGGTGTTTGTGCTAGCATGTTCACATAGTGGTTATCCCACATACCTCATCTTTTGAAATACATAATGTCTTAGGATGGTTGAACCATTCCTTGTCTGCGACATGTCTGTTTTGCACAAAGGAACTATATTACCACCCTGACTTTGTGTGTCATGGTATGACGCATCCATTTTGTCATATCGAATAAAGGTTCTCACCTACTATTAGCATTTGTGAAAGAAATTTTTTCTTCATAACTAACCTTTCTTTGTCTAATTTCCTTGTACTAACATTTCTTCTATCAATCTTCATAGTCAACTTGGTCTAAGTACTCTAGTATGCCAAAAACAATTTCATCTTCCATTCATTGGTTAGCACATTTACATATCATACTTATTCATTGCATCATATACATACAAAACAAAACCAAACATTCATATACAATCTTTACTCATTGCATTACATAAACAAGAAGAAAACAAAAACAAGTGTGTTTTTCATTCATTGCATCACATAAAGAGCATATAAGACATTCATACATGACATCATATGAAAATAAGCATGCATATCATATATATATATATATATATATATATATATATATATATATATATATATATATATATATATATATATATATATATATATATATATATATATATATATATATATATATATTCAAAAGTATTAGAGTACAAAAATCCAACTATCTGTGTCAAGTATGACTCGCATGCTATGTACATAATAGCAAAAAGTGTCTACATGCTCCCTCTTTCCTCCTGGCCTTTGTCTTGTCCTAAGGATGAAGCGTTTCTTGTCCCTAGTCCTATTTGTGGTGATCAACTTGGCCCAATCACTCCCATGCTTCTTTGTGTCCTATAGGAGTGTGATCTACTATTTGTCTTGGATCGTGACCGATATGATGGTGCTCTTTGCATTGGTGGAACTGTGCTCTGATATAACATCCTCCAACATCATGTATGCTCTCCTAAGTCAAATAGCATGTGACCTAAGTGTCATGCATTGTATCTCTAGTAGAACTCCTAAACTCCCACATGACCTTCTTTGTCCTCTAATCTTGGGATACTATTGTATCTCAAGAAGCTATCAAACTAGCTATCCCTATTGTATATCTATTCCTCTTAGCTGTGTATATGTTTCTATCTACTGCCAACTATTTCTCCAAATGGGCTATCTCGATATCTCTCTCAATCCTTCCCTGATCCCTCTCTATCAAAGGTTAGATATCCATCAATGCAACTCTATAATGCACTCTCACTGGCTCCTCACTATGGCCCTATATGTCCCAAGATATCTAGTCTTGTCTATATCATCTCCAATAGGTACATACTATAATGGCTCATTCTTTGGTTGATCAATCTACATATGCATAGGAATTCCAACCTCCTCCCTATCATCTCCACCATACCCATCATCCTCATCATCATCCTCCTCCTCATCCTCCTCCTCCTCCTCATCCTCCTCATCCTCATCATCACCATCACCCTTATCCATCTCCTCCTCTCTCAGGAACTCCTGTTGTGATCTAGGTACCAAAACCTCTAGATCTGTCAATGGTACCAGTCGATGCTATACAAATGATCTATCATACTCTGCTATAGTACCTATGTCTATTAAATTTTAATCCCATGCCCACTATCTTAGCTATAATTGAGAAAACTCTAAATAGGCCACATGAGGTTTCACTAGTGCACCCAACTGTCTGACCTCTTTGTTTGACCAAGCGAAATATGTTGTATGTGTGGACACATCTTGCTACTCACCAAACTGTTGTCTCACCCTTCCTGACAACTATATCTCAATCACTCTCTATCGGTTCATAGTTTGGCCTATCAATTACCTCTCATGTCAACAATATGGTAGATGCTCTATGTCATCTGGTCATCAAAGACAATCTTTGTATTGTCTCCAAGAGAAATCTCTCAGTCTATCCAACTCATAACGCCAATATAAATTATACCCATATGGACCCCGTGTCAATGCTCCTATGTGGCAATACACCAATGGAATATCTGAGATGACCTATCTATTTGGAATAGGTCTAAATACTTGTAAGCCAACAACTGATTATTTGTGAACCCTTGTACTCAATCCAATGCAACTAGAAGTATAACATCTTGAGCATGCATTGTCCCCATGAAAAAATTATACTCTCTATAGAAATACCCTCGAGGACTCTTCCCCATCAAATAGGGAATCCATTACCTCATATGTTTGGTTCTAGTAGCCCTGCTATCACTATAGATATCATGACATATAACCTCTCATAGTTCTTTTCCCAGGTGTCCCATCGGATCTCATAATCCACAATCTCCAAGTCATCGGGATCACACTCAAATAGTTTGCACAAAGCATCTCTCCCTTTCATAGGATCATAGATATCTCTATCTCCCCTGTATCAAAATTCAAAGGATGTGGCATACATCCTCTAATGTGATTGTTGCCTTGTCGGTCGAGAGATGGAACGATGATGTCTCTGAGTGCCACTGCTCTACTAATGGGATGATGAGTCTTGTGTTGCCACTAATATTGAGCATATATGTGATGTAGTATAGTCCTAAAGCCTATAGGGTATCTCTCTCATGGTTCCTCAGTTGATGTCGCATGTCCTTACAATCTAGTCTACTCTATTTTATCATCAATGGATCCTGAGGCATATGTCAATTAGTTTTAGGGTTAGGTCCTAACTTTTAAATTTTACTTTGTTGATCACAAACTACTTTCATTTTTACCCTAACCTATCTCCTATAGTCACCCTATTCCCTAGGACCTTTCTTGCCCCCATCGGATAGCATTTGACCTAACCAACTTGCCAAATCACTTACCTAAAACACCTACGTTGTTTTACCTATACACCTGCGTAGAAGACTCCATACAATTGTGCAATTTATGCACACACCTATACAATTTTCTTCTTCCCCTCAAAACAAGTCCCCCAATGTCTCATTTTGCATGTAATCAACCAAAATTAAAATTTGGTTCTTTGAGTCACTTACCGGTGCTCTCACGTCCTCCAATCATCTAAAAATACGAACATGTTCTCCAAGGTGATCCTCCATTGGAATGTTCACCATCTCACTGCAATATTCTTTTCTCCAGAGCTCCAAATCAACCAAGTTATAGAGTAAAAATGATCCATTTTTCACTCCTTTCACCTCCTTTTATAGCCTTTTGAGGTGTCTAGATGGACGTGCACCCTCTCCTTGTTGTGTTGGTCACGGTCTGTTTTACCTTGTGATACTTGTATCTTTTTCATTTGACCTCTGATTTTCATTTCGTCTGAATTAGTATCTTCCTCTCATCGTTGTCGATCAATTGGCCTCTTTTCTAGATTTTTCTTGCCAATTCCTCAAGGGGGCATACATATACCTTGTTATTGTCTGGGGCATATTTCTTGATTGTTCTTTGAAACAATGCTCAAAATTGCATTGTCTCAAAGAGGGGCAAAATGTAGGCATCTAAAAATGGTTAACACTTGCAGTGTCATACGTTAACATGTTTGTGTTACCTTCTTTTAGGGTTTTCACACTTAATATCACTTTCCTCTATGTCTCACATTTGATCTTTATCATTTGTCGAAAACATGTCATTCCTCTGCATTTTTTACCTATCTGATTACATTTTCTCAAATTTTAATTAGTTCTTGTCAATATCAATTTTGATTCTTAACCAATGATCATGATCAACTTGTTGTATCAATTGGACATCATTTTATACCTAATCAGTGTTAATTAGGGTTTTTCTAAGGTCTATCATCAACAATTTGGATCAATTTGCATCCTTATCGATATTTATCAAATTACCATATTTTCAATCATTATCAGTCTTTATCAAGTCAATCTTGATCGAGTCATGATAGATCTCAATCAATAACCAATTCTTGTCAATCTTGATTGATTCATATTGATCCCTTATCAATTATCACTTATCAAATCAAATATTTGTCATTTTTGATCGATTTGTTATCTATCTATATCAATCAATATTAGATTCTTGTCAATTATCTTATTGACCATGATCATCATTATTCATTTATCACATTAATTGTGTGATGACCTAATTGTAACCTAGTTCATTACTTTTTCCCTTTCTAAGGTTAATAATTCTTTAATTATTAATCCTTTCTAACATCCACCTTAGGTTAAATGAGTTTATTCATTTACCCTATGCCATTTTGTGCGAGAAATTAATAAATATATTTTTTTTAATTTCTCCCACCTTTTTCTCTCCTAAATTTCGCCCCTAATTTCTCCACTAATTTGGCTCCTCTTTTTGTGCTTAATCTTGTCATAAATCATGAGCTATTTTTAGGCTAATGTGTCATAACCATTGAGAACAAATTGCTCTCAATTTGTCATATTTTTTGCATAGCAATTTGTCATGGAAATTTGTCATACATTTGTCATATTTTGTCATGAAATTTGTCATAATTTGTCCCTCAATCATGCCTTTTTGGAATCAAATTGCCTCTTCCATTTGGCTTGATTTGCTCGTAACATTTTGGAGACTTTTTCTCTATAAATTGAGCACTCTGTTCATTCAATTTCAACCACATTTCAAGTATCCTTATGTTGTCAATTTCATCTCATCTTTCTTGCAACACAATTGTATTTTGTAGGTGAGATCCACATACCCACAATTAAAGGAGAAAGAAGAACAATGGAATAACATGGAAGAAGTGCTTGTGTTTTGGTTTTCATTATATTTAAGTATTTTGTTTCTATACTTCTATTGAATGTGTTAGGATTACGTTTCATGACATTTATACTTTTGTGGTTGCCTAATTTATGTTATGAATCCTTTGCCTAATTCCTACCTCATAGCTTGATAATATTGATGTATTGATACATCCATTCATGATAAGTATCTGAAACAAGAAGACCTTTCACCCTACTAAGAAGATTAATCAAATCATTACCTCTTCAATGAAGTCACTTCGATGAATAGTCTTAAGCCATCTTGTAATAGTAGGCCTTGGAGTCTTCAACCAATTTTCATTGATATTTCTTTTGCACTTGTCTTAATTATTGTTATAATATGCTTGTGATGGCTCCATGTTAATATTGGAATATTGATCAATGTTTGGACATTTGAAAATTGTGTCAAAGAAATACTCATCCAATTTAATGAGATTTTTCTTCCCCGCTGCATCCTTGGCATACCTTCTTATTAGATCAAACCCGTTAGCTAACGCCAAAACAAATTCAGGGTTATGTGCTGACATTGGAAAAGTTGCAACTAAATAAATTCTACTATTAATAGTCACCTCCATTCTATAATACTCAGGTGGCTCTTTCACTCTTTTAAGAAACTCCTCATGATCTATATGACCAATCTCTGTATCTCTAATGTTGTCAATATTAGATGACACAAATAAAGATAGGAATATCGGATGAGGGTCTTACTTCTTAAAATTTATAGTTTTTTTGCTTGGAGATGTCTTCGTCATCTGATTATGATTGTAACTGCAACATTTGAAAGACATTATCACCATTCTCAACTCATTAGATTCACTTCGTTAGGATTTGTAAAACCCTAATTCATTGGTAGAACAAAATTTCCTTTGGGTGTAAATTGGTTTGTAACCCCTATTTACATGTGTGTGCACTTGGTGCAAATCAAGTGTAAATTAGCTTGTAACCTTGATTTACACTTGAAGGTAGAAAGAGGTGTAAATTAGACTTGTAAGTCCGAATTGCACCAAAAGATATAAGCTAGTGTAGTATTGGAGTTTAACTCCGACATTACACCACTTTGAAAAAGACTTTAAAAGACAACATAAAGTAAATTTTTCAAATTAAAAAATTTACTAGGATTAGGAAGCAACCACGAAGAACCAAGTAAGACTAACGAGAAAAAAAAAATTGCCTCAAAAACCAAACTTAGAGAGTAATTTACGAATTTGAACAAGAATTCATAGGGGTTATCTAATTTTTGCATCATGATCAAAAACAAGGATAACATAGAGGAATGTTGAAAGGTGGGAGTATGATTTCTTCGAGGGAGAGAAAGGTGTTAATTAAACTTTCAAATACATACATAAATCACCAACGAAGAGTAAGATGGAAGAACAGGGAGTTAGTAGTCAAGGAGTGGGGATTAATAATGAAGAAAACTTTTCAGATTCAGAAGAATCATGGGATGGGGAGGATGAATGGGGTTTGGGGGAAGAGGTAGATATTATAGAGAAAAGAACCAGAAGCCAATAAAATCCAGGAATTGAGAATCATAAAGTGGGAAAAAAGAGATGTAGAGAGAGAAAATCTATTTGGATGAATTTGGAAATTGCAAGATGTGTGAAGAGCCCAAAAAATATTTTTAGCGGGAAGGGGACTCCCCTTCCTGAGGTGACATGAAACTCATAAGGTGGAATGTGAGGGGTTGTAATTTTCTTGACAAATAAATGATTGATCAAGAGATGTCTTGATCAATTGAAAGTAGGTGTCATGTTGTTACAAGAAACCAAGCTTAATATAGTAAAATCAGTAGGGATGTCACAAGCCTTGGGTAGATGGAAAGGAGTATTTGTGGAATCTCAAGGAGTGGTAGGGGGATTGGGAATCTTAGGAAACTCAGATACTATTCATAGTATAGAAGTTAAGAATGCTCCAAACTGGCAGATTATGAAGGTTACTTATTGAATGGACTAGAAGTTTTCTTGGTTAAATTTTATGGCCTGACCAAATTAAGTGAGAGAAAAGTAGTATGGAGATAAGTTTTGGATTGGTTGGTGAGTACCAAATAGGTAGTGGTAATTTTGGGGGGATATTTTAATGCAGCACTAGAGATTTCAGATAAAGTGGGGGGAAACGGTTGCATTGGGATGGTTGAGAAAGAGTTCCAGGCTTTTGTGTTGAAGAATGGTTTGTTGGAGATTCATCCCATGAATGTGATCTATACATGGACTAAGCGGAGGTTTGGTAAATCCCTCATTTCTAAGAAATTACATAGGTTTTTTGTGGGAGGCACGTGGGCAAGGAAATATCTTGTTTTTTAAGCTAATATCCTCCCTTATCTGGGATCGGATCATTACTCGATAACACTAATATTTTAGAAATATGTTATGTTGATTTAGTGCCCATTTAAATTTGAGAAAATATGGACTAGGGATCCAAATAACATATTACTAATTGACAATGCTAGCTTGAGGCTCCTCGAATAGAATGGAAATTTGGACATGTATTTTGCAAGAAATTAGCTTATGTCAAACAAATGTTAAAAATAATGGAATAAAATTAGCTTAAAAAACATATTTGAGGAAAAATAAAACTTAGAGATAAAATTATAAAATATTTGTAGTAAAATCATCATTATTGGCATGTTTGTTGAGGATTCTCTATATGAAAAAAAGCTTCAAAGTGAGTATGCTGAAATTTAGCCAGAGAAGAAGCATTCAGGAGGCCAAAGTCTAGAGAATGTTAGATAAGAGAGGGATACAGGAATACAAAATTCTTCCACAACTTGGTAAAGGCTAAGATATCAAAAAAAAAATGTATGTTTAAAAACCCAAATGGTGAGACACTTTCAAAGAATGAAGATATATGTAAAGATGTTGTAAGGTTTTTAAAGAAGCTATTGGCAGGAAATCAATATAAAACCCCACTCTCATTGAGGAAATGCTAGAGGTATCCACCAATCATCACATACCACGAGAATGAGATAGTAGTCCAAGTGGTCTACATGAAGGATGTTAAAAAGGTAGTTTTTTCAACGGAAGCAGATAAAGCACCAAGGTTGGATGGTTTCCCTGCCCTTTTTTACCAATTATATTGGGATATCATATCAAAATACTTATGGTTAGTTTTTGAGGAAACTAGAAAACAAGCTTATATGACTCATGATATGAATGACACCTTTATTGTGTTTATACCTAAGAAAGATCAAGCTAAAACATTTGAGGATTACATCCCAATTTCCTTGTGAAATGCAGTCTATAAAATCATTGCCAAAGTAATGGGGAACAAAATGAAGAGGTTTTTGAGTAAAATTATTTTAGAATAGAAAAGTGGATTTATTCCCCAAAGATCAATTGTTGAAGGAATTATAGTGCTGCATGAGGCAATTCACACAATCAAAAAAAGCTAAAGTAGAGAGAATGCTAATTAAGCTAGATATAAGAAAAGCATATGAAAGAGTAAACAGGGGCTTCCTTCTTGAAGTGTTGAAGATATTTGGGTTCTATGAGGAGTGTAATGCCCATACCCTAGTCGGACTTTTAAAACCCATTTAACCTTGATTGACTTCCTATGTGGCATTCTTGAATGATAGATTAACCGATATGCAATGTGTAGTTTAGATAATAGAAATAACTGTGCATACTTATTATTGTGCTTTTGCTCCGATTCTCGTGTAAATGTAATTGTTCCTAACCCTTGTGATAAATCTTGAGCTAACGCTTTCATTGAATATGTATATGTATATGCATGCTTGTATGAATTCATGGGTGCAGGAGATTGCAGGTACAACACCGCTTAGGGCAAGGTTCATCTCCTTTGGAATTTGCAAGGTTGAGTATGCTCCTTCATCTTTTGAATTCAGATTTAGTGGTCATATAACTCTCGTCTTGCCTTAGCCATGGTTAGGTGAGAATCGTGTGTGGATTCGTGGGGCTTGCTTTCATTGGGATGCGTGTCGAGAGATTTGGAGGGCTTCCTCAATTTGCGTGCCTTACGCGAGGTAAGTGAGGTTTTTTATCCTAGGTATTAAATTCAAAATTAATGAGTAGGCGTACACAATAGTGATATAGGAATTTAAATAGGTAGTTTCTTTTATATGATTAATCATTAAATTTAAGAGATTTGCTTTAAATTATTATTGTAGCAAGCTTAAGGTATTTAACTGGTGTTAGTGTGCTCATTTGCGCGTTTGTAACATTTACGCATTTGTAGTTGAGAAATTAGAATAAATAAGACTCTTGCATTGGATTAGTCATTTATTTAAAAATGTCGCTTTATTATGTTATAGCAAGTTAATTTAATAGCTAATTTTAAAATAACGAATTTATTGAGTTATACGTTTTAGAAAGGAAAAATTTTAAAGTCATTTGGGAGATAGAAATAAATTACTCATTTTCGCATTTTGGAAGAAAAAAGGGGTAAATTATTATTATTAAACGAGATTATTTCCTCTTTACTTGTAAAGTCGATATAGTATAAAAGTTTGACTTTTAGAAAATTAAATTAATCAAATGCCTTACCCCGGGTCAATAGTTCCGAAATATAAAAGTAGGTCTAAAATTAATATTGAGGAATTAAAAATTTAAAACTCAATAAGAAAAAGAAGCATTTTAATTTTAATAAGGGAAAACAAATAAGATTAATAAATAATGGAAAGGAATGACTTCCATTTGGGATTTTCATTCATTTTATTTTAAAAATAAATGCCTAATTTCGAAATTGAAAATTAGGGCAAAATTAGGGTTTCTCTTTTTAACCTAGTTTTGTAAGCATTTTGGGGGTTACTTGGCTTGGGAGCTTTTTTGGGGGGGAGGAATGGGGGATTTGCATGGGAGTTGCAGGTGGAGCTCTTCATCAAAGAAATCTCTTCCCAAAATGCATTTGGAGGTAGGATTCCAATCTACCCGTTTGTTTATTGTTATGATTTCCATGAAATGTTGAAGAAAAGAAAAGAAAGAAATGTTTTTTTTTGACCATGAAGGTTCTTGAAGATTAGTTTTAGTTCCTTTTAAAAAAAAAATTGGTGGATCTTGAGACGAATTTCTGGTTCCTAAAGAAATTAGTGGCTTCAAACCAGATGTGGGGATACTTGTTCCATAATGAAGTTTTGGGGAAATCTGGAAATTGAATAGAAAAACACAAAACAAAATAAAAAATAAAAAATAAAAAAACGAATGAGGCAATAATGGAGGGATTTCGTTCTGGTTAAGTTTTTATGCCAAAAAAAAGGGGGTAAATTCGAACTGTGAATCAAATGAAGAAAAGAAAAGAAAAAAAATTTTAAACACAAAAAAAATTTAATGCAAAAAAATTTGGGGTTTCGGGGGGGGAGCCGAAGCTCGACCCGTCCCCTCCCCGCGCGCGCCGCTCGCAGTTACCTCAGCGCCCACACACAGTGGGGGCCGAAGGGGACTACATCTCCTTTGGAGGCCGCAGCCCCCTCCGGCACCACTGTGTGGGGGAGCCGTAGGGACTGCGTCCCCCATGGCGGACGCAAAGCCCCCGGGCTGCGCCCGCCATGGTGGCCGCAGCTCCCTGCGGTTAGGGCTCGCTTAGGGTTCGTCCGTCTTTTTTTTTTAAAAACTTATAAAAAATTTTTGTTTGATTTTATCTCCACTCAATATTTTAAGTATGATTTAAAACTCGAGTTTCGGGTTTTTCATGGTATTTTTTTTTTAAATAAAAAAAAGAGGGAGATGCTTGTTAGTATAATTGTATTTTGAGTAATATTTTGCATTTCAATAATGAGTTGGAAATTTTGATTTTAGTAAACAATGTTTTCTTTTAAATAGAAAAAAGAGGATAAATGTGTATATTAAAAATATATGCTAATATAGATATCCTCTATTTAGCATATATTGTTAATTACACATATAGATTTTGGGCTTTAGTATAGCCATGACTTTCATTGTAGTTTGTTTTAAAAAAAAAAAAAGAAAATCAAATGATAATTGATTATAAGATAGTGAGTAAATTTCATGAGGGTAGTGGACTTTAATTTCTTTTTGTTTATGTATGCAATAGAGGCTTAGTTTAGCTCGGAAATGATTTGTCCATTCCTCCATTTACTCTTAATATATTTTGCTCTTGTAGAAGAGGGTTGTTTTTTTTGTTGTATCATTAAACAGGGGTTAGGTTATTGTTATGAAACCAACATGTCGTTAGTGTTTATTTAAGATATAATTTGTTTGTCTAGATGTTTAAGACAACTGGGGAAGATGTTGTAATTACCTGTTGACGCCAGAGTACGGCCCATTAGTAATTTAGTAGTCAATGCGTCTGTTATAGTAGCACGTCTTGCTAGGTTTGTTTGAAACCCGGACATTTGGGTTAATTGTGTTGGTCATAACCGATTTCGCCCCTAGTCAAGTAACGTCAGTCACTAGAACCTGTATTTGCTTGAATTGTCAGTTGGATCCGCTTTAGAAGGGACCAATTATGTATATCCCGATCGAAGTGTCTGTTGTATATTGATTGTATTCACCTAAGTGGCAAGATGTAAAAGACTTATAAATCATGTATTCCTAACGATATAATACCAAAGGGGTCTTGCAGTTGAGCAGACCCGGAGATGTAGCCCATCCGGGGTGAACTCCGAGATCATATCTGTGTTATGCGATGTTTATAGCATGCTTTGTTTTATGTTTTAAATTATCATGAATGGTTGTAATCTTGCATGAGTGTATGGTGGAAGTTTAATGAATTCAAATTCAAGTGCATAATATTAAACATCTGGATAAATGTAGTTATTTAAGTTCATAAACATTGTGAACTACGATTATGGCAAGTATTTAAAATATTGTAATTAAAGTTGTAAAAAAAAAAAAGGGTAATTTGATAATGTTAATTTAAATTGTAATAGTGGAGGAAATCTAGTTAGAATTACTTCATTGGACTAATTTGTTAATAAGTATGTTAATGGATTGAATGTAAAAGGGAAAACAAAGTTAAAACTTATGTCACAATTCCCAGATTGAGATTAAAAGGTTGAACATCATATAAACATCTATCTTTTTACCTTAGTGAATGAATTCACGCTATGTTAATTATGCTTCATTGCATTGGACGGTTTGTTAAGTTATTTCACGCTTTAACCTTAACTATAATCCTCACCAGAGTAATTTGATAATCGTGTGGACTCAATTAGGTAATTCATGTTGTATATTGGATGAATATACTTAGTAATTTATGTTGTAATTATAATCAATAATCCTCACCAGATTCATTTTATAATTGGGTGAACTCAATTAGATATCCATATTTTTAATCCCTTATAAAAGGAATCCCTCACGATTGCTAAAATTAATCTAAAATGGAAAAGTAATTGATTTGTTGTTTATACATTAAATCTTAGTAAAAGTATCTCTCGCATATTACTTTCATCTAACAAAAAAAAAAGAGATATGCAATAAGATAATTGTATTTTAATCCTAATAGAAGAACATCATTATGATCTTATTACTCTAATCTTGAAATGATGAATGTCATCTAGTTAACGATACTTTAATTTAAAGGATGTTTCCGTTGTCCTAATGCATATCCATCTTAATGAAGTTAGTCCATTTATTGCATTATCAAAACTTCAGATGAAATTCCATGGCTACTCACATTATACCTTTCGTAAAAGAATTTCAACTCATCAGTTGGCTATGCAAGAAATCAAATGAAGGGACCTCCCTCTATTAAATGTAGTTAATCCTTAAGGAGCGAATTCTTCTTATTAACCATACTTTTTAATATTTAAGAAATATATATCAAATGTGGGTGAATATTTTAAAATCAAATGAAGGAATCCTCTCTTTACTAATCGTAGTTTAACCTTAAAGGAATGAATCTCAATAGGCATATTGTTAAACATTAAAGGATGAAATCAACTGTGAATGGATACCACAAAACCAAGGAATGAACTTCATCATATTAAACACATGAACCCTTTTGGGGGCCTCATAATGTAATTATGAAATTAAGTGCATTGGATAAATAACTCCTCGATGGCCCCCTAACCACTAAAGTAAATGAACGCCTCCTAAAATTTTAAGATGTCATATCCTTGAACACATATGTAATTAAGATCTATGCATTATCCCGTAATTAAGATATCCAGGTTAATGGATCTGTTGACGCAAGTTGAGTTAGGTGTAAGGTTATGTAATCGCGTTAGGAAACTCCTTAGGATTGTTTGAGCCTTCCGCTGTGATATCTAGGTTGACAGATAACTTCAATGTATTTTAATGTCGTGCCTAATTATGAATTGAGTTAACTTCAACTATCTTGATGTTGAAACTTTGTATTAACGCTCTTAAATATTATTTTTAAAAAAAAAAAAATTTGCACTCTAATTGATTGTTTTTAACTTAAACCCTTAGGGGTTTCCTAGCGGGGCATTACAAGGAGTGGGTAACGTGGGTGAGAAGTTGTATTATTATGCCAAGATTCTCAATTTTCATCAATGGAAGCCACTAACGTTTCTTCCAAACTAATCAAGGTTTGAGGCAAGGTGATCCTCTATCCCCCTTTCTCTTCATTTTAATGGTAGAAGTTATGTGCGGGGTGAAATCTAAGTTGAGGCTAGAATGAAAATGGAAGGGTGTTAAAATTGACCCAAATATGGAACATACGACTCACAAACAATTTGAAAATGATACACTCCTATTTGGGGAATCATCTTTAAGATAAGCTTGATGTATTAGACAAGCCTTGGATAAGTATCATGCAATATCAGATCAAAAGGTTAACTGGAACAAATTTATGATTATCTTCTTTAACACTAACAACAATAAACATAGAGAAATTTATAGAATCTTGGAGATAAAACCAGGAAAAGTCTCGAGGATATTCTTAGGTACACCTTTATTCTCAAGAGCTAATAGGGTGCATTTATGGAGTAAGTTGATTGAAAGTTGTATAAACAAGATGGAGGAGTGGAAAAATAGACATTTGATGGTTTTGGGAAGGATTCTTATGCTTAAGATGGTGGTTTATACCATTCCTATTTACTCCATGATGTCCTTCAGTATTCTAGGGAAGGTTATAAAATAATCAGTCAAAAAATGAGAAAAAAAATAAGAATGGCAAAAAAAAAACAAGATAAACTTCCACTATTGGCATGGGATTAAGTGTGTAAACCAAAGGTAGGTGGAGGAGTAGAACTGAGAAATAGGAACTTGCTAAATGAAGCTATGGGAGAAAAATTAGTATGGAGTATGTACTCAAATCCAAATAGGAGGTGGGCTCGAATCCTAAGCAATAAATATTTAGACCTTAATAGAAAAGAGAGGATCCTCACTATCCAAGATCCCCAAAATGGGTCAACCATATGGAATTATATTATTTCCTACATAAAGGTAATTACTAATCACATTTCATGGAAGTTGGGCAATAGAGAGAGTGCAGATTTTTTTATGGATTCATGGGATGGCCATGAAACATTAGGTGCACATGAAGGATGTGACTTGAAAAAATAAAAAACTATAGAGAAATGAGGGTGGAGGGTCTATGATTATGTTTCTCTTCATAGAAAAATGGGGAGGAGAGTAGGGATGGAAGGAGGTGCGAGAGATAAATCTTTCACCCCAACAAGAAGCATCTTCTATAAGATTATTACAAAGAAGGAAGATAGAGCTTTTGTGTGAAAGGGACAAAATTATATGGTATGGTGCAATAAATAGAAAATACTCAATAAAAGTGGGTAACCAAATGTTGGAAAATTATCTAGTCATGGAAGCTTGGTCTTATAAGTTATTTTGGAATAAAAGTTATCCCCAAGGCAAGTGCAATTGCATAGTTGGCAGTTAGGGTTCCTATCTTAATAGGTGAAAGACTAAGTAAATTAGGCTTTCATGGCCCCTATATGTTTTCTACATTAAGAGGTGGAAGAGACTCTTGATCACCTCCTGCTTCGATGCAAGTATACTACAAAATATTGGCAATTTTTATTGCGGAAACTTCAATGTACACCCTTGCCTAGTACTTTGAAATAATTATTTATTAGTTGGCAAATGGTAAAAGAAATATTTGTATACTCTAGCATCTGGCATAGATCCCCCTCTTCTAATTTGGGAGGTTTGGAAAGAATGAAATATGAGGGTATTTTAAGAAAAATAGGGTTCTATTAATAGAATGTTAATTCGATTGGAATCAGCTATATCAGAGACAATAAATGCAACTACAAAAATACCCTCCTAATATGTCAAATAAAATAATCCAATCCAACAGGCCTTTGCTCAAATTTTGGACTATTAATGGGCCTCGACGGGTTGACCCTATCACTAGTAAGAATAAGGTAGTTAATTAGGAGAAACTAAGATGAGGTTGGACTAAAATTAACTTTGGTGGGGCTTCAAAAGGACACCCCATATTTTTAGGAGCAAGGTGTATGGCGAGAAATGAGTATGGAATTATAGTTGCGATTGGGGATCAAAAAACTAAGGATGGCATGAAAATTGAGGTAGAAGCACAAGTTGTACATCTAGCCATCAAGTTAGCAAGATGGTTATCAATGACAAAACTAATTTAGAGGGTGATTCCCATATCATATTTAATGTGATTACATCAGGGGAAGCCCAAAACTAGAAAATTAATAAGTGGATAAAGATAATAATAATAAAATAATTGCAAAGCTTTCAAGATTTTAAAATTTCACATGTAAGAAGGGAAGGGAACATGATAATGGACAAACTGTTGAACTGGGGATGTAGTTTAAATAATAATGACCAAATATAATGGAGGAAAGATGTAAGCTTTGTCCCATTTTAAATCAAAGACTAGGGGGAAAGTACATTTGATGGGATGGAGCTAAGCAGAGACGGGTGAGTATCTTGATCATTGCATGTGTTTGCAGGTCAAGGACACCATCAAACCACATACCATTGAGCTCCCCAGTCAAGGTTGTTGACCAAACATGGTGTTGGGAGAGGAGCATGAGAATGCAGGAGTTATATTTATTAGTAACACAGACATCTAAGATAGAATAAAAGAAAGGGCAGAATAGGGTAGCGAATTAAAAGGATAAGAAATGAAAGCCAACCTCTCTCTCGAAGTGGCCAAACAACAAGTCACCTTCAAAGGGGTGATCACCAAGGAGATGATGTGCCACATTTTCAAAGTGGAAGACCCCAAATTATTAAGAATGGTGGATGTGTTTCTCGATAAGGCATATATGAAGTCAACTTTCAGATTTCACAAAAACGTAGATGTTATGTCATTATTTGTTACATGGTATATGGAACTTGGCACTAAGGAGGATGCCAAATGGATTATGAGGCAGTGTATCAAAGAGGAGTGGAAGGAAGGGTTAAGCACCTTCCTAGTCATGGCTTGACCTAGTAAGGGCTTCATCATGAAGAGTGGGGAGTGGGTTCATGTTGCAGAAGTTGAGCCACCCTTGAGGCTCTTTTTGGTGTGGGGTGCTAATGACAATTATGAAGCACAAAGAGTTGAAGCTATGGATGGATGGAAAAATATCAAAGAACACTTGAGGAATAGAGATGTGGAACTGCAGGATTAGGAAGGTGATGCTCCAAATAAGAGTAAGAAGAAACAATATTTTAGAAAGAAAGACTATTGGGTCAGTAGGGGAATGCTTAAGGGTGAATCCTCTAACTAGTAATAGGTCTTTCAAAAGTCTCTATGGGCATATGGGTGGTTTTTGTTGTGGAATTGTATGTTGTTTTGCCCATGGACGGATCTAATTCCTAAATCTATGAGTAGTATAGTAAGGCATGCATATATGTGATTATGAATAAATTTTGTGTAGTATGCTAGGTGATGCTACAAATATTATATGTGTAGTGAATGGGATTTGCGGTACAATTTTGTAAAATATAATATAATTTCCATTATTATTAATATAATATTATAACTTTTAACTATAAAAAAAATTAATTAATTAATCCTCCTCATTTAATTTAATTAAATAGTTTTTATTATTTAATTAAATCAGTTTCTATTATCTTCCCATAATTAAATAATTATTTGAAATTATTTAATTAGCTAATAATGTCTTCTCAATCAAATTAATTTCCCAATTTATTTAATTTCATTTCCCTCACTTTTCAATATAATTTCATTTATTTCAAATTTCATTTAATTTAAATTTCCTCAATTTTTTAAGACAAAATTTCTCCAAATTCAACTAAAATGCTAATTTCATCCATTTTCCTATAGGAGATGTCAAAAATGGCTAACTACCACTGATTCTCAGTTCCACTACTGACTTGTCCTCTAACTCATCAATCACCTTTTTCTAACCAGTCATTCAATCAACCTTATTTGAAATCACTTTTTCTAACTAACTCATCTACCCACTAATTAAGTTGGTCAAATTAGTTAACCTTCCAATCAATTCAGTCATGTTGAGTGATCAGCTCCCAACCAACTTATCATGATGATTCTCCATCGTTGATCTTCATGTTGTCAAATCAATATTGATCATCAATTCGAATTACAAAAATCTATAAATCCAACATCATTATCAATCATTGACCCTCCAATAAACCAAAAATACCCATACTATTCTCAGGGACCTCCAATTGGGTAATGGAGGCTAGAGTAAAGAGATGGCCATTAATGAATAGGAATGAATAAGTGTTGAGGTGTAGGTGCGTAAAAATGTATAGATGTGAGATGCAAGCTTAATACACAAAGGTGTCAATAGGAGGATAGAGTCACATGTGGTCTCACAAGAGAAAATTGCAAACCAATAAAGGGATAGGAGATTAAGCCCCTAGCAATCAACCATTACAGCTATCAACATTAGATTAAGATAGCATTAGGATCTCTATGCCCCTAGTTTTGGACTACGTGGAGTTTTGTATTCACTAATACATTAAACACAAGCTCTAATATGACATATATAAAAAAATAATTTAACCATTGTTCTTGTGTTATGTGATGTTATATTTTATGATGCTTCCCTTTTTGTTTATGCACATACATGTGTTTATTATCAATCTTATAATATATTTAAAATTTATATGAGTATGGAACTATGTAGTATTTCATATGCAACAAATATACATTCTTTTCTTTAAATATATAGTACTATGTTATGGTAGTCTTCAAAAATGTATATATCCCTCTTTATATTTATCTTTCTTTAAAAACATTTTAATTTTATGTGGCATAGGGTGGATCACATCTACAAAGAATGGAAAGGTGAAGGAAAGTATTTACATGTTGGACATTGTTGCTGCTAGGACATGTTGTTGTCATTGATGTCAACATATTCATGCTCTTATGATTGCAGATTGGTTTATTGGGATTATGGTTTTGTGTATGGAGTATTTCTAGTATCATTGTATTCTTCTGTATTGGTCATGGTGATCTAGGAAGCTTAATTGATCATACCAGATGATCCAGTTTTGCAGTTTGTTTTCCTAATTAGTGCTTTGCGGAGTTCAGTATTTCCTCTGGTATATTTTGGTGTGATCAAATCTTGTATTGTGATTTTGGGATATTGTTTGGGATGATCTTGTGTATCTTCATTTCAGATAGTTCATTATTTGGTGCTCTACAATTTATCTTTTCTTTGTGACAATTGTTGTTGTTTGTGTTCTTGAGTTTCAGATGTTGATCGATGAAGATTTGATAAGTGGTGTTGGTGTAGCTATTGTTGATGATTATAACGTTCATGTTGGTGTTTCCTAAGTATATTCTATTTGTCTTTATGATCCGCATTGATCATTGTGTCAGTTTTTGGTGATTTTGTTGAATCGGTGATGTTCTTCATTTTATGTGGTTTTCTTGGTGGTGTAGCATGTTGCGGTTGATTTGGCATGATTTTCGGTGGTGTTGCATGTTTAGATATTTGGATTAGGTCCATGTTATGTCATGTAAATTATTATGTTGGTCTGATACTTGATCCTTGTATCATGTAATGTGATTTTATAATTGTGAGTTGAGGGTTTAGCAAACCTTATTGTCAAGGTTGATGAATTGTATAAATAGGTGATATTGTCGTGTAATTTAGGTGGTGTGGTTGAGTCTGCATTATTAGAGAGTGGTGTATGTGCGATCAACTAATTCATCATTTAGCATTATGATTGATTAGATTTTGGTGTTGCAGAGAAGAAATTTTTCTTAACCGGAACTATCATCAGGCATTTGGAGATGTTATCCTTTCAGTTCATTTCTTCTGGATTGTAGTCTGAATCTTGTTGCAATTCAATTAGATTTCCTTGAGGGTTGTATACTTCTGGGGCATTATCTTTTGAGAAATACCTCTAGGCAGTGTGTCTGAATGCATGTGCATTCCTCATTGTAATACTTTTACATACTACTGCAGACTATCATCTTATTGTGGGTAGGTTCACACCATGATTTTTCTCTTAACCGGGTTTTCCACGTCAAAATATTGGTGTTATGTGTTGTGTTATCTATTTTCTTATTATTGCAATTTCTCAGATATATTTGTGTGATTAAGTTTATAGATCCGGTGAAAACTGATTCACCCCCCTCTCAATTTTCTTCATTATTATTGCCAACAATTGGTATTAGAGCTAGATCCTCTGGAAGAAGCTTAACCACCTGAGGAGATCAGGGATGGCAACTGGAAGTGGAAGTGTTATCTTAAGAAGGAGAGTTTGAGATTTGATGGTAGTAGCTATGCTATATGGAAGAACTGGATGGAAGTGCACTTGAGATGTCTTGGAGAAGATTACTAGAAGATTACAAAGAATGCCTATACTGCTCCTTCGAATGGAAAGGTTACTGTTGATGACATCAAGGAAGATAAACATAACATTAGATAAAATGAAGCATTGTTGAGTGCCTTGACTGATTTAGAGATGACAAATGTAGGGACTTCAAACTGCACATGAGATCTAAGAGAAGCTTGAGACCCTATATCAAGGAGATAAACAAGTCAAAAATGCTAAGTTGTAGAGTTTGAAAGGGAAATATGAGATGCTAAAGATGGGATAAGATGAGAACATAAATACATTTATGACCAAGGTGAATGATCTTGTCCTAGGTATCAGATGTGTCGATGTAACCCTTGAAGAAGATGAAATTGTTGCTAAGGTGTTGAGATATTTGCAGCCTCCTTATAAACACAAGGTAGCTTCTATAGATGAAATCTGGAGTGTGACTACAGTGACAAGAGATATGTTGGTTGGAAAGATTGTTGCATTTGAGCTGAAAAAATTTGGTGAATCACATGGAAAGTCTAAGATAGCATTTAGAGCGTTTGTATCCAAAAAACAAAAGTATGAACCTGAAGAATGTAGAATATCTAGATATGAAAGAGAAAGAGGAGAGATGGAAGAGCAAGAAAGAGAACTGGATGAACTTGAAGCATTGATTGCCTAAAGGAGCTAGTAAGTATGATGGAAAATTGCCCTTGAAATGTTTCTCTTGAAATAAGGTAGGACATTTTGCTTCTAGGTGTTTGGAGTGAATGGCTAAATATGATAGGCATGATAAATTTGATAAGCATGACAGAAATGATAGATATGAGAAGCATAAGAAGTATGATAAGCCTTACAAGTCTAACCGAAAGTATAGGAATCAGAAGAACTTCTATTATGTTGTTGATGAAGATGTTATAGATGAATAATCAGAAGGAGATGAAGCTGTGTTTCTTTCCATTGAAGAAGATGGATTGGTACTTGTTGATTCCACTTGTTGCACTATTGAGGAAAAAGCTTTAGATGCTAAAGTTGAAGAAAATGATGAATGGGTAATAGACGGTGGTTGTCCACATCATATGACTGGTGATAAAAGAAAATTTGTGAGTATGGAAAGGTATGATGGTGGAATAGTGAGATTTAGAGATGATAAAGCCTGTGTGATCCATGGTAGAGGTTCTATTTCTTTTGATGGTAAGCATAATAATGATGATGTTCTGTATGTTGAAGGTTTGAAGCATAATCTTTTGAGTGTTGGATAGATGGTTGACAAAGGTTGTGATTTACAATTCAAGAATGGTAAATACAAGATCCTTAATGCCTCTAGTATAGAGATTGCATCTGGAACTAAGATTGAAGGTAACAGTTTTCATTTGAATGCTAGTGAGAAAAGTTGTTTGATTGCTCAGATAGATGAAAGTTGGTTGTGGCATAGGATAATGTGTCTTTTTAACTTTAATTCAAGTTGTTAGATATTTGCCTAAGATTATTAAGCCTACTAATCCGGTATGTAAGGAATGTCAATTGGGTAAACAAACAAGAATTTCTTTCAACAACAAGCATTATACATCTGAAGGATTGCTAGATCTTGTGCATACTGACTTGTGTGGACCTACAAATGTCAGAAGTGTGCAAGGAGATAGATATTTTATGTTTCTAATTGATGATTACACTAGGATGAAGTGGGTTGTATTTTTTAAGGAAAAATCTGAAGCAGTAGACAAGTTCAATATATATAAAGCAAAGGTTGAGACTAAGTCAGGATTGAAGGTGAAATGTTTGAGATCTAACAGAGGTGGAGAATTTTGTTCTAGTGAGTTTAACTAATTCTGTGAGAAGCATGGGATTAGAACACAATTATCTACTCCTAGAACCCCTTAGCAGAATGCACTTGTTGAAAGAAAGAATAGGATTGTCTTGGATGCTGCAAGGACTATGTTGATTGAAGGGAACGTTAGTAAGATCTATTGGAGAGAAGCTATTAGCATTGTTGTTTACACATTCAACCGAGTTCATATCAAAGGTGATACCAGTAAGACTCCTTATGAGTTATGGTTTGGTCATGTTCCTACTGTAAGATATTTTAAAGTATTTGGTAGCAAGTGTTATATCAAGAGAGATGACGACATAGGAAAGTTTGATGCAAGAAGTGATGAAGGAATTTTCTTGGGTTATTCTACAAAGAGAAAAGCCTACCCATGCTACAATAAGAGACTGAGAAAGCTAGTGGAAAGTGAAAATGTAAAGGTTGATGAGGATTATAGAAAAGAGATCAGAGCTTGTGGATATGATGATGGTCAACATGTTGTTCTGAATCATATTCAGACCGAAGAATTGAAGAAAAATGATCCAATAGAGACTATTAATCTTGATGTTGTTGATGGAGAGGTTCAGGAACCTAAAAATTAGGACAATCAAAAGACTCTGAAGTATGTGAGATTGAATCATTCAAAAAATCAAATTATTGGTGATAAAAATAAAGGTGTGATGACTAGAAGAGGGTTAGTTGCTGAAGAGGTATGTTTTATTTCTAAAGTTGAACCTAAAGATGTTGTTGAAGCTTGTAAAGATGAAAATTGGATGAGAGCTATGGATGAAGAATTAGATCAGATTGAGAAGAATAACACATAGGAGCTTGTACCTAGACCTAAATATAAGAATGTGATTGGTACTAAATGGGTATTCAGGAATAAATTGAATGAAGCTAGTGAAGTTGTCAAAAATAAAGCAAGATTGGTATGCAAAGGATATTCATAGAAAGAAGGAATTGATTATGAGGAGAATTTTTCTCTGGTAGCCAGACTTGAAGTTGTTAGATTGTTGCTTGCATATGCTGCTTATAAAGATTTCAAGGTATATCAGATGGATGTCAAATCTGCCTTTTTGAATGGTGATCTTGAAGAAGAAGTCTACATTGAGCAACATGATGGATTTTCATTATAAGATGATGGAGACATGGTATGTAAACTGAAGAAATCCCTTTATGGATTAAAGCAAGCCCCTAGAGCCTGGTATGCTAGATTGGATAAGTATTTGCTGAAATTAGGATTGAACAAAGGGAGTGCTGATAGTAATTTGTACTTTAAGATTGAGAATGATAACATCTTGATTGTTGAAGTCTTTGTTGGTGATATTATCTTTGGAGGTGATAATAACTTAAATATGAAGTTTGTCGGTGATATGCAGAAGGAATTTGAGATGTCTATGATAGGTGAGATGAATTTTTTCTTAGGTTTGTAGATTTCACAGACTAGAAAAGGTATTTTTATATCTCAAACTAAATATGTGAAGGAATTGCTAAAGAAGTTTGGGTTAGATGACTCCAAACCGGTTGGAACTCCTATGGTGACTAGTTACAAATCATCTAAGAATGATGAATCTCTGAAAGCTAATCAAATTTTATATAGATCTATGGTTGGTGGACTGTTATATATTACTTAGACTAGGTCGAACATTATGCATGTTGTGTGAATGGCTGCTACATATCATGCTGATCTGAATGAGAGGCATGTCATTGTTGTTAAGAGGATATTCAGATACTTGAAGGGAAATATGGATTATGGTTTGTGGTATCTGAGGAATGATGATATAATGTTATGTGCTTACACTAATGTTGATTGGGTTGGTGATGTTGATGACTAGAAGAGTACCTTTGGTGGTGATTTCTTTTTGGGTAAGAAATAAGATTCAATATCCTTATCTATTGTTGAAGTTGAGTACATTATTGTTGCTGGTAGTTGCACTTAGGTATTTTGGATGAAGCAAATGTTGAAGGATATCAGTGTTATCTATGATGACCCTACTGTCATATACTGTGATAATTCTAGTGATATTAACATGTCAAAGAATATGGTGCAACATTCAGAAACTAAACATGTGTCAATCAAATATCATTACTTAAGAGAGAAAGTCAGTGAAGAAGAAGTTAAGTTGGCTACAAAGGAATAGATTGTTGATATTTTCACTAAGCCTTTGATTGCAAATACATTTGTCTATTTGAGAGACAAGTTAGGGGTATCCACCCCTCCTTATGAGAACTAGATGCATTGAGTTGCATCTATCTGGTGGACTTCAAAGTCTTGTCTCTTTATCCAGGTTGATGAGTTGGTGTGTCTCCTCTGGTGCAGTATACTGGTTATGTGTTTTAGAGGGAGAAATTTATGAGGATGATTTTTGGGGAGTAAAGCATAATTTGTATTTTGTCTTTGGCATTGTTGTCAAAGGGGGAGAGATGCATGTGAAAAACTATTTTATCAACTTGATCTTAGGGGGAGTTTGTTGGAGTTAATTTATTTATCTGCATTAATTATTTTTCACATTCATGTGTTTCCATTAATGCCAAAGGGGGAGATTGTTAGACATTGTTGCTGCTAGGACATGTTGTTGTCAATGATGTCAACATATTCTTGCTCTAGTGATTGCATATTGGTTTATTGGTATTATGGTTTGGTGTATGGAGTATTTCTAGTATCATTATATTCTTCTATATTGGTCTTGGTGATCTGGGAAGGTTAATTGATCATATCAGATGATCCAGTTTTCCAATTTGTTTCCCTGATCAGTGCTTTGCAGAGTAGTATTTCCTCTAGTATATTTCAGTGTGATCAAATCTTGTGTTGTCATTTTGTGATATTATTTGGGATGATCTTGTGTATCTTCATTTCAGATGGTTCAATATTTGGTGCTCCGCAAGTTATCTTTTCTTTGTGAAAGTTGTTGGTGTTTGTGTTCTTGAGTTTGTCGATGAATATTTGATAAGTGGTGTTGGTGCAGCTGTTGCTAATGATGCTAACATGCTTGCTGGTGTTTCCTATGTATTTCCTATTTGTCTTGATGATCCACATTGATCTTTGTGTGATTTTTTGGTGATTTGGCTAAACCTATGATGTTCTTCATATTATGCTATTTTCCTGGTGGTGTAGCATGTTGCGATTGACCTTGGCATGATTTTCGATGGTGTTGCATGTTTAGATATTTGGATTAGGACCATGTTATGTCATGTAAAAAATTATATTGGTCCGATGGTCGATCCTTATATCATGTAATATGATTTTGTAATTGTGAGTTGAGGGTTTAGCCGACCTTGCTATCAAGGTTGATGAATTGTATAAATAGGTGATATTGTCATGTAATTTAGGTGGTGTGGTTGAGTCTGCATTATCAGAGAGTGGTGTATGTGCAATCAAGTGATTCATCCTCTGGCATTATGATTGAGCAAAATTTGGTGTTGTAGAGCAGGCATTGTGCTTAACTAGAACTGTCATCAGGCATTTGGAGATGTCATCCTTTCATTTCATTTCTTCTAGATTGTAGTCGGAATCTTGTTGTAATCAGTGAGACTTCTCTGAGGGTTGTAGCCTTCCAGGGAATTATCTTTTGGGCATTGAGCTCTAGGAAATGTGCTTGAATGCATGTTCATTCCCTATTGTAATACTTTCACATACTACTATAGAGTATCATCTTATTGTGGGTAGGTTCCCACCATGGTGTTTCCCTTAACCAAGTTTTCCATGTCAAAATCTTGGTGTTGTTGTTGTGTTATCTATTTGCTTATTGTTTCAGTTTGTTAAATATGTTTTTGTGATTAAGTTTATAGATCTAGTGAAAACTCATTCACCCCCCCCCACTGTCTCATTTTTCCTCATTGTTGTTGCTAACATTACAATGGGCAAGAAATTGAATCTAGTCAAAACTAACTATGGAACAGGGAATATGATACCTTCAACTTCCAATCTAGGTCTATACTTCAATTTAGAGGATGAGCAATGATTCAAACAAAGAAAATAGAGATACTTAATAGGATTTTTTTTTTCTAATGAAATTATGGATAGTAACGAGTATTACGATAGACCATTTCTTATTTAAAAAAAAAATCTTAACCCCATGCAACTAATAAAATTTAAGGGATTTTCATTGAATAGGAAGAAATAGGGTTGAGTTAAAAATGATAAGAGTGTGCCCTATAGTCTTTATTCCATGCAACAAGAAGATGTAAGAGCTCACCACAAAGGACTAAATCAAGGTGAACACTCTTAAAAAGATAATATAAGACTAAAGTGACTTACATTAAAGGCTCTATTTATCAATAATGGGTCATCATTAGACCAACTCTTTGAGACTCTACTCTTATTGAAGTATGAATTAGGAATATGTTTATATCAACTTATAGAATAGATTATAGGCCTAAATATCTAATAAAGGAAGAGGAGAAATAAAATAATTGTGGACAAAAATTGATATTCTTTTGAAGATGAATAAATTAGTATGAAAAAGTGATATTAGGAGTTTGAAAATAGTAAGCCACGTAACATATAGTAGTGTACAAATAAAAAAATTATCTAAAATCTTGCAAACATAAATGCTAAAAAGTATAAGTAATTCTTAATTTTATCCATAATGTGTAGCTAGTATTTATGTTCATTTAACCTTAGTGATCATAGAAAAAATAATGTACATTCAACATATCATTTTTTAAAATTATTAAGTATTTAACTATCATTTATTAGCATTGAGGCGCTTGGGATTGAGTTTTTGGGGGAAAAAATCTACATGATGAATCAAAACACGTAAAAGTTCATGTTTATCTAGATGATATAAGTGTAGCATCCTCATATTTGTGCCCCTGATTTAGCGTGTCCTAATCTCACCACCTATCTAGGTCCATTTTATGCCCACTCTCTAGTTTTGATGCCATGAACACCCATTGATGGATTCCCTAGTGAGGTACCCATTTCCCCTGAGGCTTACTTTGGTCCCTTTTGAAGAAGGACCATGGCACCCAATGCCTTATTCTCTCTCAATGGGGCCCAAATCGGAATTGGGGTGGGATTCATATCTCTCTGGTGGGAATTTATTTTTGTGGCTCTAAATGACCATTGGAGGTCGGCCTAATCAGCAATTTACCTAGACACCCCTATATAAAGATATTTTATCAAGTTAATTCTATCTATCCATTCTATCAAATTTAAGCAATCAATTCCTATCACTCTTGCATCCATGAATCATTCATCATCAAGAATTTTTAGAGATCTTTAAGGTTGCATATTCAACATTCAACCATTGTGGAGCAAAATTACATAATTCATATGCAAGCATGTGTTTGTGATTATAGTTTTGTCATGTTCATGTCATTTCATACAACACATGTGATTACATTCAAACTAAAAAGCATCATCATCAACAATTATAGATTTGAGGTATATCTTTCCAATATTTATTTCAATATTTGCATTTATTCATTCAACATTAATTCCTAAACCAAGGTTTGTCTTAGGAAAACCCCTATTCCCCAAAAAAATTCCACTTTTCACTATGTGCATGAATAGGTACAGAGTTGTGTTTCGGAGGAACAACATGATTCACAAAGACGATCAGGTTCCCCTTTAGATGGTAAAAAGTTAGGAGGACCAAGGAGACCACCACCATAGTCCCAAAAATTCAAGATAAATTTTGAGTACATCCAAATAATATTACTTTGGCCAGATCTAGGTTTTTGGCTTTGTGCAATGATTGTACCTCACTGTTTATGCCCGATCTCTTCAAAAATTCACTATTTTACCCTAATTCGTTACAATTTTAAAAAAAAACACAATAAAATCTTAGGGAAAGAAGAGCCCCACTGAGGAGGCCTGAAATCTAATTAGAATCTTGGTCTATTAGGCTTAGATCTATCAAATTCCTATCTCTCCCTAATGTAATGGTAATTGAGAAAAATTAGAGGTTTTACTACATTCTTATGGTGAAACCCTAATTTTCATCCATTACAATAAGTTACATAAATAGATTAAAATTAAAAAACCTCCTAAAAATTTTGATCTCTTGTTTCTAAATATCAATCATGTAGGCATTGGAAGTATCCCATAAAAGTACAACCTAAAATAAAATATGTGTAGGTATGACAATCTTTGTCTAAAGGAGCCAAAACTTCCTTAAACAATGATGAAGCTAAACTATCTTAGTTGAAAAATTAGGAGTTTAGAATATCCTAATAGAAAATATAATATAAGAAAAAAAAATTAATAGGACCAAACCTTTGGAGTAATTATTTCTCTGTGAAGTTAAATCAAATAGGTTTTAGCTTGAAACTAGCCTCAAATTCATTTGGAGATATGCCTTGTAATTATGTAGTAAGCATGATAAGTGTAAAGGGAGGAAAAGGATTCTATTAAACAATAAATGCATCATTTTTATTCAAAAATATATATTATCTCCCTATAACAAAAGTGTTTGTGTAATCTTATAAAAAGGATCATAGGTTCAAATGTGGTCTTTGTTAGGTTATGCTCCTAAAGAATATAAAGAGAGGGCCTAATTTGAAATTGGCTAACCAAACATCTACAATTTCAATAGTTATTTGGAGGAGATTTTAATATGTTGGAGTAAAAAGAAGATAAACTATGGGAGCTTGACCTCAATTGGACATGGGATAAGCATATTTTTTTTAAATAGGTTTAGAAACTAATATAATACTGCAAGACCCTCTAGAAAAGAGGAAAGAAGAAAGCAACAACATCAGTTCATGTGGTACAATACCCAAAAGAGTGATAAGAGTATTGATTGTACAGTTGACAAATTCTATGTTGGTAAGGAGCACTTTTGCTTTGAGTCCCCTCTTAAATAAAATAATAGAATAGTCTACACTATTATCTTTATTGACCATCACCCAAATTGAAGCCAAGTTTAGATGACCATGTAACAAGGATATTAGTGAGTTCAAAAAGGGATATATGTTTAAACTAAATGTTAGTTTTCCAAACAAACTTGACTGCTATTGAACAACATAACAATAATGTGAAAAGATGGAGGGGTCTATTTTAGACTACCCGGAAGAAATTTGCACTTGATAAAAAAGTTTCTAATAATAAATTGCAAGAGGAGCTCCTAAGTTGTGAGGAATCAATTTAAGGTGACCCAAATAATGACCTATTGGTGGAGAGGTTAATAAAGGTAAAACCTAAATTGAGAAAAATTAAACTAAAAATATTTAGGGGCTAAAATGGATTAAGGAGGGAGATATAGGTTGAAAATTATTTTTTGACTATTTAAAAGCCAAGAATTTTAAAGAATATATTTGGCCTATTAACAATTGATCCATGCAATTAGATTACCTAGAGAGTACACAGGAAGAATTTGTTAACTTCTAGAAGACTCTTTTCTTTGTCGATGATGGTAACCAAAAGTGTAAAGAGGCTCAAGAGACAAGTAAAAAGGTTAATCCAGTAAAAACTGAGGAGGGTGTTAAAAACTTAAGCGAAGAAATCAAGGAAGTGATTGTTAGTATTATCAACTCCTTCAAAAATGACAAATCTCCAAGGAACAATAGATTACCTGCAAAATTTTACAAGAAGAATGCTAATTATATTGGATAGGATCTTTTGCTTCTATATAAGAAAGCAACTAATAAATGTTATGTGTGAAGCGAAATGAATGGACAAATCAATAAGATCCTCCTAAAAGAAAGGGATAAGAATATTATCAAGAATTGGAGGCCTATTACCCTACTTAATATATTTGATAAGATCCTAGTTAAAATTTTAGCCAATAGACTCAAAAGTATTCTTCGTAAGTTTATCAACTATTCTCAAACTATTCTTTATCAAAGGAAGATATATTTTAGAGAACCTAATTGTCAATTGGGGAGCTACGGAATGGGCCAAGCACACTAGTAAAGATGTTTGTATGGTTATAATTGATTTTTAGAAAGTAGATGACAGGGTTGAATGGTCTTAATTTTTATTGGTAATAAAAGCTTTTGGCTTTCTAGTGAAATTATATGACATGGTGAATACACTTTTAAGAGATACCAATACTTAGACTGATATTGATGAGTCTTTATCTAAGCCAACTTTCTTGCAAAGATAGATTAGACAAGGGTGCCTCCTTTATTTTTCTTTGTTTGTAATTAAAGGCTATGTCCTCCATAATCTATTAAGGCCTATCACCAATCTAAGGTATATTAAGGGTATATCTATTCACAACAATAGAGTATTTTAAGTTTTAATCAAATGCACATATGCATATTGGGTTATGAAACCAGATATACATATGTATATTTATAGTGTCATAAAATTGTTACACTAGTAATTTATGATTGCATTAGGGTCCTCACGCATGCAAACTCAAATCCTCTATCCTGATTGAATATTGGAGAGTGCACATCTTGTGAAAATAGCTTCTTCCTTGGCCTCTGCATCACCCCGACTACATTATGCCCTGGAGAAAGGGTTAGGATAGGAGCGTGGTGCCACTATCCCCCCTTAGACAAGGACGTGGCTCCCTTGTCCTCCTAGGATAGGGGCGTGGCACCCTTGTCTTTACCCTATTTTAGGGCAAGACCCTTCCTAGAGAATGTCTTGTGGGTTGTGCCTCAGGTGGGAAACCTCCCTGATGTCGGCTCGTGATGAAATTAAAATCCACCAACATGTATTTAAGGGGAATTCGTCCTCTCATTTGCATAAGTGGAATTTTGATAAGGTCATGTTGCGTAAGTGATCAAGCATTCAAGAGCATTCAAGCATTCAAGCATTCTTTTCCAGCATTGAGCATTCTCAAGTCTCCCTTCAAGGCTAGGTGTTGCATTCAAGTCAAGGATTCAACCATTAAAGAAGAGATTTATTTCAAAATACAATTCCACACAAGAATTTCTATCAACATTGCTACTACAACCTCCCTTGAGGTGATTTACAATTTAGTCTTTCATTTACATCTACTTGCAAGTACTTTCTTTAATTACTTGGTTAATTCCAAAACTGGGGTTTGACCTAAAGGCAAACCCCCAATCCCAACACATTTCCCTCTCTTTTTTGTGTGTAGGTTGCACGTGCACAGTTGTACTTTTAAATTTGGGCTTCATTTATAGAGGCGGAAAACCCTTTTCGTTTCACGGATTTTTCGGAGGACCGTGTACATTCCCGCCATGGTCCGGACAACTTTTTGTCAAATTCGCAGGGCGAGTTCATCTCGACATTTTACTGTCTAATCCAAGTGCACATCTTCATCCCATATTCCGATCTCAAGTTATAATCGATTCTTTGTCACTTTTGCACTACATAATCTATTCAATTCCTTTTCAAATCAAACAAAGGATTAAGGGATCATCCTAACATTCTTAATTCATTTAGAATTAAATCTATCATCTTTGTGTGGAGATTGAATCTAGTGAATTATCCCTTATCTTCCTAATATAATGGTGAAAAGTGCTTGAAGGATAATCAATAGTGAAACTCTCATCTCTCTTTGAGGGAAAGGGTAGTTTTCCTCTTGTCTATCACTCATCATTTTCCCACCATTACATTTTGGTGAACCCAATGTGAAGCATGCTTTCCTTTGAACAACACTGCATATTTTTCATTTATAGGTTTCAAATTTATGCAAACTTAGTGGTTAAATCATTAAAAACCCTAGTTTTTAAAATTAAAATTGAACTTGTGATTTGTAAAAATTGCTTGTGGTTATCTTAGATCTGAAAATTGCTTGGTTTGTCAAATTCAATTTCTTCATTGTCTTGTTCAATTTGCAATTAAAATTTACAAAATTAAGAGGTTACTTGTTAAAACCCTAATTTTCCAAAATCATCTTGAACTTGTGCAAAAAATTGGATTTCCATTTAATTTTCAGATTTTTTATTATTCTCAGCTTTGTCTTCAATCCTACAATTCAAATTTTCAATTTCTCCCCTTTTTCCCAAAACTCAAATTTCAAAATTAAGTGGTTAGGTCATCAAACCCTAATTTTTAAAATTAATTGGATTTTGCGTGAATTTCGAATCAATTTTAATTACATTCAGATTTTTAAACATTTTCCAAGGTGTCCCTGTCTATTAGATTTGACCTTTTTCAAAATTGCAATTCAATTCCTCTTTTTCTTCAAAACCCTAATAAGGGCCTATTTTCCCCTTTGTACCTTCATTTCACCCATCTAGAGATCATAAAATTTACCATTTTGGGGGGGTTAGCTTTAAAATCATCATAATATCCATCCCTGAAAATTTCAAAAAAAAGTTGGTCGAACCATGTGCGTTCCCGCCACGGTCCTCGACTTTTTTCCCGAAATTTAAGGAGACTATTATGACTGTAATTAATAGCCTAAATCCAGAAGATGGGCTAATTTTATAGATTTTTGATTCCTCTAGAATCGGAAATACCTTCAAAATTCAACATTTCAAATTTCAAGAAAAGTTTTAAAATTAAGAGGTTAATTATTGTCTCCTCTAATTTTAAAAATTCTAATTTTAAAATTAAGTGGTATTCCCTTGGCCCTAATTTTAAAAATCCAATTTCCTTTCATTTTTTTTGGAAATTGTCATTCCTTTTCTCCAACAAAGTTCAAATTGTGTAATCATTATTTTCTTAAATTTTGCATTACTCAATTTTGTAATCTTTGTTCTACAATTCAAAAATCAAATTTTCCCTCTAGTGCATGAATTTTACCACTATTAGTCCTACCTATCCTATCCCCGTTAGACGAAGCACTAGAATTAAGACTTCCCAAGGTTTAATTACCGAGGAGATGGAGCCTAATTTGGGTAACTTCTTTAATGAGGATCATGCTAATTCTTCTCATCCTAATTGTTATCACTATTTAGAATTTTGGCTAATTTTTCTTTTCAATCCTCTTAATTTTTGGCTTTCATGGTTTCTTTCTGCTCCTGAGGGTTATTAATCTAAGGGTTTAGGGTTTTTGCAAATTCACCATTTTCCTATATTGTAAGCCATGCGTTCCTTTTTCTTGTTACCTTTTTCCACTTAAGTGGAAGGGTCGGTCCATCGTTAGAAAAAGGGTCCCTTTTGAGGTCTTTGCCTAGGCCGGATATAACATTCTGTTTAATTTATGCCCATTTCCTAGGTTTTATTTTGTTTTAATTTGTCTACCAGATGTTGTAATGCTCGCACGTCTTCTTATTGATCCAATGGTTGGCACTCTTTCGCAATGAAAATATACGCGAAGTTTACTCTTCGCAAAATAGCGAAAAGGCGGTGGGCCCGACAGGTAAGCGGCTTCCAATTTTTAAAGGTCGAGCATCTTCGATATGATCTAACGACAAGTGTTGTTTTGCAATGAAAAGATATGTGAAGTTTACTCTTTGTGAAATAGTGAAAAGGTGATGGGCCCGATAGGTAAGTGGCTCCTGAGTTAAAGACCGATCAACTTGAAGTTGTTCGGACGTCGCGCGTTGTTTCGCAATGCAAAGGAACACGATGTTTATCCTTCACGAAACAACGAAACTGAGTTGGTTGTTACGTAGTGGATTAGGTGGCAATATAGCTGGATGTGTGACTAAGAAAGAAGGTGATTTGTAACTAGGACATGTGACTCCAAATGGACTTCCAGATTGGTTCGTTTGATAAAGTAGCGGTGTTGGTGAAATTCATGGTGCAGTGAGACACGTGGCGATTCAGATGTGGAGACTGGAAGATTTCTTGGGCAAATAAGTGACATCCATGTGGAAGATACTTGCTAGAGGTTTTTAGATGAGTGGATTTGCGCAGAGGGCCCACTTTAAAGGCTAAAGAAACTAAAGGCCAAGCAACTTGAAGTTGATCTGACGCCGCGCGTTGTTTTGCATTGCGAAGGTGCAATATGTTTACCTTTCATGAAATGGTGAAAAACCACTAGCGATGGTGGTCACAATCAGTTGTAAAGACAAGCAATCACGGTGAAGGATAATGCTCGAGCAGTTAGTTGTTGATCTGACAATGCACGCTGCTTTGCATTGCGAAGATGCATGAACTTTACTCTTTATGAAACGGTGAAAGGATGGTGGGGCCCATTTCTAAAGAAGGATGACTCAGGTAAGGTAAAGAATGTGCATGTCTTGCATGATCTAACAACAGGCGTTGTTTCACGATGCAAAAATGCATGAAATTTACTCTTCGTGAAAAAGCGAAAAGGCAAAACACTTAGAAAATTTATGCGGTCCATTGGAGCCATTTTTTGAATACAATTATGAATTAATTGCCAAAGCATGTGTCTTACTTGTTTCTAATCAATGCTCGATTGCCATAATAATCTTCACATCAGTTGAAGCTTTGGCATGAGTTTGAGGAATCTTGCAGAGGAACTAGTGCATACAGCAAATTTTTTTCAAGTAACAAGTAAGTTTCTGCAAATTGCTTAACAGTTACAGTTTGATTGGTATCACTAGGTGTTTGATTTCTCAAAGAATTTGTTTGAGATTTATTTGAAATAATTGTATTTTTGGGATGGCACCACGAAGAGAATTCACAGGGAAGGTTAATTACCAAGAGAGAGCCATTTGTGATGACTTTTTAGAGAAATTAACTAGGTCCACTAATGCATCAGCTAAAGTTAAAGAATTGGTGCCTAAAGCTTCCCGCCTGAGAATTGGCGATGGCTTATATCATAAAGGGAATTGGTTAAGGGATTCATAGATAGGACTATCAGGCTTGGGACTCTTTAAAATGGGGTTCAATTAGAGAAATTCCACTGCTCCAATGAATAGCATGTGGGAATTAGATGTTGGGAAGCTTATAGTCCCTAGGGTTTTCATGGACATGGACCTACTAACCCAAATTGCAAATAAATATGATCCAAATACAAGGACTGTGAAGAATGTAAATGGTGGGACTCTAATTGAAATAAATGATGATGATTTCAGAAGATTTTTCAGACTTAGTGATGTATCAAATTATTTAGAGCCCATCAATTTTGAAACACTGGCGAAGGTCTATGAGGCACAGAAAGATCACCTCAAAAATGGCCCCTTGAAAGAATTCTTCGCCAAAATAGGAGGATTGACAGTTGTAGGCCCTAGCACCATGGAACCCTTATCATTAAACCTTTTTACTTTGAGCGATAAAGGGATGTATTGGTCCTTATGTCATATTTTTGGGGAAGATGCAGAAGCTACTATGCCAACCTATTATATGCCCATTATAGCACAGATTTTGAACCCATCTTTGGTAGTGACTTTTGATTTTGCACCTTATCTCACTGATGCCATTCATGAGGGATTGATAGGGATAAAAAATGCTAAGGTGGACAGAGCTTTTGGATGGTACTCTCTAATCATGCACATGTTTCTATTTAAAGGCGTTGATGATTTTGCTAATGAAATGGACCTGGTCAAAGAAAAGGATGGTGAGGAGATGCCCGTTCAGTTGTGGAGCACAATTTTGTCTTGGGATAGAGAGGATGCAAGTTACTTAAAATTTGATAGATGTTTGGCATCTAGGCGTAGAATTCTTTAGTACCCACAAAACCCTAGGATTCTTGATGCTCTCCTTGAATTCCTTAGGCCTAAGGAATTTGCTGAGGACATCAAAATTGTGCACAATTGGGGTGATATATATTTATACCCTATGTCTACTATGTTCAGAGTTTTTGGTTTCAGGGGAACTCCATATTTTCTCCCATATCAAGTCCTATTAAAGATAGGAATTGTTGAGGTCTTGAGGCAAATTGGAGGCTTGCAAGAAGCAGAATTGACAAATAGGGGGAAAGGAACAATTTTCCCAATTGTTACTATGGCACATCATTTTGTAATCACAAAGGGTGGTTGGACACATTTTGATGATTTCTTTCGGCCATACAGGTTGTCTATTGCAGTGGCAAGATTTGTTGATCCAAAGGATTTCTTTAATGGTATGTTTAAGAAGAGAGTTGTATGTAAAGGTAAAGCACACCAGTTTTAGTTCCCTGAGGATTTAATAAGGAATGAGTTCAATTTGGCTGAGCAAGAAATTAGGAAAGAAAAATGGTTAGCTTTCAAGAAGACTTTGGATTTCATTCATTATTTTGACAGAAGTTATGATCCCCTGGTTAGTTTTCATCCTTTTCAGGAAAAGATTAAGTTTTTGGTAGATTACTTTGAGGATCTAATACAAACCTTGAAGGAAAAGAAGGAGATTGTCATGAAGGCCAATCCTGAATAGGCCAATTGGCTTTAGCTAACCCTTCATATGCCAAGCTAATCTCCCCCAGGGAAATATGCAGTGCAGAAAAGGTCAAAGTACAGTGTACTGATGCCAATAAGGGAAGAGCCTTCTACTTCAAAAGGTAAAAGGGCATTAGAAGATGTTGTTGGATTCCAAATTCCTCTAAAAGGCAAAAAATAGGGGTAGAAGTGGAGACAGATGAGCCCTTGTGTTCTCCCTCCATGTCCCCAATGCATGTAGGGGATGAACATGTAGTAGCAGAGCAACTGTTGCAATTAGGAAGCCTTGGGGATATTTCTCTCACTTATGAGGAGTTGCAAGAAGGAATGCCTAAACAACCGGCAAGTGCCCAAATGGACTTAACTGCAGAGGAATTTATAAGTAAAGAACTAGACCATGTCATTAAGCAGGCTAGTGAGGAGTTTCTAGCAGATGATAGTTTCATTAAAATAAGGTCCTTCTTGCAACTTGTTTGGAGAAAAAATATAGACTAGTTTAAGGCAAGGTGTGAGAAAAGGAAAAATGAGTGTCCTCACAAAGATGCATATGTAGTTGAGGAAGATATAAAGTAAGAAATGTTGATAGAATTTGGGACCATCACTCTAGAGCAAGGAAGGAAGATGATTGCAAAAGCGGGAGTTTTGATTCTACCTGAATGGGATATAGCAGATGCATTAGTCCTTGAGGCAGTAAGGAAAGAAACAAAGCCCCTAGAAGGAATGACTTATAGCAATGATCATGCTGCCTTAGTCATGTGGTCACTAAGGAGGGAGGAGAACAAAAAGTGGAAGGACACCTCAGAGTCTAGCTATCTTGGAGGAATGATTGTGAAGAGAGTGAAGGACACAGGGGTAGTGGAGGTTGCTAGCACGATTTAGGAATCAGTAAAATTCAACATGGTTGTAGCTAAGAAAGAGGCCAAGGAAAAGGTAGATCTTCAGGTTATGTTGGAGGTAATCCTAAAAGCCTACAATGAAGCCAAAGCTGAAATAGCTCAGAGGGATAGTACAATTGCCAAATTGAAGAATCAAATAGCAAGGCAACAACATCAAGGTGAGTCTTCTACCTTGATGATTGCCTCTTCTCCAGCTAAACCTCCATCTGCTAGTCCAATTATTGAGTTTCCCTTGTCCCCTATAAATAATATTTTCCAATCTACTAAATCTATTCAAGATGAAATGGAAAAATTGAAGCAGGCTCAAGCCATATTTAAAAGTAAATATGAGGAAATGATTAGGGGCACATCTTTGAAGTTTGCTGACACAGTGGGAGCTTCTATTGTGTACATATATATATGAAGAGATTTTTGAGCATGTTGATGGAATTAAAGGAGGACAAGGCTATCCTAGAGCCAATTGTGGATAAATGGATGGGTAGAAAGGTGGATTTGGAACTTATGTGTTCATCTCATGATTATTAAGTCCACTTGTGAGTTGGTAAAGTGCATGTCTAAATTGGTAGAGGAGAGATCTAGTCTAGAAAGAAAGGCAAACCTATACAGAAAAGAGTATGCGGACCAAAAGTTTGATTTATTTCCTGGAGGTTTTGTTAGTGCCCGCAAAATAAAGGATGAAGAAGTGTGGCTTGGCGAGTTAGGCCATAACTTATCTCAATGGATAAATGATGTTATCAATTTAGATGATACATCTATATTCATTAGAAATATTGAGGAAATTGCAAAGATAAAGTCACACTATAATTTTCTGGAAACTGAAGTTCAGCAGTTGAGGAATACCTGGAAAAGATTAAATAAATTGAGGAATAAAATTATTAGTTACTCCTGGCCTAATGATGACATGTTTAATGATTGGAAAAATAAGTATATGGTGCAAGAAGTGGACGATCAAGATTAATCAATTGATGTTGCAGCGTTGTACCAACCCTCAAGAAGTTAGGAATGAAAATGATTGTAACCTCTTTTAAGAGGGAATTACGGTTGTAACAAACTATTTCTAGGAAATTTTGAAGCTTGTTCGCATCCATATCATTATAAATGGATACCAGGACTATTGAAAAGGGATCACAAGAATTTGTAAAGAAACTCTACCGAAATATATCTACGATTTTCTAGTTTTTCAGAAATCACCTTGAGTTATGTACGATTTTTTGAAAATGAATATTAATATACAGATCAAAGTATTTTGGGCATAGATTTATGTTGTCTTCTTATATGAATTCATTGATTTATTGGTTTCTTTTAAATAATCTAGGGTTATTTGATTGAATAGGGATTGCAAGGCAATCTTGTTTCACGTTTTTCTCTTAAGGAGGGGAATTAAATATACGTGAAATCTTTCTATTAGTAAGTCAATAGTTTCTGCTTGAATTTGATAACCGGGTCTAGCATAAAGGAAAAACTTATATATATGTCAGGCATATATTAGGTTTCTGAAGCCAAAGTGATGAGATGTATGTGAATGTCTGGATTCAGAATTCTTGTCTAGTTTGGGTGACTCTTTAGCCCGGATAAGGCACTAATATTATTTGTGGAGTTTTTCTATTTTTCTTGGGGTCAAGACTAAAAATGAACACAGGTTTTCTTTTATGTTTCAGTATTGTTGAGGTGATAAGGTTTACATATTTCTAACATTGGTTTACTGTGGATCTTATATTATAATTGTGAAAGTATTCACAAGAGGTATACCCACCTAAGCTTAGGATAAGCTTAAAGTGTAGAAGGTTTTGTATAAACCTTGTTATATGTTATTCTGGATTTTGATTTTTTATCATTCTTTCCATATACCACAGAGGCTATAAATTTCTTATAGAGGAGATAGGGAAATCAAAATTTGAGAACAACAAAAGTGGCGACTCTGTTGGGGAGAGTCATAGTGTGAATCTATGCTACAGATTAGTCCTTATATTAACTAAAAATTTGTTCAAATTTGTGTGTATTTGGTCCTTGTAGCGGGTCGCTTTATCCCTGATCTTTGTTATTTTCTCTCTAAAGATTTTCTTGTTCTACTGTCTATTGTGAGTGATTTGCCAAGATTAATTCCTTTATTTCCCATAGTTTTGGGTGGTGACTCTGACATAAAATAACTAGTGCTCTTGAATAAGCATAATTCATTTTAAGGAAACAAGTATAATGCAGAGAGGGAAAACCACCAGATCATACATGAGGAGAAATCCTCCAGAGATGTTGCAAGGGGGATTGCTTGAGTAGGCCAGAAAAGATGAGTTGCACATGAACCATCTAATGCTACCTAGATACAGAAAAGCAGTCATATGGGTAAGTCATCTGAAAGACCCATATATGAAAATTCAAATTCTTCTTCCCGTGAATCTAAGCAAGACATTTTGGGTTTTCATTCTTGTTTGTTTGGTAATAATGAATATGTCCAAGTTTTGAATCAGAGGATTTCTCATGCTAGTTTATCTGGGAAGGATAGAAATAGTTCTATTGTTAAGATGGATTCTGTACCAAGAACTGTAGATGGGAATATTAGTCTGATTGATATTGATCAAGTCAATATGTCAGATTTAGAAGAGATATTTCTTGATGAAGATGAATTATCCCAAGAAATTGAGGCTCTTAATAGAAGAGTTCATCAATTGATCTCTCTAAGGACACAAAAGGAAATAAATAAAGAAAAGGAAGTTAAGGCTAAATTGATTGAGAGAGATAGGATTTTAAGGCAGATTGCTGATCTTTAATTGTTCACCCAAGAGAAAACCAAGAGTGAGGAGGAAGGTCCAGTTATCAGAGAAAATCTGACTATCAAGACCAACCCTGCACACAATTTTGTTGTGCAACCTAGTAGGGAGGCTCTTAGTGATCCACAACCTACTAGAATTAATATTGACAAAGGAAAACAAAAGTGCATGGAAACTGGGTTTGGGTCTAAGACTACAGAAGAAATTTCTCATCGGTTGTTTGCACATGAGATAGAGATAGAAAGGATAAGGAAAGAAAAGGAAAGAAAAGGAAGATCTGCAAAGGGAATTGGAGAGAGATGAATTATAAGCAGCCAATGAAGAACCTAAAAGAAAAATTAATTATTTAAAGGCTCCTCCCATAATCTTTCCTTCAACATACCCAAATAAGCCTTTACCTCATCATGCCTCACACCCTCCCGTCAAAATTCAGTCAACCCTACTTGTGAGTATTTTTTGAGTTAGTCAAGCCCCTATTACCAATCATAGTAACCAAGACCCTCTAACTCATGGTCTTAATATGAGAATGAGCATGGGTAATAATCCTACTGGTAACCAGTTCCAAAGAAGACCCATTAATCTGGAGTTGTACAGACAGCTTTTCTTTGAGGGAATCCCAGGGTACCCTAACCATGTTCCTACCGAATTGAGGGATAGGCTTCACAAATTTTCTGCAATAATGCTATAAGTGCAGAAGAGCACTTAAAATCTTTTGGTGACATGGTAAATGACTATGAGATTTTAGATGAAGATGTCATCATGAAATTATTTGTACAGTCCTTGGTGGATGATGCAAGGGATTGGTACAAAGATCTGCCCATAAATAGCATTGGTTCTTGGGAGGAGTTTAAGAATTGCTTCTAGGAGAAATATAGTGATAAAATGAATGTGAGATTTATGCTTAATGAGCTCAACAATATTAGGAAGTCTGATAATGAAATTGTCACATACTTCAATGCAAAGTTTTAGAAAGCAATGCATAGGCTTTACCAAGTGATGAGACTAGATGATAATATGTGTCTGAACACTTACTATAATGCTTTTGATTCTAAAATGGCCTACATTCTGAGAGATAAAAACCCACATAGTCTGAGAGATGATTTCAGAATTGCCATAAATGTAGAAAGTAATAGGAAAGCATCTGGAAAGGTGGGAAGGAGGATTGATGGTAGGTTGTGGCAAGAATCAAAACAATAGCCTAATAAAGTTGCCAAGGAAGAAGACAAAATAGAAAAATTAATGACTGTTGTGAAAGATCTTACTACTAAGGTAAGTAAGAATGACAAACCTCATTACAATTAGCAAGGTAGGCCTCCCAGATTACATGATATGCCATACAACACCACTTGGAAGGATGGAAAACCTCAGCATGATAAGTTAAAAAACACACAGAGCCAGGACACCCCAGATCCTTTAAAAGGAGGAAATGTACACAACATGGAAAATACTCCTTGGTGCATGGCATGTGATGGGCCACATTCTCCCCATCAATGTGTTGTGGCTCAAGCTCTGGATGAATCCATGAGAAAAGAGGGTGAGCCTAATATTAATATGTTTGACATTATTATTGAAAGTGATAATGAGTCTTCACAAAGTGAATCTAGTGGGTATGATGCACTAAGTTATAATAAATGTTATCAAGGGCAGCTAAAGATTGATTGGTATCCCACTTTAAATGTGGTAACCATTGAAGATGATGAAGTTCATCTCAGAAGACCTAGTGATGAAGAGGTAAAAACTCTTACCAAGGTTGCCATAGCCAAATCCAAGCACAATTACAATATGAGAAGTAATAAAAGGGATGGACATCAGGGTGAACCTAGCTCCATGTTCATGAAAGAAGTATCTTAGAAAAGGACAGCAAGCAATAATGCTCTGCCTCAAGATGGTCATGCAAAAGGTGACCAATCCAAAGATGTGGCAAAGAGTGTTGATAACAATACTACTAGAAATTTACAAGGGACTGCTACAGCTAAAAGGGCAAGCCAGCCAAAAACAGAAAAGGCTAAAATTAATACTGAGTCAATTATCAGTTCCACTTTTGATATGACTCAAGCTTTGACCCAAATGAAGGTTACAGTCCCATTGGTAGAACTGTTGAAAATAAAGGAACACAGAGAAGCTGCTCTCTCTTTATTTTTTAATATATCAGATAATAATGCAGCTTTACTTTTAGACACCATGAAGGATGAAAAGGATCATGAGCTTTAGACTCCAGAAATATATGTCGGAACAACAATTACTCAAGAACCTTCCCAGGTGGATCTGTTTTATGTGACCTTATTAGTCAATAATAGGCTAATCAAAAATTGTATGATAGACTTTGGTGCTGCTGCAAATGTGATGCCATATGGTGTCATGAAAGAATTAGGATTATCAGTAAGTACTGTGTATGGGAAATTTTTTGCTATGGACAATAAAGAAGTACCTGTGGTAGGTACAATGAAGGATGTGGAGGTAAAGATAGCAGCATTTCCTGAAGCAACTTATAAGATGGATGTCATAGTAACTGACACAAAACCCCATTATGGCATGCTATTATCTAGACAATGGGTTGTAGCAGTTGGAGGAAACGTGCAATTAGATCTTTCATATGCAACAATCCCAGTAAATGGAAGCCAGGTTAAGTTATATAGAGAACCATGTGCTCCTAGGGTAATTGAGAAGATAGACCTTGATATGTTGAATTGTATGATTGATGTAGATCTTGACAATTTCATAGTACAGCCAATTCAACCTCAATTGAGAAATGCTGATCCCATTGTTAATGAATTGGAATCTCAACAAGAAGGCTTGTGGCATATGTACTTTGATGGAGCTTTCTCAAAGGAAGGGTCTAGAGCAGGAGTGCATTTTGTGTCTCCATCAGGTATAACTTTCAAGTATTCTTTTCTATTAACTTTCAAATGTACGAACAACACAGCTGAATACAAGGCCTTGTTATTGGGATTGGAGATTGGTAAGAAACATGGCATTTAGTTGTTAAAAATTATTTGGGGATTCAGAGTTGGTGGTCTCTCAAATAATGTCTAAATATGCATCCAAAAATGATCGTTTGAAAAGATATAAACATGTTGTTTGGGATGTGATTGAGCATTTTTGTGTGTTTTCTATTAACTGGATAGAAAGATCAAAGAACACCATGGCTGATTTTTTAGCTAATGTTGCATTAAAGAATGATGATGTAACATTAACTGGTGTGTCTACAGTTGAGATAAAAGCTAGGCCTGTTATTCCTGATAATGTATATAACTGGCAAGTATTTGCAGATGATGAAGATATTCTTAGATTCATACAGTGCATTCATGATTATGATGGATAGAAAATTGATCGCAATGCATTAGTAGAAGTGGTGGATAATAGAGAAATGGTGTTTGGAAGTGGCATGCTCTAGTTGGAAACTAATGAAGTTCCCAAAGGGTTGGTAGAATTGGAAGGTATGTTCAGTCACAGTGATAGTCATTTGCATCAATAGTCAACCTCCAAGTTAGAAGAATTGGAGGAGGTGAACTTGGGGACTCAATCATTCCCTAAGTTGGTATATACTGGGAAGAGCCTTTCTCCCCATATTAAGACCAACCTTATTAATTTATTAAGAAAATACAAACATGTTTTTGCTTGGTCTTATGAGGACGTAAAGGCATATAGATAGGACCTATTTCAAAATGAGATTCCTCTGCACTCATATCCTAAGCCTTTTCGATAGAAGCAAAGACCTATCAACCCCCTTTTGGAGACTAAGATGCAACAAGAATTAATCAAGTTGACAGAGGGGGGAATTATTAATCCTATAAGACATTCTTCATGGGTGTCCAATTTAGTCCCTATTAGAAAAAAGAATGGGGACATAAGGCTTTGTGTTGATTTTAGAAACTTAAATGTTGCCTCTTTGAAAGACAACTATTCTTCCCCCAATATGGAGGCAATGTTGCAAAGAGTAACTGGCTGTGATCTATTGTCTATGATGGATGGATTTTTTAGGATATAATCAGGTTTTAGTAAAAGAGCCTCAACAGTTTAAGACTGCTTTTACCACCCCTTGGGGGACGTATGTATATGTGAGAATGCCATTTGGTCTAAAAAATGTTGGAGTTACTTTTCAGAGAGTAATGGATGTAGCTTTCAAGGAATTTATCAACATCATCATGGTTGTGTACCAGGATGATTTAACATGTTTCTCTAAAAGGGCGGATGACCACTGCGGTCACTTGGGAAAAAATTTCAGCAAATCTCTGGAGTTTGGTGTTTCCCTAAATCCAAAAAAGTGTCATTTTGCAGTCACTGAAGGGAAGTTGCTTGGGCATATTGTCTCCAAGGAAGGGGTTAGAATAGACCCTCAAAGGATTGAAGCCATAAACAATGTACCTGAGCCAAAGAATGTCAAAGGCATTCAGTCTTTCTTGGGCAAGGTAAATTTTGTCAAAAGATTCATTGCTAACTTTGTTGAAATAGTTAAACCTATTGTTAAGTTGCTTAAGAAAGATGCAAAGTTTTCTTGGGATGAAGAAGCTGCAAAAGCTTTTGATAGAGTTAAAAAGGCTATTTAGGAGGCACCAGTGTTGAAGTCCCCTGATTATAGTAAGCCCTTTTCATTATTATCTTTTGCTTCCTATCACACAGTGGCAAGAGTCTTGCTTCAAAAGGATGCTGAGGGATATGAACACCCTATTTCTTTTTATAGCAATTCCCTACAAGTTGCAGAGCTGAAATATGAAATCATGAAAAAGCAAGCATATGCCTTAGTTAAAGTTGTAAAGGCATTTAGGCCATATCTTGTAAATGCACAAATAGTTGCTTATGTCCCACATGCGGCTGTTAAGGACATCTTATCTCAGTCTGAGGTCACTAGAAAAAGGTGCAGGTGGATAACTTGGATTCAAGAGTTTGATTTAGAAATCAAGATTACCAAATTAGTAAGAGGGTTAGGCCTTGCTAAGTTGATGGCTGAATCAAATTTCCTTGATGTTGAAGTTAACAATGTTGAAATTGAGAATGTCTTGGTCACAAGTATTGAGACACAACCTTGGTACTCAGAAGTAGTACATTTTCTGAGAGATGCAACTTACCTAGAGGGAATGACTCCTAATCAGAGAAGGACATTGAAACTAAAGTCTCAAAAGTATGTCCTTATTCAAGGTGATCTATATTGGCGAAATAGACATGGGGCATTGCTAATGTGCCTAGATAAGTCCCAAGCTCAAAGGATGATCACTGAGATGCATAATGGAGTATGTGAAGGCCATTACTTGGCCAAGACCATAGCCAACAAAATAGTCTGGGCTAGATACTATTGGCCCACTTTGTTCAAAGATGCCCATGAGCATGTTTAGAGGTGTGACCCATGCCAGAAATTTTCTTCCAAGTTAAAGTATAAAGGAGCTTTGCCCCTTAACCCAGTTACAGTGGAAGCCCCTTTTTTCTAGTGGGGCATTGATTTTATTGAGGAGATAACTAAGAAGTCAGGAAGAGGTCACAGATGGATCATAGTGGCTACCGATTACTTTACTAAGTGGATTGAGGCTATACCTACTAAAAGAGCTACTAGTAAAGTTGTCATTGAATTTCTGATGGATAATGTCATAACACAATTTGGTGTTCCTGTGAAACTGATAATGGATAATGCCATGAGTTTTAGATCAGATGAATTCACTAAATTTTGTACTAGCCATGGAATAATCATGTCTTATTCTTCACCATACCATCCACAAGGCAATGGCCAGGCAGAATCCAGCAATAAAAGCCTTTTGAATATTATCAAGAAAATTCTTGAGGAGAATAAAAGGTCTTGGGATCAGAAACTAAAATTGGCCTTATGGGAAGACATGATTACTATTAAGAAAGAAATCAATGTATCACCATTTGAATTGGTCTATGGTACACAAACTAGGGTGCCATTCAATAACCTTCTCCCTATACATAAGTTCCTACAAGCTGAGGAGTTGAAGTTGTCAGAACCAATGGAAGACAAAATGGTTCAGATGGTGGAAGTGGAAGAAATCGGGACTCTGGCTCATAAAAGAAACTTGAAGATTTAGTTGCAGTCCAAGTATCTTTTTGACAAAATAACCACATCAAGGAAGTTTCAAATTGGTGACATGGTTCTTCAATGGAATGCAAGAGGACAAGATAAGGGAAAGCACAAAAAAATTGAGTCACTGTGGGTAGGCCCTTTTATTGTCTGTGATATTAATGGAAAAGACTCATACTTCTTAAATAAAATGAATGGTGAGGTACAGGAATTTCTAGTGCATGGACAATTCCTAAAGTATTACTTCTCTTAAGTTTTATTACAATTCCATGCACAATAGGTTGTACTCTATACATATTTAGGTTTGCTTTTGTTGGTTTTTTGGGCTTGTTTCTTTTGGTCTGCTTTCTAGAGTTTTATGTGTTCTTATGTGGGTCTCACATCCAACCATCCCCAATCAAAGCCATTGTTATCACTATTTAGAATTTCGGGTGATTTTTCTTTTCAATCCTCTTAATCTTTGGCTTTCATGGTTTCTTTCTGCTCTTGAGGGTTATTAATCTAAGGGTTTAGGGTTTTTGCAAATTCACACTTTTTCCATATTGTAATCCCTGCGTTCCTTTTTCTTGTTACCTTTTTCCACTTAAGTGGAACGGTTGGTCCATCGTTAGAAAAGGGGTCCCTTTTGAGTTCTTTGCCTAGGTGGGATATAACATTCTCTTTAATTTATGCCCATTTCCTAGGTTTTATTTCATTTTAATTTGTCTACCGGGTTTTGTAATGCTCGCACATCTTCTTATTGATCCAACGGTTGGCGCTCTTTCGCAATGAAAAGATACGCGAAGTTTACTCTTCGCAAAATAGTGAAAATGCGGTGGGCCCAACAGGTAAGTGGATTCCAATTTTTAAAGGTCGAGCATATTAGATGTGATCTAATGACAAGTGTTGTTTCACAATGAAAACATACTCAAAGATTACTTTTTGCAAAATAGCGAAAAGGTAATGGGCCCGGCAGGTAAGTAGCTCCCAAGTTTAAGACTGATCAACTTGAAGTTGATCGGACGTCGCACGTTGTCTCGAAATGCAAAGTAACATGATGTTTATCCTTCATGAAACAATGAAACCGAGTTGGTTGTTATATGGCAGATTAGGTGGCAATACAGCTGGATGTGCGACTAAGAAAGAAGGCGATTTGTAAATGGGACACGTGGCTCCAAATGGACTTCCAGATTGGTCTGTTTCATAAAGTAGCGGTGTTGGTGAAATTCATGGTGCAGTGAGACATATGGTGGTTCAGATGTGGAGAGCGGCAGATTTCTTGGGCGAATAAGTGACAACCACGTGGAAGATACTTGCTAGAGGTTTGCAGATGAGTGGATTTGCGCAGTGGGCCCACTTTAAAGGCTAAAAAAACTAAAGGCCAAGCAACTTGAAGTTGATCTGACGCCTCACGTTGTTTTGCATTGTGAAGGTGCAAGATGTTTACCTTTCGTGAAATGGTGAAAAACTGCTAGCGGTGGTGGTCACAGTCGGTTGTAAAGACAAGTAGTCATGGTGAAGAATAAAGGTCGAGTAGTGAGTTGCTGATCTAACGATGCACGCTGCTTCGCATTGCAAAGATGCAAAATTTTACTCTTTGCGAAACAGCAAAATGATGGTGGGGCCAATTTCTAAAGAAGGATGACTCAAGTAAGGTAAAGAACGTGCACCTCTTGCATGATCTAACGACAAGCGTTGTTTCATGATGCAAAAATGCACGAAGTTTACTCTTTGCAAAACAATGAAAAGGTAAAACACTTAGAAAATTTCTGCGGTCCGTTGGAGACATTTTCGAATTCAATTTTAAATTAATTGTCGAAGCATGTGGCTTAATTGTTTCTAATCAATGCTTAGTTCCCATAATAATCTTCAAACCAATTGAAGCTTTGGCATGAGTTCGAGGAATCTTGCAGAGGAACTAATGCACAGAGCGAATTTTTTTCAAGTAAGAAGTAAGTTTCTGCAAATTGCTTAACAATTACAATTTGATTGGTATCACTGGGTTTTTGATTTCTCAAAGAATCTGTCTGAGATTTATTTGAAATAATTGTATTTCTAGGATGGCACCATGAAGAGAATTCACAGGGAAGGTTAATTACTAGGAGAGAGCCATTTGTGATGACTTTTTAGAGCAATTAACTAGGTCCACTAATGCATCAGCTAAAGTTAAAAAATTGGTGCCTAAAGCTTCCTGCCTAAGAGATGGTGATGGCTTATATGATAAAGGGAATTGGTTAAGGGATTCACAGATAGGAATATCAGGCTTGGGACTCTTCAAAGTGGGGTTGAGTCAGAGAAATTCCCCTACTCCAATGAATAGCATGTGGGAATTAGATATCAGGAAGCTTATAGTCCCTAGGGTTTTCATGGACGCGGACCTGCTAACACAAATTGCAAATAATTATGATCCAAATACAAGGACTATGAAGAATGTAAATGGTGGGTCTCTCATTGAAATAAATGATGATGAGTTCAGAAGAGTTTTTAGACTTAGTGAGGTATCAAATTATTTAGAGCTCATCAATTTTGAAACACTGGCGAACGTCTATGAGGCATAGAAAGATCACCTCGAGAATGGCCCCTTGAAAGAATTCTTCGCCAAAATAGGAGGATTGATAGTTGTAGGCCCTAGCACCATGGAACCCTTCTCATTAAACCTTTTTACTTTGAGGGCTAAAGGGATGTATTGGTCCTTATGTCATATTTTTGGGGAAGATGTAGAAGCTACTATGCCAACCCATTATATGCTCATGATAGCACATATTTTGAACCCATCTCTGGCAGTGACTTTTGATTTTGCTCCTTATCTCACTGATTCCATTGATGAGGGATTGATAGGGATAAAAAATGCTAAGCTGAACAGACATTTTGGATGGTACTCTCTCCTTATGCACATGTTTCTATTTAAAGGTGATGAATATTTTGCTAATGAAATGGACCTGGTCAAAGAAAAGGATGGCGAGGAGATGATCGTTCAATTGTGGAGCACAATTTTTTCTTGGGATAGAGAGGATGTAAGTTACTTAAAATTTGATATATGTTTTTCTTCTAGGCTTAGAATTCTTTTGTGCCCACAAAACCCTAGGATTCCTGAAGCTCTCCTTGAATTCCTTAGGCCTAAGGAATTTGTTGAGGACATCAAAATTGTGCACAATTGGGGTGATATATATTTATACCCTATGTCTACTATGTTCAGAGTTTTTGGTTTTAGGGGAACTCCATATTTGCTCCCATATCAAGTCTTATTAAAGATAGGAATTGTTGAGGTCTTGAGGCAAATTGGAGGCTTGAAAGAAACAGAATTGAAAAATAGGGGGAAAGGAACAATTTTCTCAATTGTTACTATGGCACATTAGTTTGTAATCACAAAGGGTGGGCAGACACATTTTGATGATTTCTTTCGGCCATACAGGTTGTCTACTGCAGTGGCAAGATTTGTCGATCCAGAGGATTTCTTTAATGGTATGTTTAAGAAGAGAGCTGTATGTAAAGGTAAAGCACACCAGTTTCACTTCCCTAAGGATTTAATAAGGAATGAGTTCAATTTGGCTAAGCAAGAAATTAGGAAAGAAAAATGGTTAGCTTTCAAGAAGACTTTGGATTTCATTCATTATTTTGACAGAAGTTATGATCCCCTGGCTAGTTTTCATCCTTTTTAGGAAAAGATTAAGTTTTTGGTAGATTACTTTGAGGATCTAATACAAACCCTGAAGGAAAAGAAAGAGGTTGTGATGAAGGCCAATCCTGAATAGGCCAAATTGGCTTTAGCTAACCCTTCATATGCCAAGCTAATCTCCCCAGGGAAATATGCAGTGCAGAAAAGGTCAAAGTATAGTGTACTGATGCCAATAAGGGAAGAGCCTTCTACTTCAAAAGGTAAAAGGGTATTAGAAGATGTTGTTGAGATTCCAAATTCCCCTAAAAGGCAGAAAATAGGGGTAGAAGTGGAGATAGATGTGCCCTTGTATTCTCCCTCTCTGTCCCCAACGCATGTAGGGGATAAACATGTAGTAGTAGAGCAACTGTTGCAATTAGGAAGTCTTGGGAAGATTGCTCTCACTTATGAGGAGTTGTAAGAAGGAATGCTTGAAGAACCGCCAAGCACCCAAATGAACTTAACTGTAGAGGAATTTACAGGTAAAGAACTGTACCCTATCATTAAGTAGGCCAGGGAGGACTTTCTAGCAGATGATAGTTTCATTAAAATAGAGTCCCCGTAGTTTGTTTGGAGAAAAAATATAGACCAGTTTAAGGCAAGATGTAAGAAAAGGAAAAATAAGTGTCCTCACAAAGATGCATCTACAGTTGAGGCAGATATAAAGTAATAAATGTTGACAAAATTTGGGACCATCACCCCAGAGAAAGGAAGGAAGATGATTGCAGAAGCGGGAGTTTTGATTCTACCTGAATGGGATATAGTAGATACATTAGTCCTTGAGATAGTAAGGAAAGAAACAAAGCCCCTGGAAGGAATGACATAGCAATGATCATGCTGCCTTAGTCATGTGGTCACTAAGGAGGTAGGAGAACAAAAAGAGGAAGGACACCTCAGAGTCCAGCTATCTTGGAGGCATGATTGTGAAGAAAGTGAAAGACATATGGGTAGTGGAGGCTACTAGCACAATTTTGGAATCAGCAAAATTCAACATGGCTTTAGCTGAGAAAGAGGCCAAGGAAACGGTTGATCTTCAAGTTAAGTTGGAGGTAATCGTAAAAGCCTACAATGAAGCCAAAGCTGAAATAGTTCAGAGGGATAGTACAATTGCCAAATTGAAGATTCAAATAGCAGGGCAACACCATCAAGGTGAGTCTTCTACCTTGATGATTGCCTCTTCTCCAACTAAACCTCCATCTTCTAGTCCAATTATTGAGTTTCCCTTGTCCCCTATAAATCCTAGTTTCCAATCTACTGAATCTATTCAAGATGAAATGGAAAAATTGAAGCAGGCTCAAGCCATATTTGCAAGTACATATGAGGAAAAGATTAGGAGCACAATTTTTAAGTTTGCTGACACATTGGGAGCTTCTATTGTGTACATATATGAAGAGAGTTTTGAGCATGTTGATGGCGTTAAAGGAGGACAAGGCTACCCTAGAGCCAATTGTGGACAAATGGATGGGTAGAGAGGTGGATTTGGAACATATGTGTTCATCTCATGAAGAGGCTAATGTTGATTCCATTATTAAGTCCACTTGCTAGTTGTTAAAGGGCATGTCCAGGATGGTAAAGGAGAGATCTAGTCTAGAAACAAAGGCAAACATGTACAAAAAAGAGTATGCGGACCAAAAGTTTGATTTATTTCCTGGAGGTTTTGTTAGTGCCTATAAAATAAAGGATGAAGAAGTGTGGCTTGGCAAGTTACACCATAACTTATCTCAATGGATAAATGATGTTATCAATTCAGATGATACATCTTTATTCATTAGAAAAATTAAGGAAATTTAAAAGATAAAGTCACACTATAATTTTCTTGAAACTGAAGTTCAACAACTGAGGAATACCTGGAAAAGATTAAATAAATTGAGGAAGAAAATTATTAGTTACACCTGGCCTATTGATGATGTGTTTAATGAATGGAAAAATAAGTATATGGTGCAATAAGTGGAGGATCAAGATTAAACAATTGATGTTGCAGTGTTGTAACAACCCTCAAGAAGTTAGGAATGAAAATGATTGTAACCTCTTTTAAGAGGGAATTACGGTTGTAACAAACTATTTCTAGGAAATTTTGAAGCTTTTTCGCATCCATATCTTTATAAATGGATACCAGGACTATTGAAAAGGGATCACAAGAATTTGTAAATAAACTCTACCAAAATATATCTACGGTTTTCTGGTTTTTCTGAAATCACCTTGAGTTATGTATGATTTTTTTTAAATGAATACTAATATATAGATCAAATCATTTTGGGCCTAGATTTATGTTGTCTTCTTGTGTGCATTCATTGATTTACTGGTTTCTTTTAAATAATATAGGGTTATTTGATTGAATTGGGATTGCAAGGCAATCTTACAGACATGTTTTAGGTTTTTCTCTTGAGGGGAATTAAATATACGTGAAATCTTTCTATTAGTAAGTCAATAGTTTCTGCTTGAATTTGATAACCGGGTCTAGCATAAAGGAAAAACTTATATATATGTCAGGCATATATTAGGTTTATGAAGCCAAAGTGATTAGATGTATGTGAATGTCTTGATTTAGAATTCTTGTCTGGTTTGGGTGACTCTGTAGCCTGGATAAGGCACTGATATTATTTGTGGAGTTTTTCTATTTTTCTTGGGGTCAAGACTGAAAATGAACACAGGTTTTCTTTTATTAATTCAAGGTCTTAAGTGCATGCTTCAAATTGATAAGAATGGAATTGATATATTGTGTGGCATTGCATATATTGTTGATTCTCATGTCATTCCTATCAAGAGTTGTGTCAAAACCCTAGGTTACTCACATCCTTCAACACAAGTCAATTCCTCTATTCCTTTGACCAATCCTATGACTAGTATTTCTACTTTCACATATAACATCATGGATACTTCAACTCAAATTAGCATTCCTACAACCATAGGTCATGGGGGTAATCCCTCTTCTTCATATAATCCACTATCGATACCTATGTCTTCCATGAGTGTTCCTATTATTCCTCAACCAATCAATGTGACACAAGGGGGCAATTCCTTTAACAACTTTATTCCTCCTTTAAGTGTCATTTTTCCTACCCAATCATCACCTGTGCCTACTTATCATAATGTTCCACCATATTATTCTAAGTCCATGCCTTCTTTCAACAACATCATACCACCTTCTCAATCACCTATGTCTAACATTAATTCTTCTACTGAAATGATAATTAATAATCTTGTTCAAACTGTGTCTTCCTTACAACAACAAATTACTTCTATGAGTCAATCTAAGTTTAGTGTGCCCACCTTTGATATTGTGAGCCCACTTTCTCTTGATATCATTAAATTCATGCCACCTAAACATGTTTATATCCCTCAATTGGAACTCTATAATGGAAAAGGTGATCCTCTTACGCATGTCAAAACATTTCAAACCTTGTGTATTGATTTTGCTTATGATCAACGATTACTTGAAAAATTGTTTACAAGAACACTAAGAGATAAGGCTTTAAAATGGTATTGCTCCCATCCTTCCTATTCTATCACTTCCTTTCAACAACTATCAAATTCTTTTATCCAAGAATTTCAAAACAACATTGGTCCTAAAATCACTTTGACTAATTTAATGCATTGTAAACAAGGTGTTAAAGATAAATTGATTGATTTCATTGGTAGATATAAGCATTTGTGTGCTCAAATTTGTTTTCATGTGCCTTATAATGATATTCAAAGAATTTTTATTTCTAATTTACAAAAAGATATCAAGGAAAAGCTAATTTTTTCTAAGTTTACTTCCTTTTCGTAGTTGTGCGCAACTCTCCACAATTATCAACTAGATGTGAGTCAAATGGAGCAATCCACTCCTATGGCTTTGAGTGATAAGGGGGAGAGTGTTCAACAATTGTTTGAAAAATTCAAACCAACAAAAAGCTTCATCAAGCTCAATGATCCAATCAACAACAACCATGTGAATTCTACAACAGATGTGCCTCCTATTTCTATTTTTTTCCAAAGAGAAAGACAGTTTACTCCTTTGAATGAATCTTTGCATAGTATTATGTCTCAGTTATTGCATAGAAGTGTTATCAAACTTCCTCCTATAAAACAAGTTGATCCTTCCAAAATTGCATCTCCTTATTTTGATAACAATTCCTTTTGTCAATTTCATCGTCAACTTGGTCATGATACTGAAAAATGTTTTGTATTGAAAAATAAGGTTCAAGACTTGATTGATAATAATACTATGTATGTAGCAGGTGTGAATGATAAAGGGAATAAATCAGTTGCTCCTCCTAATCAAAATCTTAAGATTTTCATTGATCCCTTGCCATCTCATACCTCTAACGTTATTGAGATTGTGCCAAATTCTCTCACTTCTGAAGCATTCATCTGTATGGCTCCAAACTTGGTTAATATGGTAGAAACACAAGATATGCCTAAGGATCCTTGTATTAAATTTGACCCTAGTGATACCATTAGAGCACTCGATGATCCTTTATACATAGTTGTGAAGGTTAAGGATATCCCTTGTCGTGGTGACCTGATTGATCCCTCTTGCATGATTAATGTCATAACCGAAGAGTATCTTTTCACTTTACAATTGCATAAGCCAATATATGATGCTTCTAATGTAGTTGTGAAGTTATTTGATGGTTTCTCTTGTCCTATCATTGGTTCTATCACCCTTCCTGTTGAAGTCCATACTAAATCCATGGATGTTGACTTTGTTATCATACCTTCCTCTAAGAAATTATGTGTGAAGTTGGGCTATTCTTGGCTATCTTCCATGAAAGTTATTACTTCTCCAATCCACAAGTGTCTTAAAATTCCTCACAATAGAGAAATCATAACCATGAATCATAGCTTACTTTGTCTATTTGAAAGAAGTCCTGGTGTTCCTATTGATCTCTTTTGGCCTAAACAATTTCAATCTCTTCCATCAAGGAGCGATGCTCTTTTTCAATCTTATCAAAAATGGAAGAACGATATGGTCTTATCCTTAATTCAACCTAGAGAGCCACCACTTGACATTCCTATTATTCTTCAAGATGAGGTTCTTCCCCTCTCGGATAGAACTAATCTCCCTCCTAAGGAAAACTGTCCACCTACCCCTATGGATGTGACTTTCCCTTCTCTTAAGAAGAACCACAATATTCTTCTTAAGGTTAGACCTATCCCTCCTCCCCATGATGGACATGGTCTCCTCCCTACACCTAATATTCCTTTTTATGGCATGGTTCCACCTCTTTCCTCTTATCGAGAGAAAAGGCCTACCTCTCCTATTGTTCAACCAAAAAGACCTAAACCTAAACCTTCCACTATAAAGGAAAAAACCATTCCTACTTCTTCAAATTTTCCTTCTCCTTCTTAGCCTTACACTAAGACTTGATGGAATCATTGTGCAAGAGAACATCGATGAAGACATCGTGTTTGAGCTCGTGAAGCTATCCCTCAAAATACTCAATCTCCTCAGACTCCAACAGTTGATATGATTCCCTTTTCTCCTAAGCAATATATTCAACCAACATCTCCAAATCATAAGTTACATAAAATATGTGATGGTTTTACTCCTATTTGTGTTCTTGCTCCACTTTCTTTAAACTTTACTGAAGAAATAGGTGAAAATGTTAATCATAATGGTAATACAACTCCTAATTCTTCTGATAGTGAGTATGAGTATGTTGATGTGGACAAACATTTATTGGATGAGTTTTCATAGACTTTAGTCCTAACTCCTAGAATCAAACAAAGTGACTTACAACATGACCATAGTCCTTGTTTGGATCTTGTGATAGTTCCATCTGTTGTGCTCAATATCACTCCTCTGGAATGTTTCTCGTCTTCCCAAAATAGTGATCAGCAATATCAGGAGGCGGATATCATGCTAGATTAGAAATATTAGCACTACAGATCTTTCTCTCTCCTTTCTTTCTATTTTGTGACCATTCATCTATGTGTATCCTTGTTCTTCTATTTGTTCCCTTAATGTCTATTTCGGGACGATGCAAAGCATTGAGATCTTTTCTTGGTCTCTTTCATGTTGACTCAAAAGACATCCTCTCTTCCCTTTCTTCCTAAGGTAGTGTCCCTCTTTGGGGAATGAAGATTGTTATTTTCATATACATACATGATATACATGAGTTATCATACATCATACTGACCCCAACAAAAGAGACACTACCTCATGTTTTGTGTTCATTATCCTTGGGTTTATACCTTTATTGGGGGCTAAATCCTTGTGATAACGTGCTCCCTTTCCTTTCTCTCTTTTGGGTGTATCCTACCTTAAAGAAATATCTCCCGATAAGGCGCATGTGATCTCTTTAACGTGGGGGCATACACTCTACTCGTACTTTCCTTCATGTGATACTTAGAATTACTTAGTGAACATTGCTTTGCTTTGTAATCTTTTTATCCTTGCTTTCATGACTCATAGTGAACGGAAATTTGCTACTTGTAGTCATGGTTATCCCCTTCTCGATCTTCCCTTTTACTTTGTCAATCAAAGTTGTAAGATCCTAAGTCCACTGTGGGCTTGGCGCATCTTGCCTCCTTGACATGGTGAAAGTCTTTCAATCTTGTTTCCTTGTACTTTACCAGCAGTATTGGCATACAATTATACTCCTGCTAAAGTGGGGGATAAAATTAGTATCATAAAATTGTGACCCTAGCAATTTATGACTGCATTAGGGTCCTCACTCATGCAAACTCGAATCCTCTAGCCTGATTAGAGACCAGAGAGTGCTCAGCTTGCAAAAATAGCTTCTTCCTTAGCCTCTGCATCACCCCGACTACATTCTACCCTAGAGAAAGGGGTAGGATAGGGGTATAGCACCACTGTCCCCCCTTGGACAGGGGTGTGGAACCCATGTCCCTACCTTATTTTAGGTCAGGATGCTTCCTAGAGCATGTCTTGTGGGTTGTACCTCCAGCAACAAACCTCCCCGATGTCAGCCCGTGACAATTTTCAAATCCACCATGTATTTAAGGGGAATTCATCCTCTCATTTGCATAAGTATAATTTTGATAAGGTCATGTTGCATAAGTGATCAAGCATTCAATATCATTCAAGCATTCTTTTCCAGCATTGAGCATTCTTAAGTCACCTTTCAAGGCTAGGTGTTGCATTCAAGTCAAGGATTCAACCATTGAAGAAGAGATTGATTTCAACATACAATTCCATACAATAATTTCTATCAAAATTGCTACTACAACCTCCCTTGAGGTGATTTATAATTCAGTCTTTCATTTACATCTACTTGCAAGTACTTTCTTTCATTACTTGGTTAATTCCAAAACTTGGGTTTGACCTAAAGGCAAACCCCCAATACCAACACATTTCCCTCTCTTTTCTATGTGTAGGTTGGAGGTGCACAACTATAGTTTTGAATTCAGGCTTCATTTGCAAAGGCAAAAAAACCCTTTTCATTTCATGGATTTTTTGGAGGACCGTGTACATTCCCATCATGATCTGGACTTTTCATCAAATTTGGAGGGCGACTTCATCTCGACATTTTATTGCCAGATCTAGGTGCACAACTTCATCCCATATTCTGATCTCAAGTTATAATTGATTCTTTGTCACTTTTGCACTACATAATCTAATCAATTCCTTTCCAAATCAAACAAAGGAAGAAGGGATCATCCTAACATTCTTAATTCATTCAGAATTCAAACTATCATCTTTGTGTGGAGATTGAATCTAGTGAATTATCCCTTATCTTCCTAATGTAATGGTGAAAACTACTTGAAGGATAATCAATAGTGAAACTCTCATCTCTCTTTGAGGGAAAGGGTAGTTTTCCTCTTGATCTATCACTCATCATTTTCCCACCATACATAACCCCATAGCCATTAGTCCTATCTTCACATGTTCGACATTAATGAACTGAGAGTTAGGTTTTTATAAATGATTTTTCAGTTTTTCTTTAATCATTTCTCTTTTCTTTCTTGCATTCTCGACCTTGTGTGTGGAATGACTCAAGGCTAGGATTCACGAATCCTCACATCATTTCATCAAAATATCAGGTATTTCTTTGTATTTTTCTTTTGTCATTAGGGTGTTTAATTCCACCATTGCTTTTGTTTAACTTGCATCATAATCTATTGTGTGGGCAGGGATTTCGCCTCATCAAACACAATACATTGGTGTTTGGTAGGATTAAATTCCTAACACACACCCTTTCCTTGATCTTCTTATTATGGCAATTCATCCCTAAAACTTTTAATATGGGTGTAAGAACCTGAATTACAAGTCTTTGTTTGAAAACTTGTAATTTGGATTTTTATACCCATAATACAAGTCAATATAGCTGCCATTTTAAATGAACCACAACTCTTTCAACTTGTAGTTTAGGTTTTGAAACCCAAACTATAAGTATCAAACACTTTCTCGACATGCAAACTTTGACTTCTAGCTTTGGTTTCAAACCCAAAATGCAAGCCATATAGTTTCTTTGAACTTGTAGTTCGGGGTTTGAAACTCGAACTACAAGTCATATTGCTCCATATAAAGGTGCAGTTTGGGTTTCAAACCTCGAATTGTAGGCCATATAACTACCCAAATATGTAGTTTGGGCCTTGAAACCTGAACTGCATATCATATAACTATCCAAATATGCAATTCAGGGTTTGAAACCTGAACTACAAACTATGTTTTACCCAATTAATTTTTTTGTTTGCATGCACAATGGTTACTTGCGGACTTAATTGAAGACTTTTCTCTAACTCTAAGATTCATCTGTAGTGTCCTCTTGCAACTTCAACTCCATCATGACCTATTCACCCCCAAGAAAGAAAGGGATGAAATATAAGTATGACAAGTCTTTAAAGATGTACCCAGAAAGATTGGTTGTCTTAAATGTGTCTAACATCAAGGACATTGTGTTGGGCCATGTGAGCATGATGGAATTCCTAGAAAGAGTTGAATCAGAATCACCTTCTCTAGAAATGAAGAGGGTCATCAGAAGTGGCATCCACAAGGTTACAAATTTCCCTATATCAGCATATGATCCTATATTTGTACTTGTAGTAGTAGATCATTTTGATGTAGCCAATAGATGTGTTCAAGATTCAGATGGGAATGTAGAAATTCAACTTGTTAGCACATAATTTTTTAAATTATTTATTCTATTGAGATACTATTTTCTTATTGTTTTAAGCAAGTATTTTTATCATGAGAATAGTTACTGCTAAAATTTTATGTGGAGGAGTAATCCTACGACATCAATTCCCATCCATATGTGATCTATCTCTAGTGAGTCAGCCATCAGTTAGGCAATTGGGGGATGGAACTGAGTAAAGATAAGGCTTTCACTTTGACAAATTTAGCCAAAGATGTAGGATCTATGTGATATCTTGGAGGTTGAGCTTGTGTGAGGTTTTGTTTAGTTTATATGTAAAAAATCATAAACATGTGTATTTCATTAAGGGGAGCACATTTTATAAGCAAATCAAACCATCGGTGTAGCCTACCCCAAAGAAAGCACCCTAGCAAAGCCAAAGGTCATCGGGAAGTGAATAACTATCACTAAAATGGGATAGGAGTTATCTCGATACCCGATAAACACATCGGGAGGATATAAACCGACTGAGTAATCACTAAAGTATCATCAACATGACTTTCACTATTGGAACATGTGAATTGTTGTTTTACCGATAGCTGATAAGGCTATCGGTAAGACTTACACCGATAGGAAGAGAAACATTAGTCATTGGCATAACTTAAAGAGATCGAGATGTAACATTTCAAGCTATCCAAATGCTCGATGGAAACAATAGAGCAGGAGGTTCGTCAGAGAAAAAGTAACTATCGACTGAGGTTGTTCAAGGTTATGTCGATACTCGATGGAGGGCTCGAGAAGACACACTGATAAAAAACAAAGTTACTTAAGGAATGAAATATTGTCAATGGCACCAAGGGATTAATTTTTTGGGAAAGCATATATCGATGAGTCATTATAGATACAATTCAAAATTGAAACCAAAGTAGCTTGTATTTAATGCATGCAATTGAGTAGCTTGATGGCTCACACAAGGCAAATTAAGAACCAAATGCAGGTTGTGTCTTAGTCGAAAATGCACAAGGTGAGAATTATTGCTCATAGTTCTTCATGCATTATGGAGGCTTCAAGTTCATCAGGAAGAAAGAGGAGTGCTAAGGGCTCTGAATCCACGTCTAAAAAATCCAAAATAGCAGAAGTCTCTCCTGCACAAAAACTGAATCAAGATATCATTGAGCAATTTCAATCTGCAGGCTCAAAATCAAGGAGGTCGAAATAACATTTGCCCAAAAAAGACCAGCTTGAGGATAGGTTTAAAGGGTTTGGAGATGTGTGGACAAAGGTGAGAGGTTATGAACTCTTCCTATTTCATTTTCTGAGAAAGGACAGAGAAGTGCCAATTTGTAACCCGTGGATAACCAACTTAGGTAAACTAGTTGTTCCAAATGTTTTCATAAATATCATATTGATGGAAGTCTTGGTCAGAAATTACAATTATTTGAAGAGATGCATTCAATTTCCAAATGGAGAGGTGTTTATCAGATTTAGCAGTGGCACTATAGATGAAGTTTTTAGCTTAGACCATAACCCTAATGTACCCTTGTCATTTGAAGAACTAGAGGAGGAATTTGTTAAAATGGATACTTAACTTTCCACAGGGTTGAGAAGGGCATTCTAATCAAAGAGGATGATCCCCCATTCAACATGGATATTTTCAGACACTACTTATAGTTCACCTATATGTCATGCAGACAGCTTGGAGGTATAGAGGTCCCTGATGTAGCTAATATTGGGTCACTGGTGTTAGCAGCAAATGTACAAATGTATGAACCAAGAACCTTTGATTATGCTACTTATCTTGTAGAAAAATTACATAAAGGTTTCTTGAACCTTAGAGATAATAGGGATCCCACTTTCAAGTTTTACTTATTGTTAATGCATTTGATTTTATTTTATGGAAGATTTTGAGGTATGTGGCAAATGAATTTAAAATTGAACACAGTGGACAGAGCAGGTAAAGAACAACCAGTACAGATGTGGACATCAATTTGGAATTCATGATATGTGAAATCAAACTACATTAAGTTTGAAGAGCTAATAGTATAGCCATTAGCCCAGATGTATGGTGTCCCGTGTGAAGGATCTATTTCCACTGAAGTTAAGAGATTTCTTAGACCTGTTATTTTTTATGAAAGAGGTATTGCCAATCACAACTAGGGCAATTGGTTTGTTCACAAGGATTTTACTTGCTTCAGGATTTATGGTTTCGAAGGAACCCCATATCTGTTGCCAAAACTTGTACTAGACAGAATTGCTTATCTAGAGATTGTGAGACAGTTAAGTGTTTTGAATGCCAAACATTTTGGAGATATGCATAAGAAAACTTTCCTGCCTGGGACTCTTAGTTTTGGTGATTTTAATATTGTATCAACAAAATCTTATGAAGCCATTGATAGGAAACTGATTGAAGAATACAATTTGTTCAAATATGCTGCTAGGGTCAATTATGACCCTGAAGGATATATTCACAATTGCAAGAAAAGTCAAAATTTAGGAGATTATCTTCATGTTTACTTGGAAGCAGAGGACATTTTTAGAAACATGGAGGGGGAAGAGGCCCAGATGTCCATTGATGAATTAAACAAGAAATTGGAGGAAAAGAAAGGGAGATTGCAAGAAATGGAAATTGAAGAAGAAGATAGTGAAGGCAAGTCAGAAGAAGTTGAGGTGGTATCTAGGCATCAAGCACTAGACACAGCAAAAGAGCCAAACTTGCAAGAGAAAATTATTGCCAGGTTGAACATCCATAGTGATGCAAGATACAATGAGTATTCTGCCTTTGTGTCTGATGATGTTTTTATTAAGTCAAAAGAATTTAAATCCTTTTTATATAATTTCAAAGGGAAAAAATTGAGAGACTCTATCCCAAATGTAACCCCTGAAAAAGAATCAGAATTGTTGGGGAAACTAAAGGAAGAAATCAGTTTAGAATTTACCACTATAACCACTCAAAGGGGAAGACAACTTCTTAGTAAGGTAGGCATCATCATCTTTCCAGGATGGGATATGAGTGCATCATTTATTTTTGATAGCATGTTACATTCTAGGAATAAGGATTTTAAATTGGATATTCAAGGGGTGAATGATGTGTATGTCGGCTCTAGATTTGACCAGAATGAAGAGGCTTTTCTCTTATGGGCTCTTTACCCTCCAAATAAGAGGCCAAAAATCATTGATGTGGACAAATCCTTTGGTCACATGATGAAACTGAAAGTTGGCGAAGTGGATCCCATTGTTACTGCTGATATGGGTATTGATATTTCAAAATTTAATAAAGCACAATTGGTCAAAGTGATCAAAGAAAGAGATCAGTACAAGGGATTATATGAAGAATTGCTTAAAAGAGGAGGATAGCCTGTGCCACAAATCCATGATGGGTCTCAGTGGAAAAACAAATGTTTGGGAATGCAACTGGAAAATAAAAAGTTGAGAAGGCAAATGCAGAGTGTGAGGGCTGACATAGCCTCTATTTTACTGACTAAGAGATTTGAAAAATTGTAGGGTTTCCTTGAATATTTATGGGTTGTTTATCAAAAGAATATGGATAATGCAATATCTCACTATTGGATTTATAATAGACTAGGAACTTTGTTGCATGATAAGACAATGGCCAATTCAGATGTTGAAGTTATTAAAGGAATACAAAAGCTGTTGAAAAAGCATAAAGACTTTTACACAAAATTGCAAAATGAATTTAATGAATGTAAGGAAATAGTACAACATGGTTTTCCAAAAATTGAAGATCGGAATGGATAGATTAAAGATAAGGATAAATGGATTGTGGACTGCCAAATTCTTCTCAGTGCTTCCCTTCACATTGTCCGGTCTGATCTACTTGACATGACAGAGACAATCAAGCAAATGGAGAACTTCATCACTCTGGAAATTGTGGTCAGAGATATTATCTACGATGCAGATACCTACAAATCAAAGGGATATTCGAAGCACATTCAAAAGTGTGATCAAATGCTTGGAAACTAGCATAGATATCAAAAGATGTTTAAAGATGTGACTTTGTATTTTATAGTTTTAGTTTGTTAGGGCAGTTTCTAGGTAGCTAGTTTCTAGTTAGTTTTTTTTTAATGAAAGGGTATTCCCTTTCATTTTCAAAGTGAATCCTCATCTATATATAGGGGATTTTTTAGGAAAGACAGATATCAAAAGTATATATATAGTTTTTATGGGTTTAATCAAGACAATCTCTATGCATTTCCTTATGAACTCATGTCTGGAAATACCAAGTTGATGGAGGATATGCACTGAAATCAACTAGTTTAAGTATTTTATTTTCAATATAAAGATTCAAGTGTTTTTAATTCATGATGGTATCTATCTTTTCAATGGATTGATCAGTTCCTTAGATAAATCGATTTACATAGGTTGTTTCATTGTGCAAGCTTGTGTTGTTGTAATTAAGATTGATTTTTAGTTTGAATATCAGTTTGAAGGATTGGTTTGCAAACTTTGAATTGTCTTATTGGTCTTTCAAAGTAAAGTTAAATTCAATAAGACTAAATGGATGTCACATTTTAAATTGAAATCCATATGGAAGCCTTTGAAATGGTGGTCTTGTTTCATTAACAAGTTATTAAAACTATCTCTAAGGTTAAATGTAGGATTTTTCATTTGAAATGATATGAAGCCAATAAGGAATCAAGGCACTAGTCTTTTATTGATTTTATATATTTGAATCAAGTATTTCCAAAGCATGTTTCATTAAGAAATCATATTTTAAATTCATACAATCACTACTTTATAAACATTCATTTGTGAACAAGTAGTTACAGTTTTTAGATAATAAGATTGAGTTCAGGAACAATTGCCATCTTGAAGTCACCCAATTTCTTAAATTCGCTATATAAAATTCTTTAACCTGCAGTTTAGGTTTAGGATATAGGTTCACCCACCTTGGTTTAGTGAAGCCTGAAGTGAAGGGTAATTTGATCTATCGATCATTCTCGTTTGTTGGCCAAGACTGATTCATAATTCATCAAGAGAATTGGAAAAACTCTTTGATATCTAATCTGTGGTTTTGGGAACCAACACAACTCACTGAGGATTTCTTTCATAATATTTTAGTATACACCTAAAATGGTCTGAAGATAATTAATTAAATAAGCAATTATTTAATTAATCCCCCTTCCCAATTTAATTGAATTTATTATCAATTTGATTAAATTTCCTCATTCATCTGCTTATTAATAAATCTAAGGATTTATTTAATAGGTTCAATTCAATAGTCTCCTTTGATTAATTAATCCTCCTCCCCCCATTTAATTCATTCCTTCTAATCCCCTAATTAATTAAAACAAATGAATTTATGAGTTGTTGAAGTTAATTAGCCTTTCCTATTATTTGAATTTTTAAATTCAAATTATCCAAATGCCTTCTAACTTATAACCACCCTCTAACCTAACCCATTCCACCTAACCCTGGGTTTAACTAACCCTATCCTATCTTGCACATCCTAACCTCCTTATCCTAACCTCTTATGGGTTAAATATCCTCCCTTTGAGACACATGGCACTTTGGCCACATGTCTCCTCTCTTGGACACTTGCCCTCTTATGAGCAATGCTCCTTGACACTTGTCACCATAGAGATGACAAGTGTTCCTCCCTCCAACCTCTTCTCCAACTTCCTCCAATTTGACCCTTGATATCTTCAAACTCAATCTTGACCGTTGATTCCTGCCACCTCACCCCTAGCCTTGGAAATCCTATAAATATCGCTCATTTTGGAGCACAAAGGATCCCATCTCATTTTCATCTTATGCATTATTACTATAGGCATATCTCATCTCATATCATTTAAGCATTGTTATTATAGAAAATTGCATCTTAGATCTAGCTTAATTTGATCATTTTCTAGCATAATTGTTGAATCATGTAGCTTAATCAATCTCTATTCTAGCTTAATTGAATCATCATCATAGCTTAATCATGCATATCATTAGCTTAATCAGACTCTTTGATCAATCTAGCATAATCAATTTCATCTATCTTGCATATCATATCCTTTTAAATCCTTCATCTAGGTGTAGTCAAGTCACTGGGATTGCTTATGCAAATCTGAGAGCAAATCCACACTCACATCTCTTAGGAGCCGATAGGTCACTTTGTCATGGTTTATCTTTCATTTGATTTCAATTTTCTAACCATGCTTGTAATGATCTATTGAGTGTTTGTGTTGCGGCTTCAGATACCCTACTTCACACAAACAATATTTTGGTGCCCACCGTGGGGTGGGAAATCTAATTTCTTGGACTCTCACATCATCAAACGTTCAATCTCATGGGATTCTGGTCAGGCTTGTTCCAGAATCTCGTATGAGTACCTTTGGAGTACCATACAAGTCTCTTTGTGCACTCGTACAAGTATGTGAGAATACTCGTACAAGCAAGTGAGAATACTCGTACGATTTTTTTCTTCTGTGTTTTCAAAACAAATTGCATTTTAGGGTTTTTATGCTTCAATTTGGCTATTACTAATGCTAACCTTGGTCTTTTTGTGATTTTTCTAGTAGCCTAATTGGTTTTTGTTGGATGATTGTCAAAAATTATGCTTTCCAAAGCTTCATTTCATCAAAAGAACATGACTACTAACATATTTGTTGTCCAGGTTGCCTAAGGAAAATCAACAAGACTTTGTGTATTCTTAAGTTTTCTAGGCACACTTATTTTTCTAATGGTAAATGAACATCTTGTTTTATATGCTTGATAAGTTGTCTAAAAGGTAGCAGAGTATACTCTTGTCCATTTGGACAATCAGAAATCTCAACCCTTGAAGTGCTTCTATGTTTGAGATTTGATTACCTTTAGTGGGCCTATCATAGTGGGAAAAAGTAATCACCCTGTGAGAATGACCCAAGTGACTACAACTAGACCTAAGCTTTCTGACTTACTCTAAAAAATAGGCCTCTCGGGATTAAATCCTTGGAGGATGGGATTATTTGAGTTTTCTCTTTTTTGATCTCTCATATCGTACATTTAGTAGGGCCTCACAGTCTCAATCACGCTTGCGTGACTACTTCTTGTTTCGGTACCTTGTTGGGCTATAGGCCTCAATCGTACTTGCACAACTGCAAGGGGTAATTTCAAACATAAACCCTTACTACGAACACTAAGATGTAAGCTACTTGATTCACCTCTGAAAGGGGGATAATCTTTGTGCAAGAGAGATAGTAACTCTCCCAAGACACTTGCCATATCATGCCCCCATTAGTCTTTGGAGTCGGATAATACAACATTGAGAATCCATTACGTGAGACTCAGTGGTCATATTTTGATTAGCTATTGGGTGTGTACCTAAGTTTTCAAGCAAAGTTTTTCTCTCTCAGCCAACTTCCTTAGAATTTAGCATCTTGTGTTTGAGGTCACTTATCATATCACGTGTTTGTTGTGTTTTCACCCCTGAAACAGAAAATCAGACATCTAAAATTGGAAAATAAAATCAAAACATCAAACTTCATCGATCAAAAATATGTCCAAATAAATTTTTGTCTTTGTTCAGTCCTTAGTCGTACGAGCTTTCTAGTTTGTCATACAGGAAATCTAGTTTATCATCTGGTTCTGTAGGAATTCTCGTACGAGTCATTTTAGCAGAATCTTTTTTGTTATCTTTTGTCGTCTAGTTCTGTGGTAAGTGTTGTATGAGTGTAGGCCTTTGTCATGCGAGATTTCTAGTTTATCGTATGGTTCTATCTAAATTGTCGTCTGGGATTGTCTAAATTATCGTACGAATTTTTGTCTCTGCCAGTCGAGAGTTGTCTTCTTGCATGTCTTTTTCAGATCTATCATGTTTGATTGGTCAATTTACAATGAGCATAAACACCTGATATTTGTCATTATGTGCTTAGATTTTTTTCTTGGTTTGCTTGGTCAAGTAATCTTTTTTCAAATCAGATTCTAGAACTAGACACCTCAAGATTTTCAAGTATTCACCTTCAACAAGTTCAAGATCTAAACATCTCAAAGTTCATCATCACCCTCTTTTATAAACTGATCACTCAAAACATAGTTTCTCATCGGGATCTATCATCCTCTATCACGAAACTACAAAATTTGATCAAGATAACCTTGTCCTGCATCGTAGGATATATCATTCCTATTGGACTTGGTTTTATCAAAATCATCATCATTGCACTCCAAAACTAAAGATCAAAAAACTTGCAAACTTTCAAACACTTGAATTATCTTTTCGTGTCATATCACTCTAGCATATCTATATTGACAGTTGGTCACTTATTGAAACAACTTTTAGACAATTGAATACTTGCACAATATTCAACGCATGTATATGCATGTTTAAACTAGAGCGCAAAGACGAAAGATTGCTGAAATGGAAACAAAAGCATTTGAAATGACTGAAGATTATAGGAACATGGAATACCAAAATTAAATACAAGAAGAAGAGGAAATAACAAAACAACATCTCTGATAAATCAAACAATATCCTAAATTTGATATATTTGTGGAGAAAATATTGGAGGGATAAAAAGAAAAATACTTCCTAATGTTAGCGAAATCTGGTGCTACACTCCCCCGAGATTTTGATGTGAGAAAATTAGGACAAAAGAGAAGTGACCCTTCCCATGATAACAAATGACATGAAAAGATTTATGGTCACGAAAAGGATGATGCATCAATACCTGATAACACAAGAACTCACGAGGAAACTTTCATTCCCAAAAGGGGTGATGTAGAAATTCTCAACAAACTAAATCTAACGAGGACACAAGAAAAGGTCAAGATGATACAAGAAGAGATCAAGATCATACTAGAATGCAAACTGATGGCTATACAAGAATAAATCATGTTGATAATCCTATCACAAATCTTACACAACAAATACAAACACTGCAAACATAGATTCAAGATATGTAGAGAGGAACTGTTAGAATATACTCACTTCAAGAAATTTGTCCTTACCCATTTGACATAAATCTAAACATGATACCATTTCCTATAGGTTGTGAAACTCCTCAATATGATAAATATAATGGAAGCACTGATCCTTAGGATCATATATGATAATTTTTCACAATGAGTATGGATTTTGCACATGAAGACACCTACCTGATGAGATTATTTCCAAAGAGCTTAAGTGGACTAGCTATGGAATGGTTCTCCAAATTCCACCTGGAATTAGATCATTCTCAGAATTGGTGGATAAGTTTGTTTCACAATACTCTTACAACATACAACATGAAGTTACAATGCTAGACCTATGTAATACTAAACAAAAGAATGGAGAACCTTTCATGACGTTTCTACAGAGATGGAGACAGTTAGCTTCATGATATCCTTGTACGGTGCCAGAATACAAGAAAATAGATATATTCATCGACAACCTAAATGGATAAATGAGCTATCATCTAAAAATGCAATTCTATCAAAATTTGAAAAGATGATTGATAATGGAGTCAGAATGGAAGAAGCTATGGTAAAGAAGGGTGAGTTGAAGCTATACAAAGATGGAGATAATCCTACTAACAATAATGTTAGCAACAATAACAATGATAAGCCTAAATTTTGGAATAAAAATCAAAATGTCATCAACGATGGGATAGTGGATAACAACAATGTAAAACCAAAGCAATCGGTTTTTAATTATTCCAATCACTCAGCAGCAGCTCAACAAAACAAAAATCACCAAAAATCAACTTTCAACAATTTCTTTCGAAGGAAATTTATAACACATTGGTGGACCAATGGGGTCCGCATTAAAGACGCTTCTTGCAAACAAATTGATTACTTTTCCAAAAGGAAGAAACTTCGAACCTCAAGTAAAACCCTCTTGGTGGAATGACAACCACTATTGCGATTTTCATCGAAACAAAGGACACCACACGGATAATTGTCAATGGTTGAAACATGTCATCCAAGATTTGATTCATAATGGAGTAATAACTGTGGATGGAAATATGACAAACGAATCTCATACAGCTTTCAAAACTCCACTTCTAAACTATGAGAAGGGTGAGTCATCAACAACACATAATGGTAAGGGTGAAGAAAAGGTAAACTATGCTCATGTGTATGATAATGTGGTAAATGTGATTATGGTCAAAGAGAAACAACATCAAAAACTTGCTCACGCTATCACAAGAAGAAAAGCCCAAGTTGTATTGTCAGGTCCTACAACTAACACATCATCCACTATGGAACAATATAGTCTAGTGGATCAATTATAGAAAACTCTCACGCAAATATCCATCTTAGAACTTTTAAAGCTTTCACCTGCACATAAAGAAATTCTTGCAAGAGCATTAGTAGATACAAAAGTGTCTAAAGATCTTGATATAGATCAATTCCAAACCATGGTGGGAAATCTCATAACCCCTCACTGCTTATCATTCACCGAAGAAGACATGTCCTTGCAACATCCCCATAATGCTCCCTTGCATATCAAAGTCCTCATTCATAAGACATGAGTTAAATGTGTCCTAATAGATGGGGGAGCTAGATTAAACATTTTCTCATTGAGTCTTGTCTGTGTTGTAGGTTAGTCAGAAGATGTAGTAGATCCCCGAAAAAAGATCACCATCAAAGCATATGATGAAGAAGAGTGTTCCTCTAAAGTAAATGTGATATTACCCATCAGAGTGGGACCTTTTTAGAAAGACACAACATGCCAAGTTCTAGACTTGGACTTATCATACAACATACTATTGGGAAGACCCTAGATACATGACATACAAGTTGTTCCATCAACATATCATGAGTGCCTAAAATTTCCCTACAATGGGCAGGAAATCATAATCTCAACAGATTCAAATCCATTTCAGTACTCTAGTAATATAAAATCATCTCAAGAGGTCATTGTTCCTCATAATAGGGAGGTGTCATCTTCAAACACACAATTCAAAGAAAAATCATTTGCCTCAATTTTGTCAAGTATGGAAAAACAAATGTAGCTAAGAGATCGAGGGAATGGAGAATATTCAATATCACAACTACCACTTTCTCCTAAGTCCTATGGAAAACCATCAAACTCTAAACAACAACCAATTGTAAAACATCTTCCAATATTTGATGGAGAATTTGTTAGTGTTGGGACCTTATGAGAGGAAACAGGAGACAAAGATGTCCTATAGTGGCTATACAAGGATGAAGAAGTCCAACAAAAGATCAACAATGTCAGAATACCCACTGAAAAATATGGAAAAGGATTTAACATTCTTCAAAAAAGGGGATACACTAGAACAAGTCATGTAGGAAAAAGAAAAGAAGGTATCTCAGAACCTATCCAACCTCATACTCAGTAGGCTACAAACAAATCAGGCTTAGGGTATGGACAAGTTACTCTACCAAAGGACACATCCTCTAGCCAACAACAAGAGGAATATGGAAACAGACAAGAACAACTTGCAATTGAAAGGGAAGAAACATCTACCAAGCAACAAGAACAAGAAAACATGAAATTGCAAAAGAAGAAAGCTTCTAATCAACAAGAAAAACAAACTAAATGCATCTCCCAACTAGCATTGACTCTTAATCAAAACAAACAAGAAGCTAGTACAAATCACAGAGAGCTAGTGGCAAGGTTGACAGAACTCAATCTCGGCCTAGAAGAAGATGAATATGAGAGAAGAAAAAATATAGCAAGAAAAATAGAAGAAATAAATCAAACGCTATATGAACAAATCTGCAGATTGCAAGCTCCAAGTGAGACATATTCTAATGAATGGGAATGGGATTCCTATCATTCTGAAGAATCGGCTAAAGAAAATTACTTTGAAGACGATGTAGGAGTCGATGTAGTCCATACGTATGCAGGGAAAATGTTAGGAACTATCCCACTTGAATTAGATTCACATTCAGCTAACTTGGACTTAATCGAGGACGATCAGGAGCTCCTTACACAAGGTCATTCTGACGAGAGTACCATTCTACACATTAACATACATATCAAAAACTTTGGCATCTCTATCATGACCCTAAATACCCTCCAAGCATCCCAACCTAAGGACCCCTTACCTCTAATCCACCCTGAACTTATTGATTGGGAAAATGAAAGACATACTACCATTGATACCTTCCCTAATGACCATGCCATATCCTTATATCTTAATGCTATCAAACCTGCAACTACTTTCATCAAGAATCTCAACAACACATCTTCCAGTCAAGTGGGTGCCAGATCTCCCAGTCGCAAAAGTGAAAATAAAGAAAACAATATCATATCTAATGTTGAAAACCATTCATTGGCAACATTAGACTGTGAAAAAGTAAAAATAAAGAACGCATCTAATGGTGAAAACCTCCTCGAGGCACCGGAAGATGGGATATTTGACACTTTATCTGAGCATTGTCAAGAAAGGTCATCCATTTTGATCGAACCACCAGAGGTAGTTAACATTGGCACAACATAGCAACCAAAGATTCTATATCCAGCAACTTCTTTATCAAAGCAATAAATGCAACAATATATGGAATTCTTCAAACGACGCCAAATCAATTTTGCCTAGTCATATGCATACATGCCAGGGTTAGATCCAGATCTTATTATGTATCACTTAAATTTCAGTCCAGGAGCCAAACCAGTTAAACATAAATTAAGGAAGATGCATCCTCATATCGCTCTTCTCATCAAAGAAAAACTAAAGAATTTACTAGATGTAGGATAATTCAGACCTGTAGCATATCCTCAGTGGGTATAAAACATTGTTCATGTTTCCAAACTAGATAAAAGTATCAGAATATGCACAGACTTTAAAGATCTTAATAATGCATGTCCAAAGGATGACTTTCCTTTGCCTAACCTTAAAATCATTGTAGATTTAACTGTTGGACATTCCATGTTTTCTCTAATGGATGGTTTCTCCGGATACAATCAGATTAAAATAGCACCTAAAGATCAAGAAAAGACAACTTTCACAAGTCCATGGGGTACCTTCTATTGGAACGTCATGCCTTTGGGACTAAAGAACGTAGGTGCTACATATAAGAGAGCTATGGAAATGATATTCCATGACATGATGCGTACATTCATGGAAGATTATGTGGATGACATATTGGCCAAATCATACAATAGAGAATAACATATAGGAATAAGATCTTTGACTGGTTAGAACAGTATAAGCTACAGCTCAATGCCAAGAAATGTGTCTTTGGTGTTACTTCTGGCAAGATATTGGGATACATTGTTTCAGCTAGGGGTATCAAAGTAGATCCCACCAAGGTCAAAGCAATCATGGAAATGGCATCTCCCCGAAATATCAGTCAACTAAGATCACTCCAAGGAAGACTACAGTCAATCAGAATATTTGTTTCTCAACTAGCAGATAAATTCCTATCATTTACTCGTCTTTTGCACAAAAATGTTAATTTCAGGTGGGACCATCAATGTGAGGACACATTCAATAAGATCAAGGCCTCTCTCATGCAACCACCCATCCTAATGTCACCAATTCTAGGAAACTTGTTGTTACTATATGTATTAACCACCCAAGTATCATTAGGAGTTTTGCTTGCACAAGAGGACAATGAAGGAAAATAAAGAGCCATCTACTACATTAGCAAAACATTAGTGGGATATGGAATCAATTATTCACCAACAAAAAATGCATGCTTGGTGGTAGTTTTGCGTCTCAAAAATTAAGACACTATCTACTATCTCACTCCATCAAGTTGATTGCTAAAATCGATCCATTAAAATATTTGCTCAGCAAGATGACATTGACAGGAAGACTAGAAAAATGGGTCATGATCCTAAGCAAGTTTGATATTGAATATATAGAAAGAAAATCTATCACAGGCAAGTCATTCCCAAGCAACTAGTAGAGGCATCGCTTCAAGATGATCGTCCCTTAAAGATTGAGTTCCCTGATGTTGATATCCTAACGGTCACCACAAAGACATGCCAATTGTATTTTGATGGTTCATATATGCAACATGGATCAGGAGTAGGTGTTGGTGCCCAAAACCACAGATTGGAAACCCAAAGACTTGCCTAATCCTCAATTGATCCAATTAGCCTTGGCCAATGAACAGGGATGGTCGAAGACCAAATCCCTCTGCACTTTAGGCTCCACTAAACCTAGGTGGGTGTACCTTACACTCCTAAGCACAGAAGAGGTTTATTTTAACTGAATTTAAACTATGGGAGTTAACAGTTGCAGGGATGGCAAAAGGTTTTCCTACAATTATGCTAACAAAAAGTGCTTTTATTGAATACCTTTAGAACTGATAACATAAGTGTGAACATAGTTGTGTTATGTAAAATATTATTGTTAGGAATTTAAACCATTATGAAAAAGAGTAGTACTGATAGAAATTAGAATATTTGTTTCTTTGATAAGGACCTAATGCATTATAAACTTATTCGGAAAGGATTAATAACAAACCAGTGCCTTATCTGACCATTAAAGAATAACTTTGTGGACAAGAATCACTATCAACTCAAGAGACAATTATAAGACCATCACTGTGAAAGTTTCATTATGTGTTGCATGAACAATAAAAACCCAATCTTATATTCAATACAATATCATATGATGCCACATCACAGCAAATCTAAAAGATTCATCAAGAGGACATATGATTCCATCAAACACAAAATTACACATAACAATCTAAAGATAAAAGCATGAAATCTTGTATATTAACTTATAGAATAAGAATGTACACAAAAATACACTTACAAATAGTCCAAGATATTCAAGTTGCAAAAAATAAACTCCTCATTCCTATTAGACTTTTCTAAAACATGATACTTATAGCCCAGCCAGTGGTAGAATATTGTCTATCTCCTTATGATACAAAAATGGCTCGCTACATATATGTGAGCCAAAGGATTCAAGTGAAAGGACACACCCTTTCATCTTATTAAAGTAAACTTAACTAAACCTAATACCTAACTGCCAGACATAAAACAAAATTACAAACTAAGAAGTCAATTTTGGTCATCCCATAATGTGTTACATTTTTGAATATGCTCCAAATACTTGTTGTCTTGGTGAGTGTTGGTGTTGAATACGGTATCCTTGATAGTGATCTCCATGGTAACCATTCTCTCCATCTTCTCACCTATCTCCTTCATATCCAAAACATCTTCCCAGGCAACATTAAGGGATGTGTTTAGTACATTCTGGCATTCTGCAATCCAAATCCCTTTGTCCTTTAACTGCTCTGCCTCATCCACAATATATGGTATACCATATCTGACAATATCTTTACAATCGGTAAATTCCTACTTGATGTCCACACCGAATGCCTTATGCTTGTTCGACCTTCTCTAGATCTTCTCAACAATTTTCTCCTCGGCACTCTTCTCTTTCAACAATGCCTTCAGCTTCTCAAAAATTATTTCATGAGAAGACATATTTTCCTGAGTCTTCTGACAGTTGGTCTAAAATTCTTTGAGAACTTCCAACAAATTCTCAAACCTATTGGACAACAAAACACAAGCAGCATCCACCCTAGCAGTCCTGATTTTCCTTCTCAGCTTTATATTTTCTTTCATTTGGTCCTCATATTTCTTTTTCCACTGCGTACCAGTATCATTTATCTGTGGTACTTCATGACCATGACTTCTTAACAAGTCTTCATATATTTTTTTGTATTTTTGACCCTCCTTTAACACCCACTGCATTTCGGCCTTATTCGGCTTCGCAATGTCAATCCCCCAATCTGCAATGACAAATGGATTAACCTCTCCCACTTTAAGCCTCATCATATGCCAAAATGCCTTATCTACATTTATAATCTTGAGTCTTTTATTTGGGGGCTATAGGGCCCAAAGAAACATTTCATCTTCATTTGGATCATATCTTGATCCAATAAAAATGTCATCAACTCCCTGTATGTCTAATTTTACATGTTTTTTATCGAAATGCAACAAACTGTCAAAAATGAAAGAGGCACTTAAATCCCATCTTGGGAACAAAATGATGTTTGTCTCACTGAGAAGTTGCCTCCCTCTCTGTGGTGTCATTGTAGCCACCTCTGCATTGATGTCTTCCTTCAATCTTTTTAGCATCTTTGCTTCATTCTCAGGGGTGACATTTGGGATGCTCTCCCTCAATCTTTTTCCTTTGTAGTGGTAGAAGAAGGAATTAAACTCTTTGGACTGTACAAAAACTTCATCTGCAACAAAATTTGCATGCTCTTCCTTCCTCACATCTGTGTTGGCATTGAGTCTCACCATAGCTTGCTCCTATCTCTCTACCATTTATTCTAGTTCAAGTGCACGGAGGGTAGACATAGCTACATTCTCATCAGACTCACTCTCAGAGTCTCCTTCTTCTTTTAGTTCTTGAAGCCTTTGCTTCTGCTCTTCCAATTTTCTGTTCAACTCCTCTAAGACTGCATCAGCCTCATCCCGCTCCTTGTTCCTAAATAAATCATCAGCCTCAATGGGCATGTGCAAATATTCTCCCAGGTTTTGGCTCTTCCTACAGTGCTGAATATATCCTTCTTTATCATAATTCTTCCGAGCCTGGTGTCCATACAGATTGTACTCCTCTACCAGCTTCTTTTCAATCATTTCATATGCCTTGGTAGACACAATGGTGAAATCTCCAAAATGTAAAGTGCTAGGCATGAATGTCTATTTATGTGCACCACCCAAATGCTTTGCATTTGACATACTAAGTTGCCTAACAATCTCTAGATATGCAATTATGTCGAGCATTAATGTACACAGCATAAATAGAACACCTTCAAAACCATAAATCCTAAAAAAAGTGAAATTTTGGCACACAAACCAGTCGCCCCAGTTGTGGTTGACCCTAGTGTCTCCAAAAGCATGGGGTCTCAATAATCTCTTAATCTCCTGTAAAATAGACTCATCACATTCTATCCAAAACAATCTGTACAATGGTTTGACGAAGTATTCTTCAAACAACACATAGTGTGATTTGTCAAACCTTGAGTCCCATAGGGATACCCATAATTGGATTGGTTGGTCATGTCCCTCTTTGTTCTTGGAAGTCACTTTTAATTCTCCTAGCCACAAACCTTGCATCTGACCATAAAACAAAACTATATGCATTAGCAATGAGTAAAACTTGAAAGTAGGGTTAGGCTCTGTTTGCAAACTCAAAAATCATTCATGCAACTTCTCTGCCAAGTAGGTTGCATAATCAAAATGGCCTTGGCTCATGCATTTGAGTTTGTAGCCAACACCAATGGGCCTATTCTTGTAACATCAGGAACTTCTTCCCCACAGACCTGGCCACATGCCCAATACGTATACTACAAGTATTGGCTGAACAGGGTAATCTCAAAAGGAGGACCATCTTGCTCCATGAGTCATCCCTTCTCCTTTTTGTAAATTGCCAACTTCCACACTATGTGGGAAGTGTCCATTTGGGTATATTCTCCTTCTAAGTCTGTGAAAGATAGGGGCATGTAAGGTTCATATGTCATGCTGAAAACCTCCTAAATAGACTCGACAAATATCTGGATGAATGGATCCCCATTGGGAAATTAGATGTATCTTTTTTCCTTGTTGTATTTCTTGGTGAACAATTTCAATAATCTAAGATTCAAAAAAACATTTGGGACCACCAGTCTGCCCAAATTTGTCATCCAAGGGTTTGACAATGGCATCTCCTTGTTCCTCTTGAGGTAGTGATATAAAAACAATTTGTGCCTCCTTATGGTTGTCAATATATCCCCAACCCCTTTGTACTTATCTTCCAATTGATCCTTGGGTGGAAAATTTGTTTTAAACCTCCTCGACTTAGCACCAAATGACTCCATCTGGTTAATCATATCCTGATTCAACTTTCACTTTTGCATACCCTCCATAGACTTTGCCTTTTTTTATTTAGTTGACTGTGTATCTGAAATCTCTATGACCTTTCTCTTTCCTTGTGAACCAGAAGCCTCCATCATTGAGTGCTTGAATTCTTAATTACCAATGGTTCTTGTCTACAACTTCAATGTTAATGGTTCAAGAGATTGTGAAAAATTTTGGCACAAGAACTCTTTCTTTATGCTGGATATGCAATAGCTAGGTCTGTAATGATCAAAAACTCATCAATTTTGCTTCGTGTGGATCAAATCCTCCTGATTGCGATCATTAAATAATGGTTGTCGTATCAGACATTCTAACGGCTAATTGGCATAACCCGACCTGATAATTCAATTATTTGGTGTCATGCATTCCTTCAATTACCTTTTTGTCTTTCTGATCGGCATAGGTCATTCTAATCAATCCATCTGATTTCCCCCCAACCACTTCACCTTTTTCCTTAAGGTTTGACTTACCCTGATGGGTCCACCCTTCCTTTCTATTAGTCAGCTTTCCTTTATGTCTCATCAGGGTATGTCTCTCTGATGAAACTTTCCTCTGTTTATTTCTCCAGTCACTTCATCGGCCTTCGAGATGAAGTCACTTAACAATTCATTCAATGGTCCTATTACATCTACCTTTCCGTTTGATCGACATAACTTTCACCGATTGTTTTATCACGCGTCGAAGTAGCGTATTTCTTTTGCTCCCAATAGTTATAGTCTCCCTGATAGATCTGCCCTCTGTGGCATTCTTCCCATCGATCATCGGCACAGCTCTAAAGATGTTTCTCTAGTAGCGTAAGCTATCCCGATGAGTCTTTTGCACCTTACTCTCCTTATTGGGTTGCTTCGGTCTATCGGTGTAGGATTTCCTGATGTAATCAACTTCATTTGTGTCAAGCTCATCTTCCTCATCGGGCATCAGGATAACCCAAAACACATCTCCCCAACAATGTATGTTATCCCGATGAGTCTGACTCCCTTTCTTTCTTAGTCTCACTTTATCGAAGAGAGTTGCTCTGATAGAGTCACCTTCTCCTTTTAGTGCATCGGGTATCAAGGTAACATATGTTGGGACCTCCCGATAACCCAATATCATTGTTATGAAGATATAACTCCATCGGTTGTCGGCATGAGCTCCACCAATAACCTCATTGGGCATCAGGGTGATATTTTTTCCTCATTGCCGATAGTGTATGTTACTCCGATGACTCTGATTTCATCGCTGAAACTTGCCCCGATGGATCTCCACTTAGTCGCACTTTTTCTTGCCACTCTCGCTTTAGGAAATACCATTGACATGAGTTACTTTGATCAACCTACTCCTTTCTCCTTGGGCAATCTGATCGGGATGACTTATGTCGATAAGCAAAATTTTGCAGTTTTTGCAAAAGAAGACCCTCTTTATGGATGCAACTTTTAACAATAATACTGAAGGGTTTTTCCCACACCATTTACCTCTCTGAACATACTCACAACATTGCTCTATGCTGATTTTCCAAAAAGTGATCTTGCAATGAGACTAATTGTGAAGATGAGGATTACCAGAATGTCATTTCACTCAACACTTCCCTTGAATATTCCCAAGTGATGCCTTTTTATGAAGGCACTACAATCATGTCACCTGCACATACAATCCAGCAATAAATGCTCCTATGATGGAATTATAAGCAAAATCATCCATACATAGCATAAAAATATTTAGTAAAAATATGTGTTAATAGTAGGCATTCTATTCATCACACCACAAGGTCATACAATTCCAAAGGCATACAAATTAAGCTTTTCATGCACCAATAGAACAACAGAATATGAAGTTTTGGCTATAGAAATCAAAATGGCTATAAAATAGAATATTACACAACTTCAGGTCTTTGGAGACTCTCAGCTCGTCATCGATCAAATCAATGATGATTATCAAACAAAGGATGAAAAACTAATGCCTTTTAAGAAGATGGTTGATGATGTCAAGAAATACTTTGTCGAAATAAATTTTCAACAGATTCTGAGGAATGACAACAAAGCAGCAGACACCATGGCAACACTTTCTTCTCTATTACAAACATAGGAAAATCAAGAGCATTACGAATTCCTGGTGGAAGAGTTATTTTACCCTACACATAATTGTCCTGATTCCCAAACCATTTGTCATCTTATTGGGCATGATTCCTCCCGCTATGGCCAAACTTACATATACCTGAAAGATAATATCCTTCCTCCCGACTTGTCAAAGAACCAAAAGAGAAATTTCATTCGCCAATCCTCCCATTATACTCTCGTTGTGGATACCCTTTTTAAATGAGGTCTAGACGGTACTCTTTTAAGATGTCTTGAGCAAGAAGAATCTGAGAAGGCGTTAAATGAAGTCCATAATGATATTTGTGGCACTCATTCCAATGGTCTTACCCTTTCGAAAAAACTCATACACTTGGGCTAATATTGGCCAACTATGGAACGAGATTCTTTTCAGATAGCTAAAACATGCAAAAAATGTCAGATCCATGGAAATTTGATTCATGCACTAGCATAAGAACTTCATGCTTTGGAAACCTCTTGGCCTTTCTGCTAATGGGGTCTTGATCTAGCTGGAAAGATAAATCCTTCTTCATCCAATGGTCACAAATTCATCCTTGTAGCTATAGAATATTTCACAAAATGGATTGAGGCAGTACCTCTCATCAATATCATAGGAAAAAAAATTGTTGCATTTATCTTGAACTACATCATATGTCGCTATGGAATACCCATGACCATTATCACTGATAATGGGTGACCATTCAAGAACCATGATGTACAAGAGCTATGTGATAATTTCAAGATCCAACACAGATTTTACACACCCTACCATCCATAAGGGAATGGGAAAGAAAAAGCATCCAACAAAACTATTCTGAAAATCCTCAAAAAGACAGTGAATGATGTTGGAAGAGATTGGCATATTCAATTGAACTCTACTCTATGGGCCTACCATACTAGTATCTACACACCAACAGGTGCCACACCTTTCTCTCTTGTCTATGGATTAGAAGAAATACTACCAATAGAATTAGAGATACCTTCTCTACAAGTATCATTAAAAGGCCTTATCCCAGATGAAGAACAACGAGTATCTAGACTGCAAGAGCTAGAATTGATCCATGATCAAAGAAAAAATGTCTTTGATCATTTAAAGGTATATCAGCAAAGAATGTGTCGCAGTTATAATCACAAGGTCAAATCACGAGCCTTTCAAGTTGGAGAACTATTCCTAAAGGAAAATCCACAAAACCAATCATATCGAAAAAAGAAAGGGAAGTTTGAACCAAACTAGTTAGGTTTGTTTGTGGTCACATTAGTCTTTAGATCAGGAGCATACCAGCTATTAACATAGGATAGGGATCAGCTCGAAGAACCCATCAATAGCATGCATTTGAAGAATTTTTATGTCTAAAAAATCAAAACAATGAAAAAGCAGAAAAATACAAAAAAGTGCAAAAGCAGAAAAATACAAAAACAGTGAAAATAGTGAAAAATAAACAAAAAACTCAACTATGAGAAAAAGTGCAATAAAAACAGATGGTGAAAACCTGGCAACAGGCGCTATCTGTCAACTAGCTCTTTCATCTATTAGTTCATGCATCCTTCTGCTTGCATTCATTTTCCATCAACGTTGTTCATATCCATAATAAAGCCTTTGTACATACGCAGACATCGTAGTTGATTTCTCACCATGGTTTGGATCATTGGGTATATCATAATGAATTTGTTTCTAGGCTTGGGGCAAAATTCTGCACCTAGATGGGGGTAAAAAACTTTGATTATTTTGAGCTTAATCAAATAGGTAGAAAAATAGTTAGGCAACTCTTGTCAAGCGAAAAATGAGACACATCCAATGTTGCACACGAGATAAAATTTTCATCCATCAACCTATCACATGTTAGTCTAAGCACATCACACTTTTCAATGGATGATATCTTTTGGATAATTCTTTTAACACTTTGATTCAACTTTTATATCTTGATTTTTGCTATCATTATTTCTGAGTGACTCCAGGATGTCTTTGACTAGAGGAACAAGGAAGGAACATGATATTTTTCTTGTCTGTTGTCTATAAATTACTCATTCATATGTGAAAATTTGTCTCAAGACATGATCATCAAAGTATCATCGAAGACATTTCCGATTTGCATATAGAAATGGTTAATAATGTATGTTTTATGCAAGCAACACTCAGGTCATCCTACTTTAATTATACCTGGATGCTTGTGCTAACTTGAAATATCAAAATCCAGGAAAGAAGTGCTCAGGTCATCATGGTTTAATTATACCATCGATGTTTGCACTCACTTCCCATATTTTAAAAAGCTCAATGATGACACAACACAATAACCTAGTGACTGGTCCGACCGTAGCTTTTCATTTAGCTTGCATTTAGCTTGCATTTCATTCTTGCATGGGATCACAAAAGCTCATCTTATCCAAGGCTAAATCTATTGCAAGGAACCATCAATGTATCATCATAGGTGTATACACAATTAGAATGATGGCTCCTCTCTCTACAGATATTGTTGACCCAAAGTGAATCTTATTCTACTCCCTCAAATATGCCAACATCGGCACATTTGAACTTGCTTGCAACATGATATCAACAACACGCCAATTATTTATCAATAAATCTTATCAATTCTATCATGTCTTATACAGGATGTATCTTTCCTAAAACCAGACGTTTTGATCAAGTCTTATATAGGATATATCATTCCTGAAACCAGACACTTTGATCAGCTTTGTCTTATACAGGAGGTGTCATCCCTGAAAATAGACTAAATCTCAATCTTATCAATCTAATCAATCTTGTCAAATTCAATCAAACTCTATCAATCATCACATCAAGAATCGCATCATCGTGATCAAAGAACTCGCACTTTCATCAATCGACGTTGCAGATATCAAATCATTTCTAATCAGGAAATCAATTTCACAATGATCCACCCACTCCAAAGGTCAGTTATCTCAACTGATCTCCCGAGGGGGCATCTTCATACCGCAATTTATCAATCAATGTCTGGGGCATCCTATCGAACCAATATCATCATGAGATTATTCTTTGAATCAACGCATCATCACACCTCGCTTCAAAGAGGGGCAAAATGTATACACCTAAAAATGGTCTGAAGATAATTAATTAAATAAGAAATTATTTAATTAATCCCTCTTCCTAATTTAATTGAATTCATTAACAATTTGATTAAATTCCCTCATTCATCTGCTTATTAATAAATCTAAGGATTTATTTAATAGGTTCATTTCAATAGTCCCCTTTGATTAATTAATCTAAATTAATTAATCCTCCTCCCCCCATTTAATTAATTCCTTCTAATCCCCTAATTAATTAAAACAAATTAATTTATGAGTTGTTTAAAGTTAATTAGCCTTTTCCTATTATTTGAATTTTTAAATTCAAATTACCCACATGCCTCCTAACTTATAACCACCTAACCTAACCACCCTCTAACCTAGCCCATTCCACCTAACCCTGGGTTTAACTAACCCTATCCTATCTTTCACATCCTAACCTCCTATGGGTTGGATATCCTCTCTTTGAGACACATGGAACTTTGGCCACATGTCTCCTCTCTTGGACACTTTCCCTCTTATGAGCAAGGCTCCTTGACACTTGTCACCAAAAAGACAACAAGTGTCCCTCCCTCCAACCTCTTCTCCAACTTCCTCCAATTTGACCCTTGATATCTTTAGACTCAATCTTGACCGTTGATTCCTGCCACCTCACCCCTGGCCTTGGAAATCCTATAAATATCCATTTTGGAGCACAAAGGATCCTATCTCATTTTCATCTTATGCATTGTTACTATAGGCAGATCTCATCTCATATCATTAAAGCATTATTATTATAGGCAATTGCATCTTAGATCTAGCTTAATTTGATCATTTTCTAGCATAACTGTTGAATCATGTAGCTTAATAAATCTCTATTCTAGCTTAATTGCATCATCATCATATATTGTTCATGCATATCGTTATCTTAATTAGACTCTTGGATAAATATATCATAATCAGTCTCATCTAGCTTGCATATCATATCCTTTTAAATCCTCTGTCTAGGTGTAGTCAAGTCACTGGGATTGCTTATCCAGATCTAAGAGAAAATCCACACTCACATCTCTTGGGAGGTTATAAGTCGCTTTATTGGGGTTTATCTTTCGTTTGATTTCAATTTGCTAACCATGCTTGTAATGATCTATTGAGTGTTTATGTTATAGCTGCAAATACCCTACTTCACACAAACAACAATTTTCATGTACCCTGACATTGAGACTTATGTAGACTTGAAAATGGATAAGGCCATAGAACACTATGAGAAAAATATATAAGAGTGTAAAAGGGTAATCAACACAGTGGTTGAAAGAGCCTAGAGAAACTTACACTATATTGCCCAATTAATTGCATAAGAGTGATTTAAAGGTATAAATCAATGATCTTATCACTCTTCTGACCAGAGTTAAAGGTTTTCCAGATTCCAACATCTTACAAGAAATTATTTACATGTACATTCTAACCATACTGAAGAGACAACCTAAAATATATTATGGAAAGGAGATCAATGATGATATAAATGAGATACTCTCCAAATTTCATACTACTTTGAAATTTCACATGACATCCTATCTGATCTGTGCGGCTACCTTAATGAGGCATTTCTCAGGTTTATCTATAGATGGTGATTAGAGACAGGTGCCAGTGTATAAGTACATCTCTTAGCTCACCATGAAGGAAAGTAAGCATTATATTAGGAGGTTTAATGATGCCTTTTTTGCAATATACATGTGTATGTTTCACAAGGACCTGGTGAAGAAAATATTGTCAAATGAGGCTTACCAAGTAGTCAACAAGTATGGTGTGTTCTTACAATTTCCTAATTTCACATACATCTTATTCATTTGTTATGATGTTCAGCCTTACATGCTCCCAAGGCAACCCAATGAATAGATTTTCCTCATGGAATTATGTTGACAAATCATATCATAGTCCAATGCCCATAAAGAAGGGTGCAACTTTCCACTCTCCATTGGCAGGCACACTATAAACACTTCTTTCAAGGCCAAGAACATGAAAATTTAAATTCAATGGATTACAATGGAGAAGTTCAAAGGCAAAGAGGACTTTGATTACAAGGGAATGAAGGATAGGTTAAAGAAAGCCTATCATAATCATGTCCACAAGGTAGAGGATATTTGGGACGAATCTAGAAGAGAAGAGGACATCAAAAAACTTGATTACAATTGGCTCACTCTTGACTAGTTGAGGAACTTAAATCTAGGTGTTATTCTTGAGGATATGGAAGAAGAAGGTGATGTTCTAGATCCTTCTTATGTGACAAATCAAGTTGTTGATTCACCACTTCCTCCAATTCAATGGTCCAAGAAATATCATAATCAATCAAGGAGAGATTTCAGTGTATCCTTGCAAACACAAATATTCGGTTGCAAGCGAAAGGAATAAATTGAAATTAGAAGGAGGATCCTCAAGGTCTAGTCGGCAAGAATTCCATCTGAGAACGAAGAAGAGGGAAGACCCTAATGATGCCAAGAAAGATCCCACAATCAATTTCACTATTGTAAATAATAAGGGTAAAGGTGAATCCTCTTCAAAAAAGATTTAAAATAAAACTAAAGACAAATCTTAGATTAAGGAAAATGAAAAATAAAAGGAACAAGAGGAAGGAATTGATGATGAGACTAATCTTGAGGAAGAGCCAGACAAGAATAAGGTATGCAATTGAAGGAGAAACTTTTTGAGATTCATGTTGCAAAAAAGGGGATAACAATGCTAGAAGATCTTTCCATAATGTCTACTCCTATTGTCACTACTGTCCCTTCCTTGGTAGCAATAATAGGTTCTTTCTCAACTCTTATGGTTTTTAATGTTCCTAGTTTAATAGAGATTTATGTGCTAACAATTCCTTCCACTAATATAAGTGATTCCATGTTAGATAATCCCCATGACAGTATCGAGAATGTTTTTGGTACTCTATCATCTTATCCAAGTTTATCAGATGTTTCTGTTGGCATTATGTGAACTGGCATAAGGACATGATGACATTGTATGTTGTCATTGAGGTCAATATGTTGAAGAGGAGAGAACCAGTATATGTGATAACCGGTATGTTACCAAGAACCGGTATATGTGAGAACCGGTATAACACTGTGAACCGGCATTTGTGCCAAAGTGAAGTGGTGTGTTTGTTTAAGGTGAACCGGCATGTGGTTATGGGAACCGGCACATGGAAGCTTTGTATGACTACCGATTGGTAGTCTCAACTTCAGGGTTTCTGGTTGAAGTGTCTCAAGCCTGTGTGACTCAATCGGTGACTTTGTGTGATGAGTTAGCATTGTAATGAAGAATAGATGTGTTGCCACGTCAGCCTTGTGCGCGTGAAGGATCTTGCATGAAGGCGATTGTTCCTATCTACCTCGGGAATGTGCGAAGTTTTTAAATGGTGATAACGCGTGATGGGTTATCAACCGCCATGAAATCGGTGGAAAATGAACGATGGAGAACATCTTGAGATTGGTTCAAGACTGTTACATTTAATGCAATGTGCTCAACGATCAGGATTGAACCATTTGAATTGCTTAACCTAACAGGTTTAAGGTTTAGGGTTTATGCTACCAACCTATCTATTTTCTATAAGGTCGATGTTGTGTTTCTTTCTGAGGTTGTTGGAAAAAGTTTTGTGTGTGTATCCAAGAGAAGAGATACGTGATTCTTGTCAGACCAAAAGAGAGAAGAGATGCCTACATAGTGTAAATGCAGAAGGTGAAGAGGAGCTAAAGTGGATCTACATTGGCATTGAGTGTTGTTATCAGATCATTGTAATACCTATTGATCTCTAACCACTTCAACAGTTGGAAAATCCCTTAATAGGGTAGCTTTAACCGGCTTACTGTAAATCATTTAACAGGGTGACTCAAAACCATTGAGTTCTTGAAATCCTCTAACAAGGTTTAACCCTTAACCGGGTATTCTAGCCATCCCTTAACCGGGTGATCCCTAACAGGATCGATTCCTAACAGAACCTGTTGTATCAATCTTTAACCGGACAAGGCTCCTAACAAAGCGGACTTATAAAGAGTTCAAAAACAATCTTGTGGGTATTCATCCCCACCGTGGTTTTTCCCAGTTGGGTTTCCATGTGAAAAATATGTGTGTCATATGTGATGTCTTTTTCATGTTATGATATGTTGTTTTCTGTCAAGCGGTGTCATGTTGACCTAGCTATATATTTATATATATATATATATATATATATATATATATATATATATATATATATATATATATATATATATATATATATATATATATATATATATATATATATCTTTGATGGTAGATTACCTGTTCATATGCTAGGGTGAAATGGAAATGAAGTATTAGATCGTGTGAGAAGATAAGTGTCAATCAGTTTATGTTTGTCTCAGTTACTTTGGGTTTTGCCAGTTGTACTCTATTTAAGACCAGTGTTACTGTTTGTCTGCCTAAGCACAATGTCTGCTGACAAACCGGTTTAGGATTGTGTTTTTGTCTGTACTGATTCACCCCCCCCTCTCAATACTAGTTTGGTACTATCTATTCATCATTGAGTTATCAATTGGTATCAGAGCATCCTTCAAGTCCTCTGTGTTATAAGCTTAATCGCTTGAGGTAAAATATCCCAGTCTAATGATGAAGAGGGAAGGTCCAAAGTTTAACAAAGAAAATTTCAATATATGGAAAGACAGATTGAAGATATACATCAAAAGCATGGGTGCTCAACACTAGAGCTATGTTGAGAATGCCTATGTGGCCCCTACTGGTACTCTCACCGATGACCAAAAGAGAGAGATGTAGGAGAATGGGCAAGTCATGGAAGCCCTAATCATTAGTTTATCTGACATTGAGTTTATTAATGTCCAAGATAAGGTAAATCCCAAAGAGGTATGGGATACTCTTGAAAATATCTATGGCGGTGATGAGCATGTAAAACAAGCTAAGGAAGAAAGCCTTAGAGGGAAGTTTGAAGACATGTGGATGGTTGAAGGTGAGACCATTCAACAATATGGAATAAGAATCAAAACTATTGTTGGAGATATCAAGAGTACAGGTGGTCAAATGGAAGATTCCACTGTGGTAAGAAAAGTCTCGTGTTCCTTATTACTGGTCTATGCAATAAGGGTTGCTACTATTCAGCAGTTGAGATCAATAGACAAGACTAAGGTATCCCCAGACTCCATCATTGCAAAGCTGACAGCCTATAAGCTAAATAGTTTTGATGGCAGTGTTCAAAAGACTGAATTAGTTGTTAAAGCTTTTGTTGTACCATCCAGAAAAGGAAAAGAAGCTAGCACTAGTGGTGAACCAAGACAGAGCAGAGAAATGTATGATGAGGAGATTCTGATGGCATTTGAAGCTCTTCTTGCCAGGAAACTTCATAAAGAACCGGCAAATACATAGGTAAGCTCCCTTTGAAATGCTTTTCTTGTAACCGAATAGGACATATAGCTGTAAACTGTCCTAATGGCAACAACAAGGACAAACCGGAAAGGTTCAAGAAATTCAAAGGAGGAAATCAGAGAAACTGTTTTGTGGTAGTTGATGAAGGTGTCACAGATGAGGAATCAGAAGATGAAGAAAATGAAGATATTGTGTTTGTTGTTGTCAAGGAAGATGTGTCAGACAAGAAGGCTCTTATCTCCTGGATTGATAATTCCAATGAGTGGATTATTGATAGTGGTTGTTCTCACCATATGACTAGTGATCGGACCAAGTTTCTATCCTTGGAAGAGTATGATGGTGGTGTGGTTCACTTTGGTAATGATGCACCATGTATGGTCAAAGGCAGAGGGTCCATCTCTCTGAATGGAAAGAGTAGTGCTGACAATGTGTATTGGGTTGATGGTCTTAGACACAACCTTCTGAGTGTTGCCCAGCTGAATGACAGTGGTCTCACTCTAGAATTCAAGAATGGAGGGTGCAGAATCAAAGGAAAGAATGGTGAATTGGTGGCCACCAGCATGCAGACCAAAGGTAACCTATTTTAGCTGAATGCAAATATAAGTACATGTCTTATGGCTAAATTTGATGATAGCTAGATATGGCATAGGAGACTCTACCATGTAAACTTTGATAACATTGTGAAGGCCAGTAAGATCAAGGTAGTCAGAGGGTTGTCGATGCTGAGCAAACTGGAAAATACCTTGTGCAGAGAGTCTCAACTGGGGAAAATGTCTTCCTCAACCTTTAAAGGTAAACCTTTCACTGCTGACAATTTGCTTGATATTGTGCATACTGATTTGTGTGGTCCTATGAAAACTAGGAGTGTGCAGGGTGATAGGTACTTCATGATTCTCATTGATGAGTGCTCAAGAATGATGTGGGTCACATTCTTGAAAGATAAGTCTGAAGCTTTTGTAAAGGTCAAAGCTTTCAGAGCATTAGTGGAGAAGGAAAGTGGTAAAAGGATCAAGTGCCTGAGAACTGATCAAGGAGGGGAATTCACTTCCAATGAATTCAACAAGTATTGTGAAGAACATGGCATCAAGAGGCAACTGTCTGCCCCCCAGACTCCATAGTAGAATGGCCTAGCAGAGAGGAATAACTGGACTGTGGTTGAAGCAGCTAGAACTATGTTGATTCAAGGAAAGGTAGCTCACACCTTTTGGAGAGAAACGGTGAGCATTGCAGTCTACACAATGAACCGGGTACTCATCAAGAAAGGTAAGGATAAAACTCCTTATGAGTATTGGACCGGTAAGACACCTGTGGTTAGCTACTTTAGACTATTTGGTAGCAAATGATACATCAAGAGGAGCGAACACCAGAACAAATTTGATGTGAAATATGATGAGGGATTATTCCTAGGGTATTCCACCAAGAGCAAAGCTCTCAAGTGTTTCAATAATAGGACTCAGAGAATTATGGAAAGCATCAATGTAAGAGTTGATGAAACCTCTGAGAAAACTAAGGAAACCGGCAGTGAGCAAGCGGTAAATGAACTGGTTGTAACCTTCTGGGAACTGGTTGTTAGTCAACCAAGTACCAGTAACAGTGTTCCTACACCGGTAGATGTAAATGTTGATACTGATGGAGATGAGGATGAAGAAGAAAAGCAAGAGGAATCTATCAAGACCATTCCTCGGTATGTCAAGCTGAATCATGATCCTAAGTAGATCATAGGAGATAAGGATGCAGGAATCCTTACAAGAAGAAAGGTCAAAGAAAACTCATGTATGATCTCTAAATTTGAGCCTAAATCATTCAAAGAGGCACATAAAGATGAAGACTGGATCAAGGCAATGGAAGAGGAACTTGACCAAATAGAGAAAAAAGGTACATGGTCATTGGTACCCAGACCAAAGCATAAAAATGTCATTGGCACCAAATGGGTTTTTAGAAATAAGCTGAATGAGGATGGCACAGTGATTAGAAACAAAGCCAGACTGGTGTGCAAAGGATATTCCCAAGAAGAAGGAGAAGACTATGGAGAAACCTTTTCTCCTGTAGCTAGATTGGAAGGAGTTTGTATGCTTCTTGCATATGCATCTTTTAAAGGATTCAAAGTATATCAAAGGGATGTAAAATCTGCATTCCTAAATGGTGTACTTGAAGAGGAAGTGTATATAGAGCAACCAGATGGATTTGCCCTGTCTGAAGACAGTGACATGGTGTGTAGGCTACATAAAGCCTTATATGGTCTAAAGCAGGCACCTAGAGCATGGTATGAATGCCTCCACTCCCATTTTGTGAAGATTGGATTTGAGAGAACAAGCGAAGATAGCAATATCTACTTGAAGTCTGAAGGAGATCAGATCCTGATCTATGAGGTATTTGTTGATGACATTATCTTTGGTGGAGATGACAAGATGATTCATGAGTTTGCAGATGAGATGAAGAAAGAGTTTGAGATATCACTCATAGGGGAGATTAAGTTCTTCATTGGACTGCAGATCTAGCAAATGAAAAATGGAATCTTTATCACTTAGTCCAAGTATGTCAAAGAGGTGTTGAAGACCTTTGGCATGGAAGATAGCAAACCGGTTGGTACACCAATGGTGACCAATTGTAAACTATCCAAAGAGGATGACTCGACATTGGTTGATGAGAAGGAATACCGATCAATGATTGGTAAGTTGCATAATGTAGTGCATAGCAGACCAGATATTGCACATGTAGTTGGCATTATTGCAAGGTTCCAGAAAATCCCAAGAGAATCCTACTTGGTTGCAGTCAAGTGGATTCTTAGGTATCTGAAGGGAACTATTGATTATGGATTGTGGTATCCATACAGCAAGAATTTCAACTTGAAAGTATTCACAGATGCTGATTGAGCAAGTAATGTAGATGATCGGAAGAGCACAACCAGTGGTGCATTCTTTCTCGGTGGTAGACTAGTCTCATGGATGAGTAAGAAGTAGAGTTATATCTCTTAGTCTACATCAAAAGCAGAGTATGTTGTAGCTTTCATGAACTTCACTCAAACAATTTGGATGAAGCATGTATTAAATGGCTTCAAAGTTCCTGTATCTGAACCGGTAAGTATATTTTGTGACAATACTAGTACAATTAACATCTCCAAGAATCAGGTTTTATATTCTAGAACCAAGCACTTTGAGCTTAAGTATCATTTCTTGAGGGAAAAGGTTCAAAACAAAGAGATTGCACTGGAACAAGTTTCCAGTAAGGAGCAGTTAGCAGACATATTCACCAAGTCTCTTCCAAAGGCTAAATTTATTCACTTAAGAGGTGAATTAGGGGTGTTGCCCCTTCACGAAGTAAACTAAAGGTATATGCTCCACATCAGTCAAGTATTGCATACTCAATTATTTTGGGGATTGATGTGTTGAAGGATGCTACTCCTCAGGGGGAGTAGCATAATGGAATAGGGAAGCTTGTGCCTCCACTTTGGTATTGTTGTCAAAGGGGGAGAAGAAGAGAAGTGGAGAAGATATCTGCAAAAATTGGGGGAGAAGATGTGAAGCAGAGAGATATCTTTGTATATTGCCATCGATGCCAAAGGGGGAGATTGTTGGCATTATGTGAACTGACATAAGGAGATGATGACATTGTATGTTGTCATTGATATCAATATGCTGAAGAGGAGAGAACAGGTATATGTGAGAACCAGTATGTTACCAAGAACTGGTATATGTGAGAACTGGTATAGCACTGTGAACCGGCATTTGTGCCAAAGTGAAGCGGTGTGTTTGTTTAAGGTGAACCGGCATGTGGTTATGGGAACTAGCACATGAAAGCTTTGTATGACTACTGGTTGGTAGTCTCAACTTCAGGGTTTTCGGTTGAAGTGTCTCAAGCCTGTGTGACTCAATCGGTGACTTTGTGTGATGAGTTAGCATTGTAACGAAGAACAAATCATGTTGCCACATTAGCCTTGTGCGCATGAAGGAGCTTGCATGAAGGACATTGTTCCTATCTACCTCAGGAATGTGTGAAGTCTATAAATGGTGATAACGCATGACGAGTTATCAGCCGCCATGAAATCGGTGGAAAACAAATGATGGAGAACATCTTGAGATTGGTTCAAGACTATTGCATTTAATGTAATGTGCTCAACAGTTAAGATTGAACCATTTCAACTGCTTAACCTAACAAGTTTAGGGTTTAGGGTTTATGCTACCGACCTATCTATTTTCTATAAGGTCAATGTTGTGTTTCTTTCTGAGGTTGTTGGCAAAAGTTGTGTGTGTGTATCCAAGAGAAGAGATATGTGATTCTTGCTAGACTAGAAGAGAGAAGAGATACCTGCAGAGTGTAAGTGCAGAAGGTAAAGAGGAGCTAAAGTGGATCTGCATTGGCATTGAGTGTTGTTATCATATCATTTTAATACCTGTTGATCTCTAATTACTTCAACAGTTGGCAAATCCCTTAACAGGGTAGCTTTAACCGGCTTACTATAAATCCTTTAACAGGGTGACTCAAAACCATTGAGTTCTTGAAATCCTCTAACAAGGTAACCTCTAACAGGGTTTAACCCTTAACCAAGTATTCTAGCCATCCCTTAATCGGGTGATCCCTAACAGGATCGGTTCCTAACAGAACCTGTTATATTAGTCTTTAACCGGACAAGGCTCCTAATAGAGCGGACTTCTAAAGAGTTCAAAAACAAGCTTGTGGATATTCATCCCCACCATGGTTTTTCCCAGTTGGGTTTCCATGTGAAAAATATGTGTGTCATATGTGATGTCTTTTTCATGTGATGATATGTTGTTTTCTATCAAGCGGTGAATCATGTTGACCTAGCTATATATATATCTTTGATGGTAGATTACCTGTTCATGCACTAGGGTGAAATGGAAATGAAGTATTAGATCGTGTGAGAAGATAAGTGTCAACCGGTTTATGCTTGTCTCAGTTACTCTGGGTTTTGTCCGTTGTACTCTGTTTAAGACCGGTGTTACTATTTATCTGCCTAAGCACAGTATCTACTGACAAACCGGTTTAGGTTTTTTATTTTTGTCTGTACTGATTCACCCCCCCCTTTCAGTACCGGTTTGGTACTATTCGTTCATCATTGAGTTATCAATTTCAACATCCATGTAAGACATCTTTGACTTGGATAGAATCATTAATGATTTTGTACATAAGGTCACTACTCTGTCAATTCAAGTCAGTGCTCCAACTATTGTTACCTATGTTGTTCAACATCAGGATACAACTCAATAGGTCATTACTTCAAGTCTACCTCTTTGGTTAGATTCTTCAACATCAAAGAAGAAGAAACAAGCTATCTCTCTTGAAGTTTGATTTTAATCAACTACTTGTCACCAAACTTAAGACAACCAAGAAAGCCAAAACATTTTCTCTGATCAAAGTAGACCAAACTAGGATGAAATATGTAAAATTGGAAGGTCCCCCTCCTGATAAGACCCGCAATGAAGTTCAACAAAAATATTACACAATGAAAAGAATTGATCTTGCAAGGCAAATTCATGATGGTGCAAAGAATGATGCACAATCTTCTCTAGACATTTTGGTACAAGGATATGAGAAGCTTATAAAAACTAAAGACCACTACAAGCATCATGCAAAAAAGTTGACTGAAGTATTGATCAAGATCACCAAATCATCAAAGGTTGTGACACTTGTTGGGGTAGTAGTTGATGATGAATCAATGAAGAAGGTTGAGCATATAGGCACATGACAAAGAGATTTTGGTGATTGGATTGACAAGATGTTTTCTCAAGGTACTCACCTTTTGAGTTCTTCCACCAAGTTAATGAATAATTTGCACAACATGAAATCATAATTGGATCAAACATTGGACACCTTTTCACAAGAGCTTCAAGTTTTAGAAAAGGACTACAATTCATGGTTAAATCTTGGACATTTTGAATCAAAAATATTGATGGAAGATGGTGTCATTCCTACAAGATAAATGTACATTGAACAACGTGAGGCCTTGGAGTGTAGAATGGACACTCTGGAAAAGCTAATCAAGGATTTACAATAGCACAAAAAGAGAGTGTGGACAAAGTCCTTGAGATCTCAAAAAAGATCTCAAAATTTTCATGTAAGTTGTTTGATGATGGTAATAAATTTCTCCCAATTGATAATATCATTCAAGAATTATGTCTACTCATCAATACAAAAACTAAGGAAAATGAGTTTAATTTGGACTCCATTGACAAGCTAATAGATTTTCAATCCATTCTAGATGACCTGAGAACAATCCTAAAGAAATACAAGAAAGGTTATTGTAACGCCACCAATAAACCCTAGGGAAGTCTACAACAAGACACCTAAAAGAGTGGAATAATTTTTTTTATTTACTAACTCAGTTTACATTGTTTGGGTTAATGCACTGAATTGATGAGTTGGTTCAATGGTTTCGTCTCCATTTGATTGGTTGTTTAAAATTTGACTTATTATGCTCATAACACAAGTGGATTAGTGTTAACAAGTTTCTCTTTGACTCCCTAGGGCATTGACATCACTACTAATATTAACGTCATTGCATACATGTTTATCACTTAATAATTGTCATCATGAAGTAATGAACTATTATGTACATCTAAGCATCTATATGAATAGCTTTATGTGTAATGCCCCTCCTTGACCTGGTTGATGCGATACCCGCGATAGGTTCGTCGAGGCCATTGAAGGGTGTTCAGGATTTCGATTAGGATGTTAGACATTATGGGGACTCACGTTATCTATTGGTTGCATAGATGATGGTGAGTTTGATTATTTAGTCTATTTAATCTATTGAATTGTGGCTATCAAATTATAGTGATAGATTGATTATTCAATTTATTTAATTTTGATCTATTAATTATAATGATTTGTGGTTAAACTAGCGAGAAATGCTATTTTGATTTAATGAGTTTTCATGATTCTAATTATTGAATTGGTGGTTGATAGTTATTTAATTACGTCGCATTGGGTGTATCTAATATTCATTATTTGAAATATTGTTGAGGTTATTAATCGTGATCTATTGGATTATGGTAGCGAATTGATTATTTAATTTATTTAATTTATGATAATGAATTGTCGCAATTGAGTGATTATTTAATAATAATAATAATTTTTAATTTCTAATAATGATAGTGTTATTTTAATTTATTGAGATTTAATGATTTTGATTATTTAATTGGTGATTAAAAGTTGGTGATATTTTGTCACTTGGATATATTTGTTATTTAATTATTTAAGGATTGTTGCTTGACTTTATTTGACATTTAATGTTTATAGCTTGATTTACTAATTGTGTTTATTTGTTCTATTTGCCTTACTTATTTTATTTATTTAACAATCAATTCCAATCTTTATTTAATTTATTGTTGCGGGGTTTTGATTATTTAATTAATTATCCTTTTGATTTATTAAAATAAGTTATTTTATATATTTGCTATAATTATTTTAGGAATAACATTATTGGGGGCAAACACTATAATAATAACCCCACTTATTGTATCTATGTGTTGAAAATGAAATATTCCTAGGGGCTGGAGAATAGGTTAGGATTTTTCCCTTTTTTTTGCTTCATGCTTCCCATGAAAACAATCAGAGGGGGGGGTTCTACAATTTCTTCTCTCTCTCTTCTACAAAAAATAAAAGAACAAAATAAGAGTTTGGGGTTTTCGCTCAGCTGACAATTGAGTTTGGGGAATTTGTTTTGGGAGAGAAGATGGTTGTTGTGTTGTTTGAGGATGAAGGAAGTTTCTTCTTCAAGGATTCCTTCCATAACACTAGGAGGAGGTTGGTTACCTACTATTTCCTTGGTTGTGTTTTCAGATTTGATTAGTGTGTATCTTCTTGTGCCTAGAATGTTTAAAAATGTGAGTAGAAGAGGGTTTATTTGGCTAATGTTTTTACTGTTGTTGAAATTGGAATCCCTCCTGTGAAAATGCAAAGATTTAGATTTCAAATGAATGGGGGTACATAATATTGGATTTTTTCTCTTGAATACTTATCTGTGAATCTTGTTTGTGGAAATCATTGTGATTATTACTTGTCTTCTCTTAAACTTGGAGCTCTACTTGTTAAATTGTTTGAGATTGTGGTTTGAAACCCTTATTAAATCAGAGGTTGTGCACTGTTATCATATGTTATTTAAATTTTGATTGGACATGGCTATGAACCAGTACCCACATTTTGAGGGGGGTATTGGCCTATTATGCCGCCCCCTCTGCTTATTTTATTTGTTTTCATGTTTAACCTCTTGTCGCCCCCTTTTATTTCTTTTTTTTTGTCATTGTTTCTACCCATGATGTGGGTTGGCTGTGTAAACCACCCACATCGTGGGCTTGGGGCACAACCATCCCCATCAATGTCGTGGTGGTGGATTGCACCACCCATGACATCGTGGTGTGATAGCACCACCAATATCATGGTGGGTGCAAGCCACCATCCACAACATGGCGGGGGTGCAGCAGCACCATGACACAAGTGTTGTGGCCCTCCTCCTCTACATGGTATGGTTGCAGGGTATCACCAATTGAGGGGTGCTCTGCTGGCATAAAAGAATATACCTCTTCCCAATTAAATTAATGTTGAAGAATTGCTTGGTTGGGGGATAGCTGATATGAACACCCATTCGATGGTTTATTACCACTACCGCCCCAAGTTCTATATGTGTAGTTTTGCCTAAGTAGAATTGAACAAGGTAATGGTGTATGGTGTATTAGCAGATAAAATGTATGTTTTATTATTCAAAATGTTGTTGTATTTGTTTGACAATTCGAATCAGCCAATGTGTATGAGTTTAGATTGTGTATGTAGCACCTGATTGTGTTTGGATCTTCTCTTCTTTCACTTGAACCAGTCATGGTTTATATGGATCTTTTGCTTATGGTTTGTAAGATTTTTTTGATGACAGTTGTAGATTTTTGGATTGTTTACGTTTTATCTATTATGTGAATTAATGTTTTGTTTGGCTAAGGAGTCTTTATGTAACTTTGTGGAGTCCATTTCTATCTTGGAGAGAGCCCATGAGATATAGCACGAGCTAAGCGTGACATGTTCGCTGCCCCAACTTGTTTTGTTATTATTCATTGTGGTAGTCATATTGGAAAGTGTCTTGACTTATTTGGTTTCCAAAGGCCGCTTGTTTGAATTGTATTTTTAAATAAGGTTTAAATCGATTCAGTGCCATGGTTGATTGTGAGTTCATTTGGTCATTTAGAAAATTCCCTTATGATGATTTCGCCATGAGGCTGGCTTGTTTATGCTGCTGATTTTATGAAAACAAGAGTGAAGACCTTGTTGGGCTATCTTGGAATAGGTCGCAGTAGTAATACAACTTGGTTTATGCTTCATTTAGGTCAAGAGGCTCATCTCTTTTCTTGAATGTTGACGTTTGGTCATTTTGAGTATGTATCTATGAATGGTTTGGTAGTTTGTTGTTGTTGTGTTTCAGATTTACTTATTGAATTTAGAGCCTCTTGTAGTATTTCTTATGGGTCCATGTAAAGGGAGTGGGATCCTTTACGACACCAAGGGGTCACGAGAGATGGATTATCATGAGGTTCCTTATAAGGATGTGTGAAATCTAGACTTGTTGGGTGTAGGGGAGTTTACCATATTATAATCAAGTGATAACTAATTAATGAATGGGTATGGGTAGTTAGACAATTAAAAAAAAAAGATAATAAAATTTATAGTGCCTCATGACTCAGTCCTAGGGAGGATGTTTTAGGTTGAGCATGAGAAGACCATGGAAATGGTAAGCCAATCTCCCTTGGTCTCTCAAAGGTCGAGATGGCTCTGCATACCCATAGGCTAGTGCCTTATTCTTGGTATGGCATGTGATGACACTCCCTTGTGTATGTGTTCCCCTTATGTTTTCACTTTTGCATTTTGTATTGATGTTGTGCTGACCTCTGGAATTTCTTTATCATTGTTTGCTTTGGTTTATGGTTATGTGTTTGAAAGTCTCTTGGTGATAGTCCCTTGGTAAAATCGTCAACCTAGGTTTAGTGTGTGAGTTGGGATCTAGCATCATCTCCTAGATCGGGGGGTGGTTCCTTGTAGGTTCCACATTGGTCGGGTGGTTGGAGCTTTTTGCCATTGGGGTTTTTCCCTCCTTGTTGGTGTAATTCTTATTGCATGGATTTTGACCCTCCATTGTGATGGACATGGACTCTAGAGCAGATTTATGTATTGGAAACTTCATGATCACTGAGATGTTCTTATTATGTAATAGAAGCATTTATTGTGCATTTGTGTCTACACTTAGACTAAAACTTCTGGTGGATTCTTTGTAAGGCATTGTTATGTAAGATTGGAAATGTGATCATGATTATGTATGTATTGTTCAAGTATGTGAAAAGAATTGTAAACATGATGAGAAACTTAAACTTGTAGTGTCATAAAATTGTGACCCTTGCAATTTTAACCGCACTTGGGGTCCTCACCTTGGCGACGACATCTCCTTCCCTAACCAGGACCTATTTTTGCATTTCTAACCCTTCTCTCTTCCTCCTTCATGTTTTGTGTCTGCTTTAGACCCTATTTGGGCCCCGAAATAGGGCAGGGAAGGGGCGTGGTACCCTTTTCCCCCTAGAACAGTGGCATGATGCCCCTCTCCCCATCTCCTAGGGTGGTCCTATGTGTGGCTTGCCCAATCTCCTATGCACTTATTATCTTCGGGGTTTGTTATTCCTCTTTGTCAGCCTTTGGTGGTCGAAAGTTAATCCTTGAGGCATGTATAAAAGGGAATTCAATAGCCTCATTCAAGGATGGATGAATAGCGCATAGACATATAACAGAGCATAAGGAGAAGGTACAAGACTTCAAGGTTATTATCAAGCATTAAAGCATTTAAGTCTTCTTCATTCATCCATTGGAGCAACATTACAACATTCATTTGCAAGAATGTGTATGTGTTAGGGTTTTGTCATGTTACATGCCATTTCATACAACATTTGTGATTACATTCAAGAAGAAAAGAAATCATCATCAACAAGTTGCAGATCTACAAGGTATACATCTCCATTGTTTACATTCAAGCATTTGCAATTACTTTCTTTCTAGGTTGATTCCTCAAGTAGGTTTTGACTGAGGAAAACCCTATCCACAACCCCCTTTTCTTCTCTTTCTATGTGTACGTTGCAGGTGTGCAGCTATAATTACAGGTTTGGGCTTCATTTGTAGAGAGAGAACCCTTTTCGTTTCACAAATTTTGTGGTGGACAATGTACATTCATGTCATGGTCCCAACAACTTTTCTCCAAATTTGCAGGGCAGACTCACATCAGTTTAATTAGCTCAGATACGAAGTTACAGTGCGATCACAAACTGGTAGCACCTCATTTCACTCATTTCCTCTCTCTTTTCCACATAGTCAACAAGTCAAGTTTCTCATTTATAAAAGAGGGTAAATCACACTTCAACCACTTGAAATCCACTCAAAATTCACATCCTTATTTCCCTTGGATTTGGATCTAGCTGATTCAACCCCTCTTTTGAATGTAAAGTTCTTCCCAAGTGAAAATCATCCTAGTGGCTTCCTTTCTCTCTCCTAGGTGGGGAGTCACTAGGATCCAATTTTCCACTTTACACTTTGGTGAACCCGACATCTTACATGTTAACTCTGATTTCTCATTCTTAGATCTGATAAATTACAATTTGAATTTCAAATTTTCATTTTCAAGTTTGATCTATTTGCAAATTTTAGAGGTTAATTGCATAAAAACCCTAATTTTTCATTTTCAAAAAATTAAGCTTGTGAGGTGTAAAATTTTAATTGCTTATTTCAGATCTGATTTCTATTTCAAAATTGAATTCAAATCTATCTCTTTATTCTGAAAATTCAATGGTTAAATCATAAAACCCTAATTTTTAAGATCTTTTCATTTTTTACCTTTGACTGCAATTTTGACTGATCTAGACATCTCTAAATCGGCTGTGTTTTTGGATTCCGCATTAAAATCATAATCTCTATCATCCTTGAAAATTTTGAAAAAAAATTGGTTGGATCGTGTGTGTTCCCACCACGATCCTCGGCTTTTTTCATGAAATTTTTGGAGATGGAATTGACTGTATTTTTCTGCTCAAATCTAGAAAATCAGCATACTTTATCAATTTTAACACTCTCTAAGGTCAAACACACATTCAAATTTCATCAAATTCAAATCTTAAAATTAATTTTCATAAAAAGGTCCTAATTTTAGATTTTTTTTTCCAACAAATTCATATTTCACTTAAGAGAGTTTTAATGGCCATTAATAAATTGGATTTACTTGCTCTTACGCATATGATTACATTGTGTTTTGCATATATTTATCATGTGTCGGATAAGAGTTTCTTTCATTTATTGTTGCTTCTATTTCTTCATAGCACTTGTTCATATTGTGTTGTTATCATTTCCAAATTATTTTATTTTCAATTAGATCCCAAAGCTTTCATGTATCATTTATGTTGAATTATGGTGATGTTGTTAACAAAATGCATTTCCTATGTTAATCATCTTAAATCTTTTCTAGACCCTAAACCTAAAAATCCTAACCTTTGTACCTCTCCTAGGGTATCTTGTGTGAATGAAATGAGATCTAATGCTTTACCCAATGATCTTTGTACAAGAGAGCAAGCATTGGAAAGTAATATGGGTCCGTTTTCTTCTTCTACACGTACCCTTGAGCAAGGGGGTAAATATGAAAACATCAACATTCTTACATCTTTAGATCCTCCTTATTCTCCTAGGACCTATCTTCAACATAAAATTCTATGTAGAGATGAAGATGTCATGCATTTTATTCATGACCTTTCTCCTCGCATAGAAATCACTAAAAATGAGATTTTAGATGATGAAGATGTTCTTCCCCAATCTTCCAAAAAGGATAAGATTGATAAAGGAAAAGAGATTCTAATTCCACATGATACTCCTCCTTCATCTACAAATCCTTTTCTACCTCCTTACACATCAAATTTGAAATAAATTCATGATCTTGTTCATCCATCTAGTCAATTGCAAAATTATTATAGTCGTGGCTTTCATTAAATCACAAAACAAGGTTTTAAAGGACAAGGAATTGGGAAATTTGAGCATGGAATTCTTGTCCCTATAAACCCTCCTACATAAACTACTACAAGAGGCCTAGGAAGTGGTACCCCTCTTTCTATGGATGAGTTCCTTAGACTTCAAAACTTTCAATATTATCTTCAAAAACAACAAATCAAGCGAGCCCTCAAGAATGCTTCTTCTTCAAAACGTCATGTTTGTTTATTTCATCAAACCCATGACCATAATGCTAATGATTGCCCTAATTTTCAAAAATATATTCAAGATGGCATAGATAGTGCCAAAATTAGAATTATGGATAATGAAACTCCTTCTTCTAACAAACCTTCTTCTTCATGGGAAGACGATATTTACCATCTTGACAGATTAGTTGCAAGAATCTATTGGAGGTTGAAATATGACAATAACATTTACTTTCCTCCTCAAAATAAAAACAAAAATATTAAGCAAGTGAACGGTATTGAATATTTCATTTTTCATGATTTATATTCACATTCTATTGGAAAATGTTATGCATTAAAGAAATTTGTTCAACTACAATATGATCTTGCACACATTTGTCGCATAGAAGATCTAGCTATCTTTCTTGGTAAAAACATTGTGCCTTAGTACTTCTTTTTCCTTCATGTTTCTCTTCACCCTATGGCATAATAAGCCCATTTACCGGGGGCTCTTTATCATTAGTGGTGGTATTGTTTCACTTTAACATACTTTGGGGCAGCAACATGAAGTCCATTTTTTCTTCTTCTTGTTATACATATATCTGTATATTGGTGCATTATTCATTATTAGATATGTTTTCTTGCATAGGGTTATTCTTATGTGAGCATATAATTGTTCTTTGGTTTTCCTCTTTTCTTGGAGAGGGGCATCTTTAGTGAGTACTGCACTTCTTCTCTTTCCTTCATTCTCTTGGAAATCTTACCTCTTCTATGGTTTCGATTATTTGCAAGTATGATATGCCCCTTAGCAGGGAATGATCTCTTGAGAAGTATGGATCCCTTCCTTGAAACTATTTGTTCCACTAGGATGACATATTACTTGAAACTAATCACCATCAGAAAATTTGTAATATTTCTCCTTGTTCTCCTCACTTAGGGGGCAAGGATTTTCACTCCTTTCCCTTGTATCATTATTTCCTTTAGGGGTTGTATTTTTCATAAGTGATTATCATTTCTTACAATGGTATGCTTTTATGACTAATCCCCCTCTGGGGAATGTATGATGCTTATTCTCTCTTCTTTTCGAAGATTACCACTTCTTGAGACATGTATTTTACATTTACTAATATATTTTCTTGCATGTGTTCATGTAAGTTCATTGCACATTTGTTGATGTTTAATCTCTCTCTAGTAGGTTGTGTAATCTCTTCTCATTGTCCCTTAGCTTGATGGTAAATGATCCTTCTCTCTCTCTTTCTCTAGGGATCCACTTTTTCTTATTAAGTGGATGATATTAGTTCTATTACTTGATGTCATTCCTTGTGCAGAATTGTTGGTTATTGGCTTAAGGATTATCTCTTATACAAGAAGTGTTAATCCTTGACTACAACCTCTTTTACACTTGGTTGTGTACATCTATGATAAATCCAACCATCCCTCTGGGGGCTAAAAGTGATTCATCCCTCATCAAGAATCTCTTTCACCTAGAAATAGGAGGAAGCGTTGTATTCTTGTTCTTTCCTTTTCTTGATCTAGAAGATGTTATATTTTTCTAAGACAACTCCTCTTAGGGGTAGATGTATTTTGAACAAAGATCTCTTCTCCTCCAAGGATCACCTTTACACTTACAACAAGATATCACTTTCTAACTATCGTATCCTTGCTTGAAGAGTATTCCCTCTCTTGCGTGGATTTATGACATCGTTGCATGGCGGATATCTTCTTTGTGATGAAGGTAGGTATCCTTCTTCTACTTTCCTTAAAATATCAACATTGGCCTATGTTAACATCTTAATGGGAGGGCACCCACATTGCTCCTTTATACTATACTTCTCTCATGCATTGAACAATGGGACATTCTTGGAACCAAAGGGAAACCTCTTAGAGAAATATGTTGTCACTTTTTGTATAGTGGGTCATTCTTGGAAATAGAGCACGGTCTCTTAGAGAAAGATGTCTTCACTTCTTCTTGTCTTGTACAATGAAACATTCTTGGAACCAGAGGGAAACCTCTTAGATAAATATGTCATCACTTTTATTTTGTACAGTGGGTCATTCTTGGAACCAGAGCAAGGTCTCTTAGAGTGAGATGAAACCACTTTTCTCTTATGCAGGGTGATTATTCTCGGAACCAGAGCATGGTCTCTTAGAGCGAGATATCACACCTTTCTTGACACTTGTATTATGCATTCTATATAGGTTGTAGTTTACTTGGGCATAGACTCCTATGAGGCACTTCGAACCTCACTTGCACACACACACATGAGGTTGAGTGGAACTAACAGAGTTCTCACTCTCTCTCTTTACATGGATCACCTAGGCAAGCTCTAGGGGCGAGATTTTCCATGTCCTTCTCTCCATGGATCACCTATTTTTAGGGGTGAGATGTCCATGGTTTCTTTCTTCTTCACTTTTCGTCTCATGGATCACCAAAGTGTGTATTCATGTTCTCTCTCTTATTCCTCTCATGAACTCATAGTTTTACTATTGATAGTTCATGGATGATGTCAGCTTTTCTCTTTTATGTGATCGTTTGTGTTTATGTGATGGCATTGGTCTTTGTGTCTTGATTAGTTGTTGAGACATCTGAGCTTGAGATCTCTTCGGCTAGTGAGTTTGTCATCTTGTGTCTTGTTCTTGTTGTGTGTATTTTTGTGCTTTATCTTTATTTTTGTATGTTTTGTGCCTTTTTGTTTTGTGTGCTCTTGCATATGTTGGCATGAGTTGAGACCCTAAGATTGGGGGCTTTTTTCTCCTCAATATTAGTGATGTCTTATACTCCTTGTGGTTTTGCTCTGCATCTCTCATCTTCATCTCTCTTTTCTTCTACTTTTCCGGCATTAGTGGTGTAAGCCATACTCCTGCTAAAGTGGGGGCTAAATGTAGTGTCATAAAATTGCAACCCTTGCAATTTTAACTACATTTTTGGTCCTCACCTTGGCGATGGCATCTCCTTCCCTAAACAGGACCTATTTATGCATTTCTAACCCTTCTCTCTTCCTCCTTCATGTTTTGTGTCTTCTTTAGACACTGTCTGGGCCCCAAAATAGGGTAGGACAGGGGTGTGGCACCCATGTCCCCCTAGGATAGTGGTGTGGTTCCCCTATCCCCACCTCTTAGGGTGGTCCTATTTGTGGGTTTCCTAATCTCCTATGCACTTATTGTCTTTAGGGTTTGTTATTCCTCTTTGTCAGCCTTCGACGGTCAAAAGTTAATCCTTGAGGCATGTATAAAAGGGAATTCAATAGCCTCATTCAAGGATGGATGGATAGCACATAGACAGATAACAGATCATAAGGAGAAGGTACAATATTTCAAGGTCATTATCAAGAATTAAAGCATTCAAGTCTTCTTCGTTTATCCATTGGAGAAACATTACAACATTCATTTACAATCATGTGTGTGTGTTAGGGTTTTGTCATGTTACATTCCATTTGATAAAACATTTGTGATTACATTCAAGAAGAAAATAAATCATCATCAACAAGTTGTGGATCTACAAGGTATACATCTCCATTGTTTACATTCAAGCATTTGCAATTACTTTATTTCTAGGTTGATTCCTCAACTGGGGTTTGACTGAGGCAAACCCCTATCCACACCCCCATTTTCTTCTCTTTTTGTGTGTAGATTGTAGGTGCGCAGCTGTAATTGTGGGTTTGGGATTTATTTTTAGAGACGGAAAAACCCTTTTCATTTCGCGGATTTTGTGGTGGACCATGTACATTCCCGCCATGGTCCGGGTGACTTTTCTCCAAATTTGCAGGACAGATCCGCATCAGTTTAATTATCTCAGATCCAAAGTTATAGCACAACCTTGAACTGGTAGCACCTCATTTCACTCATTTCCTCTCTCTTTTCCACATTGTCAACAAGTCAACTTTCTCATTTACAAAAGAGGTTAAATCATACTTCAACCACTTGCAATCCACTCAGAATTCACATCCTTGTTTCCCTTGGATTTGGATCCAATGGATTTGACCCCTCTTTTGACTATAAAGTTCTTCCCAAGTGAAAAGGAGTTTATATCATATTTTATTATGTAGTTGTTAAGCATTTTGGATGATATAATGCATTATGGAATTAGAGAGTAGCATATGTAGCATACCCTTGTGTAGAGACTTTATGGTAGATAAATCATTAGGTGTATATAAGTATGGTCATCATGGTTGTAAATCTAATGTGTGGACTAAGAATCGTAGAGTTAATAATGAACTAAGTGGTGATGTCAATATTCCCTAGGGAACTAATGAGATAATGTATATATGGTTCCTCTTGCGTTAAGGACTAATCTCGACAATCAATAGTTAACACCCAACACTAACGGTGAACTAGTTGAACCAACTCTTGCACACATTGCCTAATTCGGTAACAAAAACTTAATATAGTAAAAAAAAAAAATTATCCCTCTCTTTTAGGTTAGTTGTTGTAAATTTCCCTAGGGTTTGTTGGCAGGTGCTAAATTACTATTACCATAGCTATCAATGCTCATATGCAACTAACCAATGCATCACCCTCACACAATACATTCTATTACTGTTGCCCTCAACACTTTTAGTGCATACAATTAACTACAATACTTAAAACACTACCAACTCGACATGAGACACACTACGCAACGATTGCATCTTCTATTATCCAATGCATTATTAAAATTCATCTGCACAACTACCTGCAGAATGCACCCTATATGTTTGAAACCTCCTTAATGCACAATGCTACATAATCTATCTCCTACATGAACATGAATACGAGCAAATGCATGATCATGGTACTTATGTACAAATGCCTCTAACTCAAACATTAATGACAAAATAAGACTTATATGCAACCAATCATGACCCAAAATATAACACATGCACCCTAGAACCTTATACCATACACCACCATGAAGAGATATGAGCTACTATAAGTGAAATGACTACTACTATACTATTGTCCACACTTTAATGCAGCACTTAATCATTATCATACCCATGTAATCATACTAATGTGGCTACATATTCAAGGACATCTACCAAGCATTATTAATCTTATTGCAGTGGTCATAATATTAAGTTCATGCTCACTAGGAACACTATGCATGTCAAGTTATTAGGTTTTTATATCAGGTTTCAGCCTTAGGCTGATTTTGTTTCCATGGAACTATATACATCATCATAATGAGTATACTTTTATGATCTAGTTTAGGTGTTTTCAGCATGGTCTTAGCTTTTATGCCATTGTTCAATTCCTAATTTTACATTGAGATATGTGTGCTCTTTTAGTTGCATCGGAATCATGTAATGCATTTGTTTGTCCACATTTGTATCATTCAAGTGTCAAGGTGATTCATAGTGTGCATAGTTAAGCATCTTTCAATCATTTCCTTAATCACATTTTACATCATTACATCTAACATAATATCTTACAGGAGTGAATGAGTTGTTGCATTTAAACTAATCTTAACCATAGCATAATGAAATTTCAAACAACTAACTAAACTACTCATGAATGAACATAATGAATACAACAAGGTTACATGTACTAGTTCAAGGATTTCAATGTTGCAAATACAAGTTATCATTACAATAGTTTACAACCACTTGTTCCCAACTTACATAAATAGAATAGCATCGTTCCATTGGAAGTCCGCAATTGTACTTAATGTAACAACAACGCTATTGTAATCATATATATATATATATATGATTACAATAGCGTTGTTGTTACATTAAGTACAATTGTGAGTACTACTCACTTTCTTACAATAACCCTAATCTACTACATAATGACAATGTCTCAACCATGAGATGAGATGATACAAAAATCTGCTCTAAAGGTTGAAATAAGCATAAGAAGGAAGTCCAAGACCATGCACAAGGAATACACCAACAAGAGGGAAAAACCCCAATGTAAAAAAGCTCCAACCACCCGACTAATGTGGAACCTACTAGGAACTACCCCTGAGCTAGGAGATGTCGCTAGGTTTCAGTCACACACTAGCCTAGGTTGACGCTTGACCAAAAGAATAACTTCAACACTCCACATACACAAACATTCCACCATACAACATAAGAAGCATCAAACTCCAGAGGTCAGTAATCATAAATAAAATCATGAAAACAACACAAGGGACTCACATGTACAAGGGAGTGTCATCGCATGCCAAAACAAAAATGGGGCATAATCCTATGGGCATACAGAGCCATCTCAACCTTGGGAGAGAGACCAAAGGAGATTGACTTACCATCTCCACACTCTTCTCATGCTCAGCCTAAAACATCCTCCCTAGGACTGAGTCATGAGGTACTGGTAAATTTATTATCTTTTAAGTTAACTAACTACCCATACCTATTCATTAATTAGTTATCACTTAATTATAATATGGAAAACTCCCTTACGCCCTAGAGGTCTGGACTTCAAGCATCCTTACAAGGAACCTCATGATAACCCATCTCTCATGACCCCTAGTAACATAAAGGAGCCCACTCCCTTGAGATGGACCCATAATGATAACACAAGAGGCTCTATAAAGATAAGGTAAATTGACATAAACAACATGCCATAACATAACCATACACAAACACATATTTAAGCAATTTCAACATAACAAAAAATGCAAGTGAGCCTCTTAACCAAAGAGTGCGAAACCAAATATAAGATTGTTGCAACAAAACTAAACAACTCAGAAGAATCTTCACACTCATCCAATAAGCAGCAGTAAATGAAAAACAACCTCATAGCATGAACCAGCATGAGAGCATGAAAGAAACAAAACCTATGCATCCATAAAAGAACCAACTGAAATTTAACGGAACCAGAAATGCAACAATATTAAAGTGGCCTCTGGTATCAAATTAACATAACTCACAACACAAAATGACGTTACAAAAGAAAGACAAAAATAGAATACGGGGCAGTGAATTACATCGCTCTTAACCCACGTTGAAACTCACAATTTGGGCTCTATTTGACTCAACAATAGCATTCAAACGTCGAGTTGATAATGGCCCAATTTAGACAAATAAAAATTTGATTGACTACACATACATATGTATGTTCTAACGTACATAATCAAGTGAATTCAAGGAAAATCAAATTACATACTTCATTGCCTAAAAAATTACATGGTTTCCCTAATATTTACGGCAACTGAAGCAAAAATAGTAAAGTGTTGCAGGCTAGGAAGATCCATTTTTTTGCAAGGTAATTAATGCAAATTTCATAACAAGGCAAAAATTTTAACTACTAGACATAGACACAGCAGAAAGCAACTACGAATTACATATATTACATTTATAAATGATTGTAGCCGGATTGAATGACAATCATATAAAATTTATAGTAGCAGATCTGAATCATAAATTGCATATGGCATTATGGAAATTTGTCACAGCGATAATAAAAAATGCATTATGCAAATTATATATATATATATATATATATATTGTTGTTTTTGACGGGGAAAATAAAATAGAAATTTAAAAAAAAAATTGACTGGGTGTCGAGCACCCTCCCCACGTATGTGGGAGGTGTTGGCAGCACCACCACATAGGTGGTTGGTGCTGTGGCACCCACCCTCTATGTGGGAGTTGTTGAACAGCACCACCACATATGTGGTGGGTGATATAGAACTCTTCCCACATACGTGGGTGGTGCTGGTTGTACCACCACGTATGTGGTGGGAGCTACAGCACCCACCCCATACTTGGGGGTACAAACAGGTGCTACCCTCCCCCATCAACAGCCAAAAAAAAACATTTGAACAACGTGAGAAAAAAAGGGGGGGGGGGGAAAGAAAAATAATATCATTGCAATTAAACAAATTTCATTGCAGAGAGAAGAATTTAGTAATTGACAAATTTATTTTGCAAACAAAAACACATAACAGAGAAATCCCCAATGAAGACAATCATTAACGTCATTATTCAATGGTAAAATTTATAACCCCAATCCATTAAATATGGGTAACAACTAGAAATTTTAAATACCATTATTCATAATCACAGACCAAATTAACAAGAAATGAGCAGAGAGCTTTTGAAATTTTCAACCGTGACTATTTCTTTCCCTTAGACAAAACCCCATTAATCACAGCAAAATTTAACAGAAATTTCTTTTACCCCAAACAATGAAATGGCAACACAAAATCAATACTAAAAACATGGCAGAGAAATGAAATTGAACAGGGGAATAAACAAAAGAAACCTGCCTTTACCCTATGTGATGGAGGAGAAGCCTAAAGAAAATATTTTCTCACCTCTAGCACACCCACAAAATATCCTCAACCAATCTTCTCTAATTCTAAATTTCTAGCCAAATCCAAACTATGGAACCCAAATTCCTCAATGGCAAGCAAGAACAAGAAGAAAATGCCCCAAAATGAATTCATGGGAAACTCTATTATTTCCCCCAAAACAAGATGCCCTAGATTTAATTAATAAAATATTCCTCATCATATTTTATTATTATTCTTATTACTTAAATTTGTTTTTTCCCCAACTTTCATTTCATGGGAATTCAAAAAATAAAATCATAGGACACATATATTGATTATTTCGAATTAGAATTGTAACAAAACATATAACAATTAAATAATAACATAAAAGAAAATATAAAAGTGAATATAAAGAGTAAATATAAAAAAGTAAATATAAACAAAATAAGTATAAAGGAAAATTATTTTACTATTCACCCTTATTAATTTTATTATTCATAATAGATTGATTATAGCCAAAACCAAATAAATAATTGAGGTGAAATAATTTCAATAATTATTAATCATGACAACTCAAAAATCGCTAAATCGTAATAGTTCAAAATAACACTAAATTAAACTCAAAGCACAAATAACAAGGTAATCAAGGATTATTAAAATATCAAATGCCGACTTAATAAATCAAAATAGCGTTATTACATAAATCGAAGTAAACATTATTAAATAATTTAAAATAAGCATTATCAAATAATTTAAAGTGACGTTATTAAGGAAATTCGAATGAACATAATCAAATGCACAACTCACCACACAACATATTCACATATCGTGATGACACGACAATATGACAAAACTCGCCAAGACCGACAACAATACTAGTGACCAACTAGACCTAGTGTGCGAGTAGGGGCTAATGACATCTCCAACCACATATTGTCATTGGGAAAAGTCACGCTCGCACCTATCAAGCCAGGGGAGCTCACACCTGGTTGCTCGGGAGGAATGAATGCCTTAGTACCTACAACCACAAATGATATATGTGCATATATACATATACATATACATATATCCATACATTGTAAGCATGTGGGTGAATGTCGCAATGGCACAACTGCTCGCAATGAGCGATGTGATATTGATTCCCCCATGCATACAACCAAACAGTATTCATAGAATGAGCAATGCATCATACATAAATAAGAACTAGGGGTTAGTATATCCATTGCATAATAAAGCAAAATTCAATGAAATATATCCATCTATGCATCGGTCACGGCATAATACACATAGCAATTAAAACATCATCATGACATCTAAATCACATAAGGTCACAACAAAGCATGAGCAGAATTAATATTATCCAAAGTCATGAAGGCATATTACATCTAACAATAATAATCAATAAGGCACATAAATAAGCCAAAATACATATATGCATCATTTGAATCCAAGCAAGTCCATCATATCCATCGCACAAAATGAATGTCTAATGGAGTCTACCAAAATAGAATGAGAGTATGCTCATGTGTGGACATTGCAGGTACACAAGAATTTAAGATGCAATCATTTGAATCCGTACCATTTCCAAGCATACTCAAGGACCAGATGATTCATAAATTCATAGTGCTCTTCAGAGATTTGATGAATTCTTGAAGAAAGAATAAAATGTGTCCCTAGACACTTAGATCATTTTTTGTGTTCTTAGATATGTACATTGTAGTTTTGTTTTGACATGTTATATGTAAGTTAGGAATATATAATTGTAGACGTATAAATATGACCACTTTCCTAAATGAATATTTGATATTCATTTTAATCCCATTCCTCTATTTAATTAATTTCTCCCCATTCATCTATCTAATTAAATAAATTACTCAATTTATTTAATTAAGTTCATCTAAACCTTTTCTAGCCTTTAATTAAATAAATCACTTTATTTAATTAATTTCCCTTTCCCCCCTTTTTAATTAAATTTACATTTAATTAAATTGATCCTTACAAGTAAATAAATCTAATTTAGTTATTTAAATCCCCCACTTGTATTTATAGTTGAAATAAAGTAATTTATTTTAATTAAAATCCTCCTCCATCCACTTGCATTTTCCTACATCTCCCACTTGCACTCTAAACCCCCTTTATAAATTCTTCTAGAACCCATCTAATCTTAATCAATTAGCCTAATCCCTCCAATCATATCATTTCCCTAAATTTGAGGATGTCACTTCTCAAATTTGGAAGAAACTCTTCTAAAAGCAATAAAGGCTTTGTGTCTTCAACAAGCTAACTTGTTGGGCTCACCCAAATTCGGAAGAACTCTTACAAATTTGTCCCCAAACTCTTCCAAACCATTAACGGTTAACTCATCCACCCCTTCATGGTTAGAGACTTTCTCTCTAACTCAACCTTCACCTAACCCAAGGGTCTCATCAAGCACTCATGACTTTACCCTTGGTTATCCCTGATTTCAAAGTGTCCACACACCAATGGGACTCTTGGTGCAAGTTATAGGAGCTATATTGAATAGCTTAACTTCCCAAGGGATGTTCCATTGTTCTCTATCTCAAAGGATCCCTAAATTCAATGTCTTTTCTCTCAGATCACTGAGCAAAGTGACTTAGGAATGACAAATCCAAGAACGAATGATGTTTGCTTATAAGTATGAATGCATTCCTACAACATGTATAATATAGAAACTATAATGATCTTAAACTAGTATGAATATGATGTTATGATAAAGATTAGTAATCCAGTCCTAACAAAATATACTATTCTAAGATGGATATGCTATGATAATGGAAATGCTTCTAGATTCTTAGTGTATTTTAAACAAAGAGAGGCTAAATGCTTAGTAAAAATGACTATAAGTTAGATGCATAAATAATTCTATCCGATTAGAAAAATGCCTATAAATTGGATACACAAAGACTTCTATCTCCAAATGAGAGAAAGAGAGCTCTATTTATAGGAAAAATAGGGCAATGGATGGTCAAGATTGAGAAATATTAACAAGAGCCAGGATTGAAAGTTAATCAATCCATGCTCACAATTCTCGCCAATGAAATGGTGACAATTGTCAGCAAGAGGTTGCTTGAGAGGGGATGTAAGAATCATTAAATGCTATAACTTGATATCTTGATGCTTGCAATATGGATCAAGCTATCATGGCTCTCCAATCTAATCCCATTTTTATCAAGATTCCACCTATCAAGAATCTTATGATGATCCCCTAATATTTTAGTATTACGTCCACAATGATCCCCTTTTATCTCAAGAGCAGAGTCCCATTCAACATTCACCTCCTAAGAAAGAGCATGATATCCCTTCCATATCCTTCACTAATCTAATTCAAAATCAAGATAAAAGCTCAAACTCAAATGATCCTACTCCAAGTCAATATCAATATCAAGTAATCTCTTCATCCTCCAAATCCATTTTAGGTCCTTTCATTCCAAAGTCAAACTTTTCATCCTCCAAATCTATCTTAGGTCATTTCATTCCAAAGACAAAATCTTCTTCTTCTAAATCTATCTTAGGTCCTTTCATTCCAAAGTCAAACTCTCCATCCCTTCCATCCATCTTGGGTCCTTACCTCCATCCATCCACCAATCCATCACCTCAAATGATCCATAAGAAATATCAACAAAGGAACACATCTTTGAACTTATTTCAACCCTCTATCTAAACATCTTTCCAAAACTATTCTTCTATCATTTCCTTTATCTATTTTGTGTCCTTATGTCCCAAAATTCAATTTTCCTCTATCTCTTCATCACTTCTCAAGTTGTGTACCAACACTCATCTTGAATACATTTCCATCTATCCTTTCACAAATCTTCAAACATTATATCTATTATCCAACACCTATTTTCTATCCTTCCATCTCTTTCATTCAATCCTTTGCATAAATCCTTCATTTGTGAGATAGGTGTTTGTGTCATTTTATCATATACTTGCCCATGCTCAAATCTCATGTTCAATCCTTTTCCTAGATATCTATTCATGAAATGCTTCAGAATCTGAGGTTGCTCCTCTTTAACATTTTCTTTTCATTGGGATACACACTCAATCCAGAAAAAAACCACTTATCGTATCTTGGTCCCGACATCTTTTGATTACTATAACTCATACACTTAATCAATTTCTCTAAATCATTGTGATCTCTTGTTTGAAAACATGTATAGTTAAAAAACCAAAATCTTGCTTTAGTGCCACTGTAATTATCACACCCATGTAAGTTTCATCACTTACAAGCCAATGCAAGAAAAATAAGAAGAGAAAAAAGGCAATATCAAAAGCTCAAAATCACGAGCAAGAAAGGAAATATAAAGAAAATCGAAATACAATAAAATGCAATATCAAAATGCTTATCTATGGTAACATGCAAGTAACTCTGTCAGCGCTACGGACGTCTGGCTGGAAATGGAGAAATATTTGTGAGATTACAGCGATAACCACATCAGGGCTATGGATGCTCGGTGGCAGCGAAGCTCTATCCAAGATGCTTTTTAAGTCAAGGTAACTCATGTAGCTAGCCATGTTGGATTCTGAAGATTGCAATAATCATATGAGCCGAAATGAACCCACTTGCACACACATGGGTAATCAAAGACTAAGTACCTTGATCGAGTTCGGGATTCTTCTTCCCTTTTGAGTCTACTTCCCCATTCCTAGAAATGTTCAGTTGAATTTTCTGGAGGTTCTAAGTGTGGGTTGGGTCTCTATCTTTGAAAAGTTCAAGAACACTTATTCAGATGGTGATAAATACTGTGACAATCTTACATATTGCCTTTTTGCAAATGGAAACCTCTATGCTTGGGGGAAAAGTTCATCCACTCTATTCTTCCTACCATATCTCCCATTATCCTTCCTCTAATATCATTTACCCTATCTAAATTCATCTAGTTCTTTCTACAATCTTGCTTCACTTTATCCATACCATCTATCCTATCTATTCATTGCTTCTATCATCCAGTGCTTTCTACAATCTTGCTTCATTTTATCCATACCATCTCTCATATCTATTCATTGTTTCTACCATCTAGTGCTATCTATGATCTTTCTTCACCTTATCCATAACCTCTAATCCATACCACTTATCTGATCTATTCATTTCTTCCATTATCTATCACTGTCTTTGATCTTGTTTCTCCTATCCATATCCTATCTCCATCCATATCCCCTTTTCCATCCTTGATCTTGATCAACACTAAGGACACAAACATGATCTCACATAACTCTTAAGCTACCTTCATCTTTCTCCTATCCATTTCCACCTCAATGGTCCATTCATCCATTCCTTATCTTTCTATAAATTGGGGCAACCAAATACATCTTTCTTCTAATTCAAAAAACTCAAAAAAGCAAAATATCCAAAAACTAAAAATCGACAAAATCAAATAAAAATTGAAAATCGAAGCATGAATGCATGGCCCATCCATCAATTCAACAATAGGAAAACTCTCAAATTCTGCAATCAAACTAATTACATATCTTTTTAATCAATTCATCACTCAAAATCAACATCGACATCAAACATGTCTTATACAGGGATAGGTACACTTGAAACCAGACAGATCGGTCTTATACGGGGTACTCACTCTTTCAAACCAGACATTCCTATCAATCATAGAGTCTTTTTAATCAATATACCTATTAACATCAACATCAACTATCTTATATAGGGATAGGTACACTCAAAAGCAGATAGGTCGGTCTTATATGGGGTACTCACTCTTTGAAACCAAACATTCTAATCTTTCATCGAATAAATCAAAACAATGACATAGATCAATATGACTACCGGATTTTGTTCTAGTTATCCTTATCTTTATCAATTTATGGCAGTGCATGTTTCACAAATCATAATGTACATATCATTACCACCCATCTGAGACATCACCAGAAAATCATATATGCTTATCAATCCTGGACATACTTAGCGTAGTCACTGTCCTTGATTATCTGAAGTTCGGTTCATCATATCCCACCATGGCTTGGTGATCACCGTATGTATTCGCATTGATAGATATCTATGACTAAGGGAAACATTCCTCTCATGTTAACCATTCTGACAACAAACAACAAGGATCACAACATGCTAGGAAGACAATGTCAACAACTGCTCATCAGTCTAGAAAACAAGACAATTGTCCAACTAAAAACTTTAACACACACATGAGGGATGATTTTCTGAATTATGATTTGTTTACATATAGCATGAGGTTTTGACTATTTTGAATCTTAATTTTTGAATTATTAGATCTCCTGAGCTATTCAAGGATGCATTTAGCTAGAGAAGCAACGAATGAATCTAATACTTTTCTTTATCTTTCTGTCTATGATGCTATCATTTGTACAGTGCAAAGGTGTCTCGAGACATGATTGGAAATATATCATTGAAGACAATTTCCACTTTGCACATACAAATGGTTAACTCTTATCTATTTTACACAAGCAACACTCAGGTTGTCTTGGTTCAATTATACCTCGACGCTTGTGTCGTCTTGCAATATCAAAATCCATGTAAGTGTTACTCAGGTCATTATGGTTCGATTATAACATTATGCTTATATTAACTTCCAACATATCAAAATCTCAATGATGACAAACAAAAAAGAGCATGAACAAGAGTCCTATAACTTGTCCCACGTGTCCATCGAGGATTGAAGAAATAAGGAAGACTAATGTGGGCATAGCACGTACATTCCCCACATGCCCACCAAGATCGCATTGATATGAATCTTGATTGTTGATATGGTTCAAGTGTTGATATGGGTCTTGATTCGATATGTGTCCTGATTTGATATGGGTCCTGATTCGGTATGGGTCCTAATTCAGTATGGGTCTTGATTTGATGCTTGCGATTTGGATCTTGATGTTGCTTGATTTCTCTATATGGATCTTGATATTGCTTTCGATATGGGTCTTTGATTTAATTTCGATATGGATATTTGATTTGATTGCTTTTGATATGGGACTTGGATTGATTGATTTCTTGATATGGGTCTAGATTAATTTTTGATATGATATCCAGGGACTTTGGACATTTATTTGTTCTAATTGACGATTGGTTCTGACTTGTATCATTGATTTCTTTAGATCAGCACGTGGTGACACATGTGCATGATGATATGATATGGATGCAGAGATTTTGATTTTGATGAGCTATATGATATGTTTTTAATCTATATGACTTTTGCAAATGATGATGTAGATGATGGTTGAATTTGATGAATGCAGATGTTTCTAACATATTGTCGATATGATATGATCTATCATATGGATTAGATTGATAAGATTGATTGGAATTGATAAGATTGAGATTGAGTCTGGTTTCAGATATGACACCTCCTGTATAAGGCATGGATGATCGAGCGTATATTTTTAGGAATGATACCACCTTTATAAGACAAAGATGATCGAAGCATCTGGTTTCAAGAATGACACCGCCTATATAAGACATGGATGATCGAAGCATCTGGTTTTAGGAATGATATATCTTGTATAAGAGTTGATCAAAATGTCTGGTTTCAGGAACAATATATCTTGTATAACAGTTGATCAAAACATCTGGTTTCAGGAAAGAATCATCCTATATAAGACATGATAGAAGATAGTTTGGAAGAATGATGAAGATATGAAAGTGAAGAAAGATTCCATGATGATACGATAGATATGCATACGAGGGATGTAATGATGAATGATATGCATTATGTTTTGATATGAGATTCTATGAGGATGATTTGATACTTAGATAAAAAAAAATCTCTTGATTTTGATTATGATGTGAATGTATGACTTATGATGAGATGAGCAAAAATGTGATGATGTATTGCATTGATTACTTTGATTTATGAAATGTATGATAATGATAGTGATGTGCAACTTAATGCAAAATGATGTGATGTGAGATGTATCTTGAAAATGAGATATATGATAATGATGTGAAACTAAATGCAAGATTTAAAATGCTATGAAACTAAGTGAAAGTTTAAGATGTTATGCAACTAAATGTATGATTTAAAATGATATGCAACTAAATGCATGATTAAAATCATATGCAACTAAATGCAAGTTTTAAGTTTGTCATTGGCATTCCTATGTAGCCACTTGTTTGTGCTCTATTTTGTTTGTCACAATTGAGCTTTTGATATGTTGGAAGTTTATACAAGCATAATTGTCTAATTGAACCATATGACCTAAGTATAAATTTCATGGATTTTGATATTGCAAGACGGCACAAGCATCAAGGTATTATTGAACCAAGATGACCTGAGTGTTGCTTGCATTAAACAGACAAGAGTTAACCATTTGTATGTGCAAAGTGGAAACATCTTCAATGGTATGTTTCCAATCATGTCTCGAGACACACTTGTACCATACGAATGATCGTGTCACAGACAAAAAACTAAAGAAAATATCAAATTACTTTGTTGCTTCTCTAGTTGAATGTATCCTTGAGTAGCTCAGGAGATCTAAATTTCAAAAATTTAAGATACAAAAATATTCAAAACTTCATGCTATATGTAAACAAATTATAATTCAGAAAATCATCCATCATGTGTGTGTTAAAATTTTCAGTTGGATTAATGGTCTTGTTTTCTAGCCTGATGAGGAGTTGTTGACATTGTTTTCTTAGCATGTTATGATCCTTGATGTTTTTTGTTGGAATGGTTAACTTGAGAGGAACATTTCCCCTAGCCACAAATATCTATTGATGCAGATATACACGTTTGATCACCAAGCCATGGTGGGATATGGAGGACTGATCTTCAGATAATCAAGGACAATGACTACTCTAAGTATGTCCGGGATAATGTTGGGTGAATAAGTGTTGGGCGATGGCCATTAGCTGAGACTCAAATGAATCAAAAGATATGAGTATTGATAGATATAGAAGTCATTCTCTCACAAATATTTCATGTTGCTATGTTTTCACTACTTGTTTTTATTGCACTTTTTGATTTTTCAAAAAAAAAATTGTATTTTTCACTTTTTTGAATTTTTTGCTTTTTTCGTGCATTGGATGACTCAAGTGTATAATTTATTTATATGGATGTTGTTGGTTGGCTCATTTATCACATCTCCTTTTGAAGTTATTAGCTGATAGGTGCCTAATCCATAGGTTGATATGATGACAAAGGGACCTAACTAGTTAGGTTCAAACTTCCCCTTCTTTTCTCGATCTTGTTGATTTCTTGGATTTTACTTTAGTACCAAATTGCCAACTTTGAAAGCCCTAGGAATGACTCTATGATTGTAGCTTTGGCACATTTGTTGTTGGTATGCCTTGAGATGGTCATAGGGATGTTGTCATTTTTCATCCAGAAGCTCTAGTTCATGCAACATGGTGACTCAATACTCCTCATCTGGTATGAGGCCCTTCAAAGATACTCAGAGAGACGGGATTTCTACCTCAAGAGGTAAAATTGCTTCTGATCCATACACCAAATAATATGGTGTAGCCCCTATAGGTGTCTTAATACTACTCCCATATTCCCAAAGTGTCAGATTGAATTGTACATGCCAATCCTTGTCTGCATCATTTACTATTTTCTTGAGGATTTTCAGAATAGTTTTAGTTGATGCTTCTGCTTGACCATTCCCCTGTGGGTAGTAAGGTGTAGAGAAGCGATGTTGGATTTTGAATCGTTCACATAGCTCTCGTATATCTTGATTTTTTAAAGGAGGCCCGTTGTTTGTGATGATGGAACTAGGAATGACATATCTGCAAATGAGATAATTGAGAATAAATGAGGCAATTTGTTTTCCAGTTACAGTGGTCATCGGGACTACTTCAATCCACTTTGTGAAATACTCTGTTGCAGTGATAATGAACTTGTGTCCATTTGAAGAAGAAGGATGAATTTTCCCTACTAAATCAAGTCCCCAGTGATAGAAAGGCCAGGATGTAGTGAACGGTTGTAGCTCATGTGTTGGTGCATGAATAAGATTGTCATGAATTTGGCACTTTGGACATTTCTTTGCAAATTGATACGATTATTTTTCCATTTTCGGCCAGTAATATCCCATTCTCAGAAGTTTCTTGGTGAGAGTAGGACCACTTGAATGCGTACCGTAGATACCTTTGTGAAGCTCATGCAAGGCAGAGTTAGATTCATTACGATCGAGGCAACGAAGAAGAGTACCATCTAGAACAAGACAGTAAAGTGTGTCAGTGGTTAAAGTATAGCGGGTGGCTTGTCGGATGAAGCTACGTTTTTGGTTGCGGGATAAGTCGAGTGGAAGGGTATTGTTCTTGAGATATTCATAGATTGTCTCATATAGGGAGGAGTCTGAACTGATTAAGGCATAGATGACTCGGGATGTGGAATTGTCATAAGCTGGGGAAAATAGTTGCTCTACTAGGAACTCATAATGACTATGTTTCTCTGGAATTTGCAGCAATGAAGCGATAGTGGCCATTGCATCGGCCGCTCTATTGTCCAACCTTGGTATTTGTTCAAAGGTGATGTGTACAAAGTATTGTTTGAAATCATCCACCATTCTCTTATAGGGCATTAATTTATCATCCTTTATCTGATATTCATCATTGATTTGATTGATGACTAATTGAGAATCCCCATAAACTCTCAATTTCATGATTCTCCATTCCACAACCATTTTGATTCCTGTGACCAGGGCTTCATATTCAGTGATGTTGTTGGTTCATGAAACATCAGTCTATAAGATCATGGAATTGTGTTCCCTTCTAGAGTGATGAACAAGATGTCGACACCTGATCCATGTTGGGTATAACAACCATCAAAGTACAGGGTCCATTGTTTAGGTGTGATAATGAGTACATCCATGTCGAGAAATTCTACCTACATTGGTTGTTTATCTGGTAGTGGTGCTATAGCCAGTTGATCTGCAATTACCTGTCCTTTGATAGCTCAATGCTCTATGTACTGGATATCAAATTCAGTGAGAATCATGACCCATTTAGCCAATTGTCTGGCAAGAGCTTCTTTGTTGAGTAATTACTTGAGAGGATCAATTTTGCTACTAGCTTGATTGTATGAGCTAGCATGTAGTGATGAAACTTTTGAGAGGCAAATACTACAGCTAAACAAGCCTTCTCAATGAATGTATAATTTAGCTCATATCTATTTAATGTTTTGTTGATGTAATATATAGCTCTTTCCTTGCCTTCTTGATCTTCTTGTGCTAGCAATGCCCCCAATGATACTTTTGTTGTTGATATGTAGAGAATGAGAGGCTTTCCTACTATTGGTGGTACCAAAACTAGTAGATTAATTATGTATTGCTTGAGTTGGTAGAATGATTCCGCACACTTGGCTTCCCATTTGAAAGGTATGTTCTTATGTAGCAGATGATTGAATGGTAGACTTTTATCTGCTAGTTGGGCTATGAATCACCTAATAAATTGCAGTCGTCCTTGTAGAGATCCAAGTTGGCTAATGTTCCTGGGAGGTGGCATCTCCATGATGTCTTGTACCTTCACTAGATCTACTTCAATGCCTTTTGTGGACACAATGTAGACTAATAGTTTGCCTGATGTGAACCTGAAGACACACTTCTTAGGGTTGAGTCTGACCTTGAACTGTTCCAATCTTTGAAAGATTTTATCTAATATACCCAAATGTTTTGCTCAGGTGAATTATTTAGCCAGTAAATCATCCACATAGGCTTCCATGAAGGTATGCATCATATCATGGAAGATTGTCATCATGGCTCTTTGATAAGTTTCCCCAGCATTCTTTAAGCCAAAAGGTATGACGTTCCAACAATACGTTCCCCATGGATAGGTGAACGTAGTTTTATCTTGATCCTCTGGGGAAATTTTGATTTGATTATATCCATAGAAACCGTCCATTAATGATAACATTGCATGTCCTGCTATTAGATCCACAATTATGTCGATGTTGGGCAAAGGAAAGTCATCCTTTAGACAGGCTTTGTTGACATGTCTAAAATCTGTGCATATTATGATGCTTTCGTCAGGTTTTGAAACTAGCACAATGTTTGAAATTAATTCAGCATAATCTATAGGTTGAATGAATCCAACATCTAATAACTTCTTTAGTTCAGTTTTGACCAACAATGCCACATGCGGGTTCATCTTTCTTAGTTTTTGTTTGACTAGTTTAGCTCCTGGAGCGATGGATAAATGATGCATGATCAGGTTCAGATCTATTCCAGGCATATCAACATAGGACCAAGCAAAATTTATTTTCTTTTCCTTAAAGAATTTGATAAAATCTGGTTGCTCTTCTGTTGTCAGTGATTTTGCTAGGTGTATGGCTTTGACTATTGTTTTTGTACCAATGTTTACTGATTGAGTGGGCTCGATCAATATGGGTGACCTCTCTTGATAGTTTTTAGGAAGAGTGTCAAGTCTCCCATCTTTAGGTGCCTTAAAAAGGTTTTCACCTACATATGTGTCCTTTATTTTTACATTTTTATGATCTAATACTGCCATTGACTAGTTTTCAGTATTAGACCCTTTGTTTCTTTCATTTTTGCAACTAAGAGACTTGGCACTCCCCTGATTGAAGATATCGTTATTTTGTTCTCTGGTAGAGCACATTTCTGGGTTGTTCATACATAGATACTGGACAATGGATTCATCATCTCGTAAAATAGGAATATCATGGCTTTCATGTTCTTCCCAGTCTATCAAATAAGGAAATACGAGCAATAAAGAATCATTTAGTGGGTCGAGATCGGCTGCGGTAAGTGTCATGATAGTGGTAGCGTTTTAGTTGTTTGGGATGCTTTTTAGGTCAATGATATTGTCAAGGTCTTCGATGGTATCATCTTTGATGTAAACCTATTTGTATTGTTGTTGCTCGTTCTCCTTAGCCTCGTAGATATTTCATGGTCCGAATTCAAGTGATCGAGACTCTGCGTCTTGTCCCTCCTAAGAAAGGGGTGTGTGTGAATGGATAGTACCTTCCTTGATATCCTTAGTAATATCTAAAAAACTACCCCATTCATAGTCATTAGAATTAGTTTCAAAAATACTGTCCCAAAGTCTCTCCCTAGTGCTAATAGGTACGTTGTAGGGTGAGAAAAGATCTCTAATAATTGATACCAATCTTGTAGTTTTTTTCTAATTCAGAATCAGAGCCTACTTGTACCCTTTTCATTTGTTCATACACTATTTCTCCTTGGGGAGTAATGATTTCTTCGGGTGGTGACTCTGCCTTGGTTTGAACAGGTTCTTGCACATGATGCACTTTCTTATAAGATACTTCTTCCCTTTGAATGGCTAGTTCCTCTTGTCATTTCTCTATGTCTTGGTGTTCTTGCTCTTTCCTTGTCATTTTGGCTGCTTGGTGTAGCACTTCCTACCATGAGTTTTCATTGTATTTCTTCTTTGCTTTCCACTGAGGTTTCTGATATTTATTTAGTTTTTGCCTAGGTGGTATACTGTGTCCATATCCCAGTCTTGTTTTGTCTTGTGAAAATTGTGAAGGAGGTTCTAGCGGTTTTGTAATGCCTTCCTGATGCTTGCCTATAGGTCCTTTATTGTTGTATCCCATCCTTTGCATGATTTGAAATCCTTTTCCATATTGTTGTGTTGGTATGGCCACCTCTAGAGTAGCAGCTCTGACTTCTTCCTCATCCTTGTATAGCCAACTAAGGATATCTTTCTCTTCTGATTCATTTGCTAGTGTGCCCAATTCGATAAATTTGCCATCAAACTTGGTGATGGGTTGTTTTGCTTGATGTGTTGATGTCAAATTTTGTCCATAAGGTTTTGGCGATGTTGGAAATTTTGATAGACACATGGATTCAAAATAGTATTCCCCTATGCCTTGATTTTTTTATTTTCATCTTTTGTTTGAAGTCTACGGATAAAGACTTGATCTTTTATTGATGATGATCGAATGTTGAGGAAGCTTTAGCCTCCTTGTTGTGTGGAACCAAGCTATCTTGAGCTGCCCCCATAGCATTGCAATGTTGAAAAGGGTTATTATCGGTAGATATGGAAATTTCTTCTCCATTATACGGGAACTTTATACACTGATGGTATGTCGAAGGCACTACTTGCATTTCATGTATCCAAGGATGATCCAATAGAATATTGTATGTTAAGTCTGTGTCTAAGACTTGGCACATAGTGTCCTTTTGTATTGGTCCTACCTAAATGGGTAGTATCATTGTTCCTTTGGATGACCTTTCTTCATCATCATAGGCCTTGATGGTGATCTTCTTGTTTGGATCAATAGACTGCTAAGAGAAGCCCAATGCATGGATAAGCTTTAAAGTACAGATATTGAGACCAGCTCATCCATCTATTAACACTCTTTTAACTCGATGTTTATAGACTAATACTTCAATATAGAGGAGTGTTATGGGGATGATTCAAGGAGACATCATCACGTTCAGAAAATGTAAGCTTATGAGGTCCTGTCATATGAGCCACCATGGCTTGGAATCTATCAATGTCGAGATCTTTAGGAACTTTTATTTTGACAAGTGCTTTCTCTAAGATGTCCTTATATTTTGGCAAGAGTTTGAGTAACTCGAGTATGGATATTTGAGTGGGAGTTCTCTATAGTTGATCAACCAAATTATATTGAGTCTTGAGAATAGTGGTAGATGTTGATGTATCCCCTTTCAAGACATATTTTTGAGCTCTGGTTGTCACATTGATTGATACATAATCTTGTTTGTCCTTGATTTTTATGACATTTATCTGGTTTTCATTTTTCGATATGTGATTTATGGTGTTATTGTACAGGTGATTTATACAAGCTCCTTTGGTATTGTTTGATGATGAGGCTCCTCCTTTGTTGTAATTTGGAAGAGAATTTTTAAAGGTGTCATGGTCACCATTTGTTTTGATATTATCAACTATCAAATCACCTCTATCGATCATGTCCTGAATGATGTTCTTAAGCCTCATGCAATCATTCATGTGATATCCTTTGTTCTGATGAAAATCACAAAAATGTGAGTCATTCCACCAAGGTGGTTTGACCTGGGGTTGAAAGTTGTTTATGGCTGGCAATGTGATAATTTTGTTTGCCAGGAGTACTCAAAACGTTGATTCTAAGGTTTTCCCCAATGGTGTGTAGATGCATCTATTCGGGAAAGTGTTGGTGTTGCCTCTTTGGTTTGTATTATTCCCTCAGTTAGTGTTGTTGCCTTGGTTATTGGTGTTTGAAATTGAAGGTCCTTGATTGGTATTTTGAGGATAAGTGTTAGTGCCTTGATTAACACCCTTTTGATTTTTGTTAGATGGTGGGTTACTTGATAGAGCCAAAACTAGTTGCTTGGACTTCACATCATTAACCTCAACTACCCCATTGTTAACAACGTTTTTGTTTCTTGTCCAAAATCTAGATTTTTCTAAAGTGTTGTTGTTGTGATTATTAAAGGGGTGAGTGTTTGATGAGTTGGCTCCTTCCTTAAATAACTTCAATGTTCCTTTCTTGATGCAAGCTTCCTCCACTTGGATTCTATTTTCTATTAATTTGGGAAAAGATGGTATGCATTGGATTTTGAGTTGATAACTCATCTCACTATTTATATTATCGATAAAGATATCCATCTTTTCCTTTTCAGGCATGTCTTGAGGATATCTTGAAACCATGCATCTCCAATTCTAAAGAAACACCATGAATCTTTCATTGTTCTTTTGTTTGCCCTCCCAAACTTCTTGGGAATAGTCTCATTAAGTAAGTGTCATCATGAGAAAACTCTAGGCTTATGGTAAAAAATTCTCAAACATGATCATGGGGATCACTTTTACCATCGTACTTGTCATACTTTGGAATATCTTAATTTGGGGGAAAAGGTACCATGTTTAATCTCCTGTTGAAAGGATAAGGGCAGATCTCATCCAAGGAGTATCATATTGTGGTTCCTTGTTATATGTCCTCCATTTGCCTTTGCAGCATTTGGATTTGTTGTGTAAGAGATACCATGGGAAAATTTGTACGTTGAGGGAGGGCTTCCTCCCTTTCATTAAGATTGTCCTAATTTCGGGCATGGTTGTGTTCAGGGGTGTTATTTTGTTCATGTATGATTTTTGGGTCATGTTTTTCTTCTTCTCTTTGTTGGTCTTGATAGGCGTAATTTCTAGACCTTGTTCTAAAAATTCTTTCATCTACATTCCTTAAGTTTTTGGTATCAAAATATTTAGGAAGCCTAACTCCTTTACTAGTTAGCACGAGTATATATTTTTCCTTGTCTGCTTCAATAAGTCTTTCCATGAGCCTTTGGAATGATGGGTTTTCTTGACACTCTTGGAGAAGTTCCTCGGTGATCTCTGTATCTCCCATATTAGTATACTCATCAAAAGGGTTGGATAATCTATGACCCATACTTGATTCTAGTTGTGATTCTCATTGTTTGTTTCTCTGAGATCGAGTGATAGTGGGCATTTAGTAAATTTCTACTGTGATGAATTCTTCATTTTCTATGGGAGTCCAGGGTGGTGTTGGTGGTTCAGGTCAAGCTTCATTATAAGTGATATAGAATTATGGGAACAAAGAAAGGTTGATCATTCATCCATGATTCAAGCATTGGTTGAATGTTGCTTTCTGAATATAAACTCTACTTCTCAAAGGTTCTTTGTCAAACTCATTTGTTTTGCATTGGATATACAATCGCATGTGACGCAAAAATGCACTATGTGATGCAAAGAGTTGGCAATTGATCAGAAACTTATTCCTTTTTGCAAGTGCCTTAGAACTAGGTTGTCTCTTCTTCAACTTAGTTTTGTGATGAAGACTTGTTCTTCTCAAAATATGAGGAGTGGTCATACATGAATGATCAGTGGTTGTCGTTGACGTTGGATTTGGATACTTCGTTGGAAAACTTAAGCTTACTTTATCAAGTAGAGGTTTAGTTAGATTCTCCCCCACGACAAAGTGTGTCAAATGATATGGATAAAAGTTTTCCAATATGGAAACTTGATTTGACAACTTAAATATTTGAACTAGGTATGTTGTTTTGATAGAATCCGTTAGATGGTGTGATTATGATCAATGTTATGAGACTGTCTGATTTTGTTTGGATGAAGTCTTATCTCGAGCTAGTTTAGGATTTGAAAAAATTGTTCAAAGGACGCCTTGTTGATTTTGGAATTGTTTTCTCTGATAATTCAATTTGGATTCTGGCTACTGAGTTTGACAAAAGACTAAAAAGGGTACTCAAGACTGTTGATGAAATTTTTCTAAAGGGTCTGATTAGCTCTCTATTTTTTGGGTTTTGAATATGCGCTAAAACAAAGACTGGATGTGCTAATGAATGTTCTATATGCACCACAAAAAAATTTCTATGTGCTAAGATACCTTTCCCATGCACTGACTCAAATTGTTTGAAATTGACTTGGTTGGAAGAGTCACGTGCTAATATGTCCTTAAAACGTGCTACTATTTAAGTTGAATGTGCTAAGATATACCTCCTATGCACTAAGCTGATTTTTGAATGCACTAGACGGGTGGCAAAAAGTGCTACTGAAAGTTTTATCAGTGGGATACTGGTTATGCGCTAATATAATTGCTTAAAGCACTATTTTTTGGTTGAAATGCGCTACAGAAAGATTGACACGCACTAGGAAGTTGCTTCTATGTGCTAAGCTGCTCTGATTTCTTTTCTTCTGTTGTTTTGGGGGATTTTTGACTTGTGTTTTAGATGGATGATTTTCTGAGAAATAAATTGCAAACACGGTACAAAAGAGAGAACAAATTTTGCCTATGCTAGACAATTAGTGTATTTTTTGTGAGGCTGTGTTCAAATCCCCGATGTTTTCACTGGATTAGATAACAAGGAAGACAAATCAAGTAGACTCTTTATTCAAGGGTCACAAACAATATCATAGCACACTAGTCTCAATACTCCATCAGCTCAAACAGCCTCTAGGGGGCATTCATTTTTTTGCGTTTTGCCAGAAATTAACTCAAAGTGAATTGCTTCACAATTGAGTAGTTATCTTGGGAGATATATGGTGAGTGATCTTGGGGGCGGATTCTTCCCCACCCTTGCATTATGATGTTGAAAATGTTTGGATACTGACTCGGCTCAAAATTTCTAGTGCTAAGGTTCTTAATCGGGCTTTCGTTCGACCTTCAGTGATAAACTCCCTTGGGAGGCTTCCCAACCTTTAGAACAAATGCTTTACGTATCTTAAAGATACTGGGGGAAGGCTAATCACTGAGAAAAACCATTGAAGGGGACTTTTGTCAACCTCCACATTTCATTATAGTGGATTGGAACACTTGGCGATAAAGTTGTTTCCCACTTAGGTCGTTCCTCTCTCACCAGCCATTAATGGCGCTCTAAGAGAAACTCGGGAGGGCAAGCCTACTAAAGGTTTTAAATGCTTGAAGTAAAGAAAGCATAAGAGTGGTTTGGATTTTTGGTCACCCTGTTAAGGGGAGAGCATATACCTTCCACTTTCGAAGAAAAGAACATCAATGATTTGCTAACTTCTACTTGGAGATTTTGCTCAAAAAAGAATGGTGTTCTTTTTAACTTTGCATAGCAATGATTTTCTATCTAAGAACAGAACTCCTAGTCAACAAAAGAAATTGCGATTTTGGTCAACAAAAGTAAAGTCGATAAGTGAAAATTTTCCTTTTGCCTTGCACAAAAATAAAGATGGGGTTCTTTTATTCCTTTGCAAATAAAATCAAAATGAATCCTTTTATGCACCAAAGGAAGCTGAAGTTCTTTTTACCTTTGCAAACTGAAAAGTAAATTTCTTGTGTTCCTTTTAAACCCAAATTGAAGTGTTTTCCTAACTTGCAAGAATGAAAATTTTGCTTTGTTGTTCTTTTTATCCATGCAATAAAGAAAAGATTGAGTTTTATTTTAAATACCAAAAGGAAAGCATGAAGTTCATTTTATGCATCCCAAAAAAATCATGAGGTTCATTTTAAGTTTTTGCAAAAAAAAAAAAAAAAAATGTGAGTTCTTTTTACTAACTTTGAAAGAAAACAAATAAACTAAACTTATGTTCCTACATAAAAACGTTAGCACCCACACACAGTCAGTTATCCAGAAAATGAAAATTATGATGGGGGGCTTCACAAGCCTAAATTTTTATTTCTTTCATTAAAGTTTTGTATTTTTCTCTGTCAAAGCTATGTGTTAGCCCATTGCACAGATGTGCTACAAGAAAGTGCAGATGCGCTACAGAATGACTTCTATGCGCTATGCTAGTTACCAGATGCGCTACACTATTTTTCCAATGCTTAGAATAAAAAGCATAATGCTATGCGCTATCGTAAAGTCTATATGCACTAAGGGATGAGGCTTACACACTAAACAGTATACCAAAAGCACTAGCAGAAGGTCCCAAAGTGCTAATGAAAGGTTTTAATGCGCTACAACAGCTTTTTCGCGTGCCTGCACTCTTGCTCCTACATCAAAAATGATAATATTTATGGGGTTAAGCCCCATGGTGGGTGCCAGAAATGTGCGTTTGAATTGTTTTCTCCTCCTGCAGGTTGATACCACATTCCACGCACACAATAATTATTCAACAAAAGTAAAAGTCAAGGTCAAGTAGGCCTATACTTTTAAATAAGTCATAGTTAGTTCCTAGTTTTTCTCTTGGTACCTCCTCTATATATATGAGGGTGCTCTTTGTAAATAGTATCTTTAATTTTATACAACAAAACTCTGTCGAATGAAGAACAAAGTGAAACTTTGAGTTCATAGTGTTATTTTGCAAATTCCATCAAAGAAGAGAACATATTTGGCATTCAAATTTTATGTTGAATTCATTGCGTTCTATGGTGAGAGTGTTCTTACATCATTCTTATTATAGAATCTTGATTTGATTTAGTAAAAGAAATGCAAAGAATTATTGTTTATAGAATAGATCAAATTCAATTTTGTAAATTTTGTGTTACTTTTCAAAATTTGAGAATTAGGAATTATGTGTGGATAAAAATTTAAAGACTTTGAGTTGTATCTTGTTATCTTGGAGAAAATCCATATTGGATTACAGAAGTTATTCATATATATGAGGGTGCTCTTTGTAAATAGTATCTTTAATTTTATGCAACAAAACTCTTCCGAAGTGAAGAACAAAGTGAAACTTTGAGTTCATATTGTTATTTTGCAAATTCAATCAAAGAAGATAACATCTTTGGCATTCAAAGTTTGTGTTGAACTCATTATGGTCTATGGTGAGAGTGTTCTTACATCATTTTTATTATAGAATCTTGATTTGATTGAGTAAAAGTAGTGTGAAGAATTATTGTTTATAGAATAAATAAAATTCAGTTTTGTAAACTTTGTGTTACTTTTTAAAATTTGAGAATTAGGAATTGTGTGTGGATAAAAACATAAAGACTTTGAGTTGTGTCTTGTTATCTTAGAAAATATCCATATTGGGTTACAGAAGTTATTCATAAAATGTTGATAGGATTATAGTGTGTTAAAGACTTTGGTCTTTCATTACTATTCTCCCATCCTGAGAAGCAACAGAAGACTGTGCTTTTACAGAAAGTTTGCTTCTTTGTTATTAAAAATTTAGTGGTGTGCTTCTAATTTATTTCTTAATAACCTAGTTGTTTATTGATTATTATTGCTCTCAGTTGAAGTATCCTTTCTGAAGTAAGAGAAAAGGATAAGCATCTATTTTGAAAAAAGAGAATGAGATGATATAATACCCCAAAATTAGACTAGAATAAATAGTCATAGTCATTGTTCATAAACTATTTTAGAGAAATAAGCAGGCATCCTCCCCTCTACAAGGAGAGATTTGATCTCACACGCTGTGGCCGAAATCACCATTTTGCAAACCTCACAAGTTTACAAAATCTTAAACCAACAATATGTATATACATATGTACACACACACACACACATGATCTAATTTTATTTACTTATTTAAGATAAATTTACAATGTTTTCAAGTAAATTATTGACTACATATTTAATCATTAAGTCATTTTAAAAATATTATCTAATATTTTATTTATTAAAGTTTATAGATTTTTACTATTTTACTTATTAAAGTACATTTATATCATTAAAATTATTGTATTCACTATAGTTTTTTTTAATCAGTAAACTTATATTATATTATTAATATTAAAAAGAGTGCAAATTACATTCATCATCGTTCAAAGATCTGATAGCACATAATCTACCCTCCCCTCCGCTCCTAAAAAAATCCCTGAGGGCATTCAGACTACCAACCAGAAATCTACCCCTACACATATTATCAATCCAAAACATCCATATACAAAATCTACAGTATTGGCTTCATTACAAACTTTACAAAAAATAAAACCCTCCCAAACTACTATCCTTGTTCTTCACCCGCCAATGGCTTTCTTGCATTGCCTCACCTCACCTTTGTCTCCTTCTGGCACCCTGGTCACCCACTGCACCCCTCCTTCATGCTCACCCTCTTTGATTTCCTTGTCGTTGTCCACCTCTCCAATAGTGTGCAAGCTTTAATTTAAGCTTGGTCAGGTCCATCTCCTCTTGCGGCAACCTAGACGCAAGCACTAAATCCCAGTTAGTTACATAGTCCTCAACCGCTCGCCATCCTTCAACAACTTCATGTATCATCACATTTCTATCCTCGAGGGCATGCCACAAAATGAAGGGGTGAACATGCAAAGGATACCCCAAGACTGCCACACAAGCTCCCAAATCCGTCACAAACCCTCACCCGAGCTCTACATGTTCAAGGAGTGTATCCAATCCCTGCCTCCATTTTACATTCACACACCTCTCCATGATTCTTTTCACCTCCTAAACACTAGCACATTCTAGTCCCCAAGCATAGAATATAGAATCAATGTGTGTATTCATGCGATATTTTTGATTCTCAAGAATGCAGTCATAGCCGAGTACCTGCTGAACCTGCAGAAGGAAGAAGGGGTCATCCACAGTAAAAATGATCTTCAATCTCTCAAGCGTGATTTCCCCCAAATATACATCTATTGTTTTGAAGCCTTTAGATTAAAGTTCACCTCCATTTTCAAATAGAAATATTACCTCACTAACCACAATAAAATGACCGCCAGCCCGAGTATATATCAAGAGTCATATTTCCATCTCTCACAAATACCATAAATGGTAATAAAAGTTGGTGTACTCACTTCAATCGGACCATCAATGCAAAAGACCAACATTCACCACCTAGAAACTCATTGTCCTTCCTTTCTTCATGACATCAAAAAAAATGGAGATGAATAAATGAAGTGTTCATACAACTCTAGCTCATCGCCAGCTCTTCACACTGCCACATTGACCGCCAGTTTGGACAAAGAATCTGCCAATGTATTTCCCTCCCAATATACATGTGACATTTCAAAAAATTTGAATCCTTCTAATTTATTTATAATAATTCTCACCAATTTATCCATTTTCCATACCCTTGCTTCCCCGTTGGCAATTGCATTAATCACTATATGGGAATCACCTTCCAAATGCAATTGATCAATATTCAACCTTTTCACCAAATCTACAGCCAGCATGGCCGCTTTCACTTCTGCTTCATTGTTGGTACCTATCTCCAAATGTTTTGAATCAATAGCAATAATATTTCCTTTTGAATCCAACACAACACATCTGGCCCTCGAGGAACCAGAATTCCCTTTAGAAGCGCCATCAAAATTTACCTTCACCCGTCCTAGCTCTAGTTTGGTCCATCGCACTCCTCCTCTCCTTGTCCTAGGATCAACCCTAGAATGCCCATTAGCAAGCATGTATTCATTATAGTTAAATAACTTGCATTTCAATACAATGATTTTATAAAGTTATTAAACTTTTTAGTGTCAACCATGCATTTTTAGTTGTCTTGTATATTTTTTTAATGTTAGTGATTTAATATTTTTTTTGTGAGCATGCTCATGTCATTACATTTTACCCCTTCTTGCTACTATAATCACTCCTCATATATATGTATATGTATATACTTATATGTGTATATATACATATGTGTATACATATTACATATACACATACACATACACATACACATACACATACACATACACATACACATACACATACACATACACATACACATACACACATGCACATGTACATGCACATACACATGTACATGAACATGCACATACACATACACGTACACATACACATACACATACACATACACATACACATACGCATACACATATGCATATATAGACATATACATATATATATATATATATATATATATATATGTATATCCAATTAATATCATAAATAATTGGGTGCATATGGTGTGTTGCATGTGGAGGGTACCAATTTTGTTCTCCTTTTTCTCTTTTATTGAAAGCCTCCAATTTGTTTTCTTTTCGTGTTAGTTTTTCAAGAGAGATGACCTACATGACATATGATTGAGGTTTAGGCAGCCCCCCAACCTCTCCTACAAATATATTCTTAATTTGGAGGAACCATATTTACTAAGACATGAAAATGTTATCAAGTTTCTTTTGTATGCTAAGAACAAATGAATAAGTGTTCAAATCCAAATGGTTTGTATAGAGAAAAGTAAGGATTGATTGGTTGTGGTTATTAATCCAAATTCTACTGAAAATTATGTAATCTATCTTTCAAAGCATTTTCTAATTTGTAAGTGTAGCTAGGAAATCAAGTATAAGATTCATAACATATGAGTTAGCTAACCACAAAAACTAACAAGTTATGAAAATGAGTCCTAATACATTAAAATAAATGAAATGAAGATAAAATTAAAAAAGAAACACAAATTAAAGTGCATAAATATCCTTCATAACTCCTCTATTGTTCTTCTTTCTCCTTCAAATAGGACTTTTGTGGATCTCCCCTACAAAAATGCAAAGTGTGATTGAAAGCAAGATTGCAAAGATAGAGTGAAATTGATAGCGTAAGGGTACTCAAAATGTGGTTAGAATTGAATGAGAAGAGTGCTCAATTTATAGGACAAGAGTCTCCAAATCAAAAAAGGGCAAGTGATTCACAAATTGGCAATGACTGAATGACCAATTACAACAAATTGGATAACAAGTTTCCATGTGCAAATATGATAAATTGAGAACAATTTGTGCTCATCAATTATGACATGATTAGGAAGAAAAATAGCTACTTCATTTATGACAAATTACCCACAAATTTTGCTTCATGATTGATGACAAAATTAGAGAGAAAATAGCTTCAAATTGGCCATGAAAGTAGCTTCATAAATTATGACATGATTGAGCACAAAAAGGGGAGATAATTAGTAGGAATTTGAAATTCAAAAACTATCAAATTAGGTGCAAAAGGGGAAATTAGAAAATTTAGAATTTAGAAAATTAGATGACACCTAATTAATAAATTAGATTTATTAATTAGTCCACAACAAAATTATCCAATTAAATGATTTATTTAATTGTGACATAGTACACTTGGGATAAATGAATGAATTCACTTAAACTAAAGGAAAATGTTAATATGATTAAATGATTAAATCACAAAACCCTATGAGATAGATTAGAAATGAATTAGGCCAAGACAAGATTGAAACAATTGATATAAGGTCAATCATGATCAAGAAATTAAATGATAAAGGATAAATAATTGATATGAAGCCAATATTGATTGATGAAGACCAATAACAAATTGATCAAAATTGACAAAAAGGATAAAATTGATAGACAACAACTGATGAGGACCAATGACTAATTGATCAAAAATTGACAAAAAATGAGGATTTATTGAGATTGATGATGAATCAATCAAAGATTGATAAATGGTCAACTTGATGAAGGTTGAATGACAAAATTGTTGGCATTTGCATGAAGATTGCATTAATGATATGTTATGTTGTCATTGATGTCAATTAACAAGTAATGATATTGTTGTAATGATGTTTTATAACCGATAGGAAGAATGTGTGGAGTAAACCGGTATTGCTATGTATTGGAGAGTTGCACCAATAAACCTTACCTGTTGATTTGATAAACCCTAATCGATTAAGTTTGGTGAATTGGTTATATTGGTTTATGATCTGATGATGAGCGGTAATGATTATGACATGTATGATTATTGTATGAAGAGATTTTCAAAGTGATTTTGGCGTGTTGATGAAATGGTTTTTGTGTAGGGAATGAACAAGTATATTGTTGGTATTTTGATGATGTTTTGATTGTCATTGATGGACACACACTTACTTGATGTATGAGTTATGCTCAACTGGTAGTTGTTCCAACTAGTATTGTATGTCATTGAATGTGTTGTCTTTAGACTATCGGTATTTTGAAGAAGATGGTTTACCGGTCACAGATTGACTGAAGACCCCAAGCGGTACGAGGACCTCAAGCAGAACGAAGGACCCAAGCGGTAGTCAATTTTTTATCATTTACTACGATATTCCAATCTTCATTTTTGACAACTGGTAATTCGTATATTATATTAACCGATATATATCTGTGATGAGTTACCAACCGATATTATTGTAATGTGTGATGAGTTATTATCCATCGATACTTTGGCGGTGTTTTTGTGTTGTGTTACCAAATGTGTCTAGATGCACTGTACCTAGGAACTTGTAGTCTAATCTTATTGGACCGACATGAAATCAGATTCCTTTATAAGGACATCATGTCTAGGTTTTGTATATGATATAGAGAAGGAAAGGTTATTATGTGCTATCATTGAAGAGAAGGTTAGGTCTATGTGAAGAGATAGAGTGTGCAGATATAGAAGACTGAAGTAATGTTGAAATGCATTAACAAGGAGTTGTCAAGGAACTAATTAAGCATATTGTGCTATTATCTAGATCATTCACTTGTTGATTACTCACATCTTTGACAAGTCTGAATCCTTTAACTGGGTAGGCTCAGCAAAGCCTTTGTATATCCTCTAACAAGGTAGTTCACAACTGTGGATCTTAAATCCTCTAATGGGTAGTCTTTAATAGGACTTATCTCCTAACAGAGATTTAGATTCCTAATAGGATCTGTTCTGGTGAAGAACATTGTATGATTTGAACCGATCTGATTACTATTTTGTAGATAGTTACTTGTGTGTTTCTACTCACCATGGTTTTTTCCCATTTGGGTTTCCACATCAAATATCTTATGTTATGGTGATTGTGCTTTTATGGGTGAATGCTTTGTTTTCTATTTGGTTTGCATTTATCTTAACCGGTTTATTAGTGAATTTACTTCACCGGTTATCTACTAAATTGTTTAAGAGTTTGCTTACAGTAATTTTTGGCATACTAATTCACCACCCCCCTTCTTAGTATTCAGCATATATTGCATGTAATGCAAAGTGCGTGATGAGTTACTAAGTTTGATGAAGCGGTGATCAAAGAGTGGTCGAGGTTTTCTTGATTGATGTGCAGAGATTGCTATGTAATCCAACGGTCATACTTGAACTGACTTGTTTGTAATCTCTATGAGACAATTAGGTTTTTGTTGTGTTACCAACCTAATTGATTTGTTTATAAGATTGATGAGTTTTTTAGTTTCAGAGTTGGAAAAAATTTAATTGAGTATGTGTTTTCTGAACCGAATGATGTATCTGCAATTTGAGCAAAGGCAAATAGGAGCATGAAAAGGATCTGAACAAGCAAGTGTAGTGCTATTCAAACAAATCAGCAAACTCATGTTTCTTTCTAACAATTACAGTAGATTGAAATCCCCTAACCGGGTAACTCTAATAAGCTTGGTGCTATTCAAATCCTCTAACCAAGTGATCCATTAGCTTGGATTTCAAATCCTCTATTGAGGTTACTCCTTACAGGGTATTCCTTCTAACAAGGCATTATAGTCAATCCCTTAACAGGGCGGTTCCTAACAGGATCTGTTCTTAACATGACTTTTGTAAAGCTTTAACAGGCTAGGCTCCTAACACAATGAACATCAAAAGAGTTCAGATAGTTATCTTGTGAGTCTCATCTCACCGTGGTTTTTCCCATTTGGGTTTCCATGTAAAAAATATTGTGTCAAGTGGTGAATGTTTTTGTGGCTATGTTCTTATGGTTGATTTGCTTAACTACTTAATCCACTTTGATGAATCATGATAACCGGAAGCATTGTGAAATGAATTTTTACTTATGTCATTAAAAGCATTTGGATGTTTATAAGTTTGAAGTTGTTTATTGTCAGTTTGTTGTAACAGTCAACCGGTTTATCTTGAGGGTTTTTATCTTGACAGTGATATTGCATTGATAGTTCTAAGTTTACTTTGAGAGATTGATTTTGAGATTGGTGAAGTTAGTATCAATTTTTTGATCTACTAATTCACCCCCCCCTCTCATTAGTTGACCAGATTCTTATTCTTTTTTCATACCATCAATTGGTATCAGAGCTTATCAGGTCCTCTAAGGTCTAAGCCTAACAGCTTGAGGTAAAGATCTTGCAAATCATGATGAAGAAGGAAGGTCCGAAGTTTAATAGAGAGAACTATAGGATATGGAGTGATAGAATGAAAAATTATATCAAGAGTCTAGGAAATCAATACTGGGAACATGTTGTTACTCATTATGTTGTGCCTAATGGGATTATGACTGATGATCAGAAGAAAGAGAAACAAGAAAACAATCAAGCATTAGAGGCTACTATCAATTCTTTGTTTGATGCAGAGTATGTAGGTGTTCATGGTCTAGAGACTACATATGGTGTATGGAAAAAACTTGAAAAGATTTATAGTGGTGATGAACATGTTAAGATTGCTAAAGAAGAGAGTCTAAGAGGAAAGTTTGATGACATGCGGATGGCTGAAGGTGAGAATATTTAGCAATATGGTCAAAGGATAAAAGAGATAGTCGGTGAAATTAAGAGTGTAGGAGGTAAAGTGGAAGATGCCACAGTTATTAGTAAGGTACTCAAAACCCTGCTATTGGTCTATGTTATCTGCGTTGCATCCATTTAGGAGCTAAATTCTATTGACAAAACTAAGGTAACCCTTGACTCCATCATTGGCAAGCTTACTGCTTTTGAATTAAATGGTTATGATGGTAGTGTACAGAAATCTGAGTCTGCATTTAGATCCTATGTTTCTAACCCATGTATGAGGAAGAGTAGAGATGTCAGTCATAGTTATGAATCTAGATCTAGTAGAGAAGTTGGTGATGAAGATAGTTTAGTTGATCTCAAATCATTGTTTGGCCAAGCGGTTGCCCAGAGGTATTGGTAAATATAAAGGTAAATTACCTTTGAAATGTTTTCCATGCAACAAGATTGGACACATAGTTGCTAACTATCCTAATGGTGATAATGAGCACAAATGAGAGAAATTAAAGAAGTATTAGGGTAAAGGTGAAAGAGATTGTCTTATTATTGTTGATGGTGGTAACACTGATGAGGAATTTGATGGTGATGCTAATGAAGATATTGTGTTTGTAGCCATTAAAGAGGAGATATCTGATCAAAAGGCGTTAGTATCTTGAATGGATAACTCTGATGATTGGATCATTGATAGTGATTGTTCACATCACATGATCGATGATCGGAGCAAATTTCTTTCTTTGAAGGAATTTGATGGCAGAGTTGTAAGATTTGGTAATGACTCATCCTACATGGTTAAAAGTAAGAGAACTATTTCTCTTAATGGAAAGAGTAGTGTAGATGATGTCTACTGGGTTGAAGGTATAAAGAACAATATTTTGAGTGTGGCACAACTCAATGATAGAGGATACCTATTGGAGTTTAATAATGGTATGTGCAAAATCTATGGGAGCAAAAGTGAACTGATTGCAACCAGGAAGCAAACTAAAGGTAACCTATTTCACCTTAATCCTAAAGTTAGCAACTATGTAATTGCAAAGATAGATGATAGTTGGCTTTGGCATGCGAGATTTTATCATATAAATTTTGATAACATTGTTAAAGTGAGTAAGTCCAAGACAGTGAGAGGTTTGCCTCAGTTGGACAAACTGGTTAATGCTCTATGTAAGGAATGTCAGTTGGGAAAGATGGCATCCTCAACTTTCAAGTGAAAATCTTTTTCAACAGAACATCTGATAGATTTGGTTCATACAGATCTTTGTGGACCAACAAGGACAAAAACTATTCAAGGTGACAAATATTTTATGATCTTTACTGATGATTGTTCAAAGATGATGTGGGTCACATTCTTGAAGGATAAGACTAAAGATTTTATTAAGTTCAAGGCATTCAAGGCCTTAGCTAAGAAGGAGAATGGTAAGAAGGTAAAGTGTCTAAGGACTGATCAAGGTGGTGAATTTACTTCTAAGGAATTCACTAGATACTGTGAAGAAAATGGTATCAAACGGTAGCTTTCTGCACTAAGGACACCATAGCAAAATGGTATCATAGGGAGAAACAATCAGTCAGTTGTTGAAGCTGCTAAGACGATGTTGATACAAGGAGGTGTAGTGAAAAAAATTGGAGGGAAGTTGTCAGCACAACTATCAATACTATGAACTAGATTCTAGTAAGGAGAGGCAAGGACAAGACTCCTTATGAATACTGGTATGGAAGATCACCTAATGTTAGTTATTTCAAGATATTTGGAAGAAAATTTTTTATTAAGAGAGGTGATTATGTTAGCAAATTTGAGGCTAAAAGTGATGAAGGTATATTTCTTGGTTATTCAATCAAGAGTAAGGCCTACAAGTATTTTAATAACCGGACACAGAGAATTATTGAGAGTGCTTATGTTTGAGTGGATGAATATTCTGAAGTCTCAGAGAAAACTAGTTTGGAGAAAAAGGATGAAGATCCTTGCATTTTATTTTTGGAACCAGAAACTATGAAACCTAAAACTGATAAAGCAAATACTGATGTACTAGTTCAACCAGAACAGATAAATTTAGAAGAAGGTGATGATAATGAAAAAGATGAACCTGATGATAATGATTATGTTATTCCGAGATAAGTGAGACTCAATCACAATCCTAAGCAGATTATTGGAGATAAGGATGTTGGAGTACTAATGAGAAGAATAATTAGAGAGAATTCATCATGATCTCCACTATTGAACCAAGAACTGATAAGGAAGCATTTTGTGATGATCATTGGGTTAAAGCTATGGAGGAGGAACTAGATCAAATTGAAAAGAATAACACATGGACCCTAGTACCCCGACCGATAAATAAAAATATGATAGGTACTAGGTGGGTATTCAGGAACAGGTTGAATGAAGATGGTGTTATAGTTCGCAACAAATCTAGGTTGGTTTGCAAAGGTTATGCACAAGAGAAAGGAGAAGATTATGGTGAGACTTTTGCACCAGTGGAAAGACTGGAAGGTGTCAGAATTTTACTTGTATTTGCAGCACATAAGAAATTCAAGGTATATCGGATGGATGTTAAGTCAGCATTTTTGAATGGGATACTGGAAGAAGAAGTATACATTGAGCAGCCAGATGGTTATGCTTTGACTGATGAGAAAGACATGGTATGCAGATTGCATAAGGATTTATATGGATTAAAGTAGACACCAAGAGCATGGTATGAAAGGCTTCATACACATCTGATGAAGATAGGTTTTCTGAGAACCAGTAAAGATAGCAACATGTATCTCAAATCTGAAGGAGATAAAATACTGGTCAGTGAAGTATTTGTAGATGATATCATATTTGGAGGTAATGATGACATGAGCAATGATTTTGCAGATGAATTGAAAAATGAGTTTGAAATGTCTCTAGTGGGTGAAATAAAAAAATTCATAGGCTTGCAAATACAGCAAATGAAGGATGGTATTTTCATCACATAGTCTAAGTATGTGAAAGAGGTCTTGAAGACATTTGGTATGAGTGATTGTAAACCAGTTGGGACACCAATGTTTACAGGTTCTAAGTTGTCTAAGGAAGATGAATCCACATCTATTGATGAGAAGGAATATAGGTCAATGACTAGAAAATTGCACTATGTTGTTCATAGTAGACCAAATATAGCTCATGTAGTTGGCCTAGTTGCTAGATTCCAGATGAATCCTAAGGAAACACATTTGATAGCAACCAAGAGGATTTTTAGATATTTGAAAGGTACTGTTGACTATGGATTATGGTATCCGTATGGAGGAAACTTTGAATTGAAGGCATACACAGATGCAGATTGGGCAGGAACTGTTGATGACAAGAAAAGCACAAATGGTGGAGCATTTTTTCTTGGAAGAACACTTGTTTCATGGAGTAGTAAGAAGCAGAGTTGTACATCACAATCTGATATTGAAGTTGAGTATGTTGCATATTACATGAATTGTACCTAGGCTATCTAGATGAGGCACATTTTGGAAGGTTTTAAGATGAAGATTTCAGAACCTGTAAAGATCTTATGTGATAATAAAAGTGTCATAAATATTTCCAAGAACCCTATTTTGCATGCACGAACCAAGAATATTGAATTGAAGTATCATTTCTTAAGGGAAAAAATGCAAAGTAAAGATGCGATCTTGGAGCATGTTTCTACCAAGGAGTAGCTTGTGGATATCTTTACTAAACCTCTACCTAAGACTACTTTTGAGTATCTTAGAAGTCAGATAGGGGTTGTACCCCTTCATGAGGTCAGTTGAGAATGATGTAGATTACATCAGTCCTAGAGCTACTTGCAGAATTTTATAGTAGGATTGGTGTAGAAGTGGAGTTATTCCATAGGGGGAGCATCAAGTTGTAGGATGTTGATGCTAAACGGTGAAACTTGACATTGCATGTTTTACTTTCAATTTGGCATTATTGTCAAAGGGGGAGAAGAACTATGTGATTTGTATGAATGACAGAGAGAAGGAAGACAAGTTTAAGACAAGCTGAATACTTGGTAATGTAAACCAGGATTCCTATTCACAATCACAGCAATCAATGGTCTTGATATTTGTATTGCCATCAATGCCAAAGGGGGAGATTGTTGGAGTTTGCATGAAGATTGCATTAATGATATGTTATGTTGTCATTGATGTCAATTAACCGATAATGATATTGTTGTAATGATTTTTTGTAACCGATAGAAAGAATTTGTGGAGTAAACCAGTATTGCTATGTATTAGCGAGTTGAACCGGTAAACCCTACCTATTAATTTGATAAACCCTAACTGATTAATTTTGGTGAATTGGTTATATTGGTTTATGATCTGATGATGAGCGGTAATGATTATGACACGTATGATTATTGTATGAAGAGAGTTTCAAAGAGATTTTGGTGAGTTGATGAAATAGTTTTTATCTAGGGAATGAGCAAGTATATTGCATGTAATGCAAAGCACGTGATGAGTTACTAAGTTTGATGAAGCGGTGATCAAGGAGCGGTCGAGGTTTTCTTGATTGATGTGCAAAGATTGTTATGTAATCCAACTGTCATACTTGAACTGACTTGTTTCTAATCTCTACGAGAGAATTAGGTTTTTGTTGTGTTACCGACCTAATTGATTTGTTTATAAGGTTGATGAGTTGTTGAGTTTCAAAGTTGGCAAATTTTTAGTTGAGTATGTGGTTTCTGAACCGGATGATGTATCTACAATTTGAGTAAAGGCGGATAGGAGCATGAAAAGGATCTGAACAAACAAGTGTAGTGATATTCAAACAGATCAAAAAACTCATGTTATTTTCTAACAATTACAGTAGATTGAAATCTCCTAACCGAGTAAGCTCTAACAAGCTTGGTACTATTCAAATCCTCTAACCAGGTGATCCATTAGCTTGGATGTCAAATCCTCTACCGAGGTTACTCCTCACAGGGTATTTCTTCTAGCAAGGCATTATAGTCAATCCCTTAACCGGGTGGTCCCTAACTGGATCTGTTCTTAACAGGACTTTTGTAAAGCTTTAATAGGCTAGGATCCTAACAAGGTGAACTTCAAAAGAGTTCAGATAGTTATCTTGTGAGTCTCATCTCACCATGGTTTTTCCATTTGGGTTTCCACATCAAAAATATTGTGTCAAGTGGTGAATGTTTTTGTGGTTATGTTCTTATGGTTGATTTTCTTAACTACTTAATCCACTTTGATAAATCATGATAACTGAAAGCATTATGAAATGAAGTTTTACATATGTCAGTAAAAGCATTCAGATGTTTATGAGTTTGAAGTTGTTTATTATTAGTTTGTTGTAACATTCAATCGGTTTATCTTCAGGGCTTTTATCTTGACAGTGATATTGCATTGATAGTTCTAGGTTTACTTTGAGAGATTGATTTTGAGATTGGTGAAGTTAGTATCAGTTTTTCTATCTACTGATTCAAACCCCCCCCTTCTCAGTAGTTGACCAAATTCTTATTCTTGCATCATACCATCAAAAATACCGATGACAAAATGATCAAAAATGACAAGGAGATTGATAATTGATGATTGAAGAGGATCCAAATCGATTGACAAATTGATGAAAGATGATTGATAATTGATTGAAAATGGTTGAAAATGTTGAAGAACTAGGACAAAACCCTAATTTGACACAAATTGGGATTGAAAATTTTCAATTCACATGATAAGGTTGATCATGACTATTGATTGCAATTCGAAGACGATTTTGACAAAACCTAATTGAAATGCAAGGGGATTAGAATCGAAGAGTAAAGAAATGCAGAGAAAGGATACAATGTCAACAAATGATAAAGATCGAATGTGCAACATAGAAGAAATGTTAATAAGATGCGAAAAACCCAAAATAAGGTCACACAGATACTTTAAAGTATGACACTACAAGCATTGACCATTTTTAGATGCCTACAATTCACCCCACTTTGAGACAATGTGATTTTGAGTGTTGTTTCAAAAGAATAATAAAGAAATATGCCCCAAACAAAAAAATGATATATGTATACCCCCTTGAGTAATTGGCCTAAAAAATCCTAAAAAGAGGCCAATTGATCGACAACTACGACAAGATGCCACTAATTTGGACAGACTAAAAATTGGAAATCAAGTGCACAAGATATAAATGTTACAAAGTGAAAAGGACCATGACCAAGGCAATAAGGAGAGGGTGCACATCCATCTAGGCATTTAAAAATGATATAAAAGGATGGGAGAGGGGGGAAATGTTGTTGGATGTTACTAAGAAGATTGTTGGAAGGATGTGTTGTCATTGCTATCAACATATTCTTCTATGTATTCTAGTGTTTCAGCCAGGTTGAATAAGTTGGTTTAGTTTGTGTATTACAGATGAGATGATGCAGATTAAAGGGTTTCTGGTATGTTTTCTATAGATGGTTCATTCCCATTTTCAGAGGCCTGCATGATGTTTTGATCAAGTTATGAGGTTTGGTATTATGGATGTTATTCAGTTGTTCATGTTATTCGATATTCTGGTTTGTGATATGTATTGATTTGGAATTGCTATATCTTTAGTTGTGAATGTGTGGGATGTGTTTGGGACATTGATATGTGTCCTCAGTTTGATTAGTTTGTGATTTGGAAATCCACAAGAAAATATTTCAAGTTGACAGTCAGTTATGATGGTGTTCTTGAGCTTCGATAGAGAGATGATGATTCTTGTAATCCAAGTTGTTGCAGTTGTTGTGTTGCAATTCAATTTACTTGTGAGTATCTCTAGATCATGTTCTATGCATTGTTGGGATCTAAGAACACTGAGAAGGGGGGGATGAATCAATGCTCTACTGGAATGAAAAAATTTAACTTTGTTAACACAACAACTCAGCAACCGGTAAACATAAAAGAATATAACAATAAGCAATAATTCAACCATAAAGATGAACACCATAACGTCGCAGATTTATACGTGGAAAACGTCAATGAGGAAAAACCATAGTAGGATTGGAGACCCATTATATCTATCCACTGATCAAATAAATAAATATTACAATAAGGGGCATCCACATGTAGGAAGGCCAACCACCTAGAGTGCACTGCTCATCACAAAAGGAGCGTCACTGACTATAGAAAACATCGGACTACAATCTTAAATGATGATTGAACTGCAAGTATAGCATCTCCTATGCCTGAGTACAATTTTGGTTAAGCTCAATATCGAAGGTCTTAAACCTCTTATACAAACCCAATTTGATCACCTATGACTGACCAAATCCTTTGCATATGATTACAACCTTATTCGCAAATAGATAATCCTATAACCCACATACCACGATCTACAAAGAGATCTTACATCATATTTATAGCAACTTAGGACCTAAACAATTAGGTCAGACACCTAAAAGATAATACAATAAATTTGTTACATAATCAAGCAAACCAATGATAAACCAAGTCGGCCTAAGACCAAAACAACATAATCCAAACAATAAATCCAATTGGTAACACATCAAGAGAATCAACCAACACGTTACATAAATTGGTGTATAACCTAGAAGAATAATATTAAGATAGAATAGGTTTGGTCCTAAATGCAAACACCACCAATCAACTGGAACACGGAGAAGATAACCATCAGCATCCTGATAACCTTCTAGAAGTTGCACCAACACCACTTATCGGATTCACCAAAAGATCTTCAACAAAGCTCTGCAGATAAAACCCTTATCGGTAACCAAAAGGCTTACTAGAGCAAATGATAGCTTCTCGATCATCAAATCCTGAACCAACTAAATGTGATGTACATTAGGAACACATGAATAACCAATCCAAACCAATTCCAATAGCTGGACCAAACCAGAGATAAATCTCCAGATCAACATCAAAGACCAACCACTCTACTGGAAGCCTGTAGACACCAAGACAGCTAGTGTTGACATCAATGCAACACATAATCAATTCCTCCAAATTTCCAACAATCTCCCTCTTTGGCATTGACGGCAACACTAGATGTGAAAAACATCCAAGTGCCAAGAAATGCCAAACAAGTCTCCCCCAAAGGAAGACATCCAATAATCTCCCCAAAATGATATGACAATGAAGTTATAAACAATTAGACCTGAACCAAACTCCCCAATGGGATACAACCAATCTAAAATTTTGTTCCTCCTCCTTGTGCCAACAATCTCCCCCTTAGACTGATATCTTTGTTAAGCTCTATTTTTCACATAAATATCTCTCCCCCTTTGACATCAATGCCAACAATATGACATAAACATCGAAGAAATAACAAAAATCCTCTGAACCACATAGTTGACTACTCCCCCTAAGTAGTAGCACCAACACATCAATCTGGAATGAATGATAGCTCTGATAAATGCATACTGGACTGATGCCAATCAGCACACTCAAGTCTCTACTAGAGGTGTGGAAACTCCCAATTTGTCTTTGAAGTATTCAAATGATTCCTTAGGTAAAGGTTTAGTGAATATATCTCTAATGTGTTCTTTAGTGTTCACAAAAACCAGTCTGACTTCATTTGCTTCCACCTTGATAGAAATGTGCTTTGTTTTAGAATGAAATATCGGATTCTTTGATATGTCAATAGCAGAAGAGTTATCACAATGAATAACTACCTATTCTTTCCAAGAAAGAAAACTTCACTAGATGAGATTATCTGGTTGCCTATATCTCCAGCCCAATCTACATCCGAATGTGCACATAGTGTAAAGTCATCATAAACCAAAAACCATGCCTAAAAATCCTATAAAATATCTGAAAATCCTAGCTACTAGAGTAAAGATTCAACATAATCAATTCCTTCCTTCTGAGAATATCCTTTTTAAACCAATCAAGCTAAGTTCTAATAACATCCAAGTCCATCTGATGTCCTTTTCTAACTGATCCAATTCCTCTTCCATAGCTTACATCCAAAATTCATCCTTACATGCTTTATCCATTGAAGTCGGTACAATTAAAGAAATTAAGCATACCTCATCAGCTGCCAACCTTCTTCTTGTCCAATTATCTAATCTTCTGAATGATTCAACCTTACATACCTAGGAGTCTTCTAACTTTCTGTTTCACTACTCTGATCTTCAGTTACTGTTGAATTGTTTGATACTGTCGGGGTAACTAGTTCAACATTTTTTTCCAGTACAGGTGCTATCGGTTCAGTTATAACCATTTCCACTTTCGATTCTTTCATAAGTTTTTATTTGACCTATGTTCTGCTCATCTACCTTGACATTAGCACTCTCCACAATTCTCTGCAATCGGTAAACTAAACTAGGTCCAAGATCCAACAAATATTCATCAGTTAACCTTCAAATGGACTTCTCCAAAATCTGAAATAGGCTTTCAGACCACTACCAAGGGCAATTCAGGTTTTGTCATCAATTTTCCTCCCTCTGAGGCGAAAGCCTTAGATACCATATGAGTTTCCTATAGGTGCAAGAACATTTTGCTCTGCTAATTGAGTAACTGGGTATATGCTTCAGCTGAATGAACATCTAGGGCATTTGATTCTGCTAGTTGATCCTCAGACTTCATAACCCACTTCTTCTCATGCTCCTTTTGAATATCATCAACCTTCTTCTTTCCCTGCTCATTAGATTTATCATTTCCTGTCAGTAGGTTCTTGCTTCTGCAAAATTCATCAATATATCCTACTTTGTTGCATGCATAACAAGTGACATTATTCTTTTGAATTCCCTTACTGTAACCTTGACCATTCCTCAACCTACATTGATTAGCCATATGTCCAAACTTTCCACATGCATGACATCTCACATTCATTCTACAATCTTATGTCCTATGACCATACTTTTTACAATTTGAACACTGACCGGGAACTGCATTATTATTCGGATTTGCTTTAGTTATGCATTGACTTGCTTTATGACCAAACTTATTGCAAACAAAGCATATACCATTAAATTTATGTGCATTGGGTTGTCTTACCAGTGAATTCTTATTCTGATTGACCTTCTAACCAGATGTGTCATCCTAATTTTTAGTACCGGAGCTTTCACCATGCTCAAATCCAAGACCTCTAGTGTCTCCAGTGTCTCTTTGATCCTTTAATAATTCATCAAGCTTAGCAAAACTAACCTTGAACTTATCTTTGTACTCATTTGTAGCATCCAGATGACCTCTTAGGATTGTTACCATTTTCTCCAACTCTTTCTCATTGTTCTGTGATTGCACCAATTTAGTTCTCAACAAATCATTCTTATGTGCCAACCTAATGCATTCCTCAGATCTATGTTTCAGAGATATAGCAATATTTTCTTCATTTTTCTTCTGGTCTTCAATCTGCTTGGACATCCTCATAGTTAGGGCTTGCATTTCATTCTTCATGACACCATTCTCCTGTCGCATCTTCTGACATAATTCCTTTAAAGCATTCTTCTCTCCATCATCCTGATTTTGCAATTGATCACAAATTTCTTTCCTTTTACCTTGTGCAAATGACAACCTCTCTTGCAGAATAAAAAATGAATTCCTTCAAAAATATCAACTCATCTTGTAGCTTCATGTTCCTCAACCTTTCAGCATCATAGTCTTCAAGAGCTACTTGAAGTTCCTTCCTCAAACTTATCTCCATCGACTCTGGATTCAGGATCTTCCTCAAGCTATTAGACTTACTCTGAGGCACCAGGCTCTGATACCAATTGTTGGGATCCAAGAACACTGAGAGGGGAGGTGAATCAGTGTTCTACCATAATGAAGGAATTTAACCTTATTAACACAACTCAGCAACTGGTAAATATAAAAGCATATAACAATAAGCAGCAATGCAACCACAAAGATGAACACCATAACACCATAGAATTATACGTGAAAAACCTCAATGAGGAAAAACCACGGTGGGACTGGAGACCCACAATATCTATCCACTGATCAGATGAATAAATATTAAAATAAGGAGCTCGCACATGCAAGAAGGCCAACAGCCTAGAGTGCACTTCTCATCACAAAAGGAGCCCCACTGACTACAAGAAAAAAAGGACTACAATCCAGAATGAACATTGAACTACAAGTATAGCATCTCCTATGCCTGAGTACAGTTTCAGTTAAGCTCAATATTGAGCGTCTTAAACCTCTTATACAAACCCAATTCGATCACCTATGATTGACCAAATCTTCTACATATTATTACAACCTTATTCGCACATAGATAATTCTATAATCCACATACTACGATGTACAAAGAGATCTTACATCATATTTATACCAATCTGGGACCTAAATAATTAGGTCGGCCACCTGAATGACAATTCAATAAATCTATTACATAATCTCACAAACCAATGATAAACCAAGATGACCTAAGACCAAAACAACATAATCCAAATAATAAATCCAACTGATAACTCATTGGGAGCGTCAACCAACATGTTAAATAAACTGGTCCATAACCTAGCAGAATAAGATTAAGATAGAATAGGTCTGGTCCTAAATGCAAACATCATCGATCAACTGAAACACAAACAAGATAACCATCAACATCTTGATAACCTTCTAGAAGCCACACCAACACTACTTATTGGATTCACTAAAATATCTTCAACAAAGCTCTACCAGTAAAACCCTTACCGATAACCAAAAGGCTTACTAGAACAAATGATAGCTTCTAGATCATCAAATCCTGAACCAACTAAATGTGATACGCATCAGGAACACATGAATAACCAATCCAAACCAATTCCAACAACCGGACCAAACCGGAGACAAATATCCAAATCAACATCAAAGACCAACCACTATCGAAAGTTGGTAGACAACAAGCTAATTAGTGTTGACATCAATGCCAAACATCAATGCAACACATAATCAATTCTTCCAAATTGCCAACATGTGTATGGGTGGTCCATATTGATTATTGTGTGGGTTATTGAATATTATCTTTGTTCGGTGATGTTTTCATGTTATGTGACATTCTTGGTGATTATAGCGTGTTGTAAATGATCGAGGAATAATTCTTGGAGATGTTTCATATTTGCGGTGTTGATTTGGGTCTAGACTATGTCTTAGTCGACATTGTTTTGGTCCACATGCATTGTTGTAGCATGTGAGAATATTATTTTGTAATTTGTGTTGAGGGTTTAGCCAACCTTGAAACATATGTTGATGACTTGTATAAATGGATGTAATAATCATTGAGAGATATCATGTTATGTTCAAATATTGTATCAATAATTCAGTAGCAAGGAAGTTGTGTGAAGTTATGTGAGGAAGTGTGTTGCAGAGAAGACTTGACAATGAGCTTAACCAAAACTGTACTCAAGCATATGGAGATGTTATTTTCAAAGTTAATGTAATCTTGATTATTGTCTGAATGTTTTGTTAAGTCAGTGAGACTTCATGTAAGGCAGTGAGCCTTCCCTAAAGGTTGTAGCCTTTCTGGGTTTCTTATTTGAGCAATGAGCTCTAGGTAGTGTGTCTGAATGCATGTGCATTCCCATTGTAATATTTCAATCACTCCTAACAAGGTATCATCTCATTGTGGGTAGGTTCCCACCATGGTTTTTCTGTTAACCGAGTTTTCCATGTCAAAAATCTTGGTGTTATGTGTGTTATTGATGTGGTGTTAAAAATTAATTAAAAAATAGGTTTTCAAGACCCAAAACCTTTACAACATAGATAGAGAAAAAGAACTAAGAAGAACAGTGCTTTAAAGTCCACATACAAAAAGACTGGCCAAAAGACCAGTAGACAGAAAGAACAGCTTAACAACAAAAAATAGCAAAGAAATAGAGAAGGCACTACACAGTAATTTTCTTCAGCAAATCCTCTGTCGTAATCACCAGCTCGTCATAGGTGGCCCCAACAAATTTCAAGTCTTCCAGATCCTTGTTCAGTTTCTTTTCCTTCCTCTTGCCTCTAGTGCAGGTTCTGGGACCTTGAGCTTCCCCTATTCCTTCAGCTTCTAGGTCTATGTCCTGGATTTCCTTTTCTTCATCCAATTTGTTGATGAGGGTATGAGTGTTGTTAGCTGAGATCTTCAGGATACTTAGGCTCTGTTCAGCAATGTTCTTCAGACACTCCTCAATTTTACCAATTTTGGTAACAGTATACGAGAGGGTTTTATCGCTAGTGTCAACAAGGCTCTTCCTTTCCAGCAAATCCTTCTCAATCTTCTCAAACCTGGGGTTAAAGCATCTTTGATGTCTTCAGCTTTGGCAATGGTGCTTTTTAGGTCCTCAATATAGTCTGCCATAGTGTTCCCTTCCCTAGTATTAATGGTTTCCAGGATCAAGACTCTGTTGCAGAGTTTTTTGTTTTCATTCTCAGCTTTCTTGTAGCCATTAATGAGCCACTCCATAGTTTCCATGAAACCATACAAACCCTTAGGAGGAGGACCAGATGGGGGGGCAGCTTTTCCAGGGGTAGCTTGTTCCTCTTTAGGGATGTGGAGGGTGGAAATTGTATCAGCAGCCCTAAGAGTCTCTTCCATGGTCTCCTTTTCCAGACTCCAATCAGCTTCCAGGGCCTTAGCTTGCTTGTCAGTTGTTGGGTCCTTACCAGTCTCCTCTTTCTTCTTGTGCTTTTTCCTAGTCTGGGTATGGTCTTTTGTTTTCTTCTTCGGCAACCCTTTAGGGTTCTCCTTTTTAGAGTCATCTGAGTACTCCTCTTCTGAAGAGATGTTGATCAGGGGTATGCTTTTTGGCTTTTTGCCCTTAGAGGAAGAGGGTCTTGTTCTACTGTATTTCCTCTTCTTCCCACTTTCATACTCTGAGACATCAGTGCTATCCTCTGTGTCAATTGAAGAGTCACTGTCAGATTCCTCCTCCTTAGAAAAGGCAGAATCAAACATCTCTTGCTCAGAGTCCATGGAGGACTGCATCCAAGCTATTTGGTTGGCTTTTAAATGGTCATAAATTAGGACCATTAGGCCTTGGTGCATAGCAGAATCACCCAGAGGATTCTCCTTATAGGCCTTGAGGGATGCATTCATTGAGAAAAGCAGGAAATAAGGGAAATTAACCTTATCATTGTGCCTAAAGTGGTTTACCAGAACAAAGTGATAACCATAAACTTTCGTATACCTACCATCTAGAGTGATATAACGCATTAAAACAAAGAGGATTTCCCTCCAAGGTTTGGCAAAAGCCCTGGGTGGGTAGTAGGTTTTGCTCAACTTTACCAGTCATTTTTTGATGCTTTAACTGTTAATTATCATATATGATTTGTGGTTTAAGTTGCAATCAAAATTTGTGCAACCTAATTCACCCCCCACCTCTCAGTTTGCTGCATTGTTGCCAATAATTGGTATTAGAGATAGATCCTCTGAAAGAAGCTTGGCCACTTGAGGAGATATGGGATGGCAACCTTTGCTTTCAAAAAGGATAGTCTGAGATTTGATGGAACAAACTACACTCTTTGGAAAATCCAAATGCAATGTCATTTGAGATGCATTGGAGAAGAGTATTGGAATATTACTAAGAATGTATATAATGTTCCTCGGAATGGTCCTACTACTCCAGGTGAGATCAAGGAAGCAGAATACAATATTAGAGCTAAGGAAGCATTGTTGAGTTCCTTGTTGGATTTTGAAATGACTAATGTGATGGACTTAGAGACTTCTCATGAGATCTGGATAAAATTGGAGACCTTGCATGAAGGTGATAGTCATGTAAAGGTTGCTAAGTTGTAGAGATTGAAGGGAAAATATGAGAACCTGAAGATGAGTGAAGATGAAAACATTACTTCTTTTATGCAAAAATTGAATGAGCTTGTGTGTGGAATCAAATGTGTCAGTGGATTATTAGAAGAATCTAAGATTGTAGCTAAAGTGTTGAGATCCTTACCTCTTGCTTACAAACATAAAGTTGTTGCTATTGATGAGATCCGAACTGTGACAAATGTGATAAGAGACGTGTTGATTGGTAAGTTTGTTGCTTTTGAGCTGAGTGAGTTTGGAGAATCTCTTCCTAAGACTAAATCTTCATTCAAAGCCACTATTTCTGAGAAGTGGAGATATGATCCAGGAGGAAGTTCTACAAGAGTATCTAGATATGGGAAAGATATGAAAGAGATGGAAGATGAAGAAATAGAGATTAAGGAGCTTGATGCACTTATTGCCAGAAGATTGCCTAAAGGTGTCGGTAAGTATGAAGGAAAGTTACGTTTTAAATGTTTTTAATGTAGTAAGATAGGACATTTGCATCAAGGTGTCCTAAAAGAGATAGAAATCCTAAGAATCCATTTAAGCCATATAAGCCTAAATATTAGAAGAAGTGTTATTATGTTGTTGATGAAGGTGTGATAGATGATGAGTCGGATAAGGGAAATTTTTTTGGGAAAATGGTGTTGTACACCTTGTATAATAATGTTTCATTGTTGTATTAATTTATTATTCTGTAAGGTGGATATGGAATTATATTGTAATATCATATTGTATTGTTGCACCTAGATGGACGTGCAACATGTAGAGATTCCCTTAGGATATTCTTGTAGCCACTTGATGAGTTGTATTGACACATTAGTATTATTATATTGTATTTATTTAATATTGAGGAATGTAATTGTGATGAAGTACCCAATATTAAATGTGGATCAAGGGTAGGTAGGAAAAATATTATATTTTATTATCACGTGGTTTTATGCACATGGTTTTGATTTAATACCACTTGGTAGTTTTGTGGGAGCTTGTGTTTATAAAAGCAACCACAAGGGTAGTTGTTTGGGTTGGTCAGTTAGTCAGGTTAGCATTTGTGAAGGAAGCATGGCATGGAATGTGTGGATTCATGCTTGTTCACATGGAGTGATTGTTGATGACTTATGATGGTTGGGTTTTCAGAAGCTTTCCACAGTTGTATTGTAATAGACGCATTGTTGATAATACATGGTGGATGATGCTTTTGGAGGCTAGGTTTTTCCCTCATGAGTGTTTTCCTAGGATATATATTATGTCACATTTTCATGGGTATGTTGTTTATTCTTTGCATATGGATTCTATGAGTTTATTTTGTTGAGATCTAAATTGGGTTAAATGTGGAAATTGTCAAAAAGTTGGCTGCAAGTTTCCTTACAAGTGGTATTTGAGCTATTAGTTTAATGGTGTTTATAACCCTAGTTGGAATCCATGAATGCATGAAAGAATGAAAAGACAAGGCAATATATATGGTTTTGCAAGTTTTTATTGCAAATATATGTTATTTGGGTTTGTTGTTATGATGGGTTGTTTGCAGATTTGGGGTTGGAAGATTTTTGGTCAATTTAGGTCATCATTGAAAAATGCTTTGAATAAGGGTTTTCGGGTGATCTTTCATATTTGGCCCCATGGAGCAAAACAAAATTCATGGTTGGATTCAGGTTGGCCAAGAGATGAAAAATGATATATAATTCGACCTATTTCAGTGACAGCTGAAAAGATTGCAAAAAAAGATTGTTTTGAGGCCTCAACGACCATCAAATTTCATGTCCCAGTCTGTAGAAAATAAATTAAAAAAACCCATCGGATTAAAAAATCCAAACATGCAGAAAATCAAAAAAAATAAAAAATTAATTGTCGGGGTGAGTGCTTTTTAAAAGCAAATTGAGACAAATTAAAAAAATTGAATTATTTTTTATGGGGGTCACGGGTCACCACCACCGTACCCCCCTTAGGCAGGCACAGTACCTGCGTATCGGCAGGTACTGCAGGTTGACAAACCTGTCGGCTGCTGCCGGCAATCCTATCGGTGTAAGCCTTTCCTGCTGAAAAGGGAGCCCGGCTGGTGGGATCCCCACCGACCCCCGGTCGAGTGGACCCCCTCCCCACCATACGGTGGTCAAACCACAGATAGCCCCTATAAAAAAAATAAACTGCCAAAGTTTTTTTGTTTTTTTTTTTTAAATCTGCCTTCGAAATTTTCAAATGCAATTTGTTTTATATTAAATATTTTTAAAATGCATTTTAAATGTTTTGGAAATAATAATTGCCACTCATTGTTTTGGAAGAAGGAGATTTGTGTGGGGTCCGGCCAATGGGCCCCACCCAGGAAAAATATTTTAAATTAAATGGTGTCCAATTGGATAATTTATTTTTGGCAAATGGACTTTGAGTAATTGGTTAAAAATTATAAGTCTATGTATTGCCCATATAGCGAAATTGGGCGTTTTCTTCCAACTAGCATAACTTTCACCCGGGGAGCCTGTTTTTCGACTTCTTATACTCGTTGGAGAGGTGATTCTGAGCACTACCGTTTGGTATAGGGTTGGTTTAGTGATTTTATTGTTTTGAAATTTTTTGGGATCCTAGAAGCCTAATATCTCTTTGATACAATTTTGGTCATATCTTTTGCATACAAAATTGATTTTTTGATTTCAAATAGGCGTTGGAGAGGGTGTTCAATGTACTTCAGTTTGGTGTTGTTATTGTATCATTTTGATGAGTATGGAGAGGTTTACATGTTGTTCTTGGTTTGAGGACATGATTGGACTCAGTTTTAGACTTGGAGTTTTATATGGGTGACAGTTGGATGCAGGTGATGATTATGGTGTCATGGGTATGTAGGTACATGTTTTGCATTGACATGACATAGTCATGATTGTGGTGATTTGGTTTGATATTAGGAGGTTATTCTTATCTCCTTGATGCTTATTTAGTTCCTTCGACTATGGTACTATTTTGTGGACATGTTTGGCAAATCAGATCGAATGGTGATTTGGTGTTTGAGTCATGGTTGTCTACATGGATTATTATCTTTGATATATCAGTTTATAGTTTACTAATGTGATGATGAGTTTGTGTGTTCATTGATTAGATCTACGAGTTATGTGATCAGTAGGTTTGAGCTCACCTATTCAGTTACAGTGGGATGGCTCAGACTGTCTATATCCACCAGGTTTGATTCATTGTGGTACATACACCTTAGTTGACCTTGTTTGTGGTCATTTGTGCATTGGTATGGTTGTTTGGAGATGAGAGGATGGATGATGTTATAGTACTTGGATAGTTGGTATGGGACTTGTGGCATGTATTTGATCATGATGTCATGATAGCTTTGTTATTTATTTGATTATACTTTCAGTGGGAGCTTTTGACAGTGATGAGTTGGTGGTGTAGGATTTATTTTTGATTGGTGGTTTGTTGGTGGTGGTTGTATCTTCTTGATATGGAGTTCATGGTTTACTTGTTATTATTGATATTTCAGTTGATGTGTGTGGACCTGGATGTTCTTCATTTATGAGATGGTTTATCACGACACTATGGAGAGCTTGGTATCAAGGTTCAATAGGAGCTTGTAGCAGTGATGTGTATTCACCATGTTGTTTGGTGGATGATATTCTTTGTGTGCAGATGTTGGAGGATGCCTTAGATCCTATTGTTATAAAAGGGTTATCTTACATTTGTGGGTACACTGTTAGGAGATGGTTATCTTCATGTTATTTGAGTATGTTTGCATCTTGAGGACTCGCAGAGTTCTTGGTATAGATGTGGTTTTATGCTTTCATTTGACATGGTATCCTTGTTGGTAAGATGGTTTATATTATGTCATGGTACACTCTTGATGTGCATTTAGAGTTTTGGCATGATATTGTTATTTGATATGTTCATATGGAGGATGTTATCTCTTTGAGATGGATTAGATCATGTTTTCATGTTTATGTTCTTGATTCTGTTGGGTCTCAAATCAACAGATTGGATAGGTTCTAAGGAAATGCCAACTCCTATGATCAAACCCTCCAATTTACTTGGCCAACATATAGAGTGAACCTGTTTGGTTGCTAACTCTCTCACTTTAGGCTCTGCAGGACCTAGGCGGGTATACCTATTCACTGAATGTCTCCAATTACCAGTGCTTTTTATAGCAGATTTATTATCCTAATCTGATATATCCTGATCTTGAAATGGCATGAGTTCCTTGAATGGAGATATAGCAAATGAGTTCAAGATTGTTGTTTGTAATAACTGTTTGCTTTATGTTTCTTAATTACTTCTATTGCTTATTAAGATAATCAATTATGAATGAAATGATGAGTGCAACTTATAATTTAGCCAGTGCCTTCTTCGTTGTTTGGGTTATAGAGTCATTACACTTTTCTTCAGGACTTATGGTGCGAACCTGTGAGACAGTTTTTTAATTCATCCCTTTATGAACCTGTCAGTTATTATTTCTTTTGGAACCAAATGAATGCTTATATCATATGCTGATTGAGTGAATTTAACCCTACCCTTAAGGGACCAGTCAATTAAGCTTTGCAAGGAACAATCACAATCCGCAAGCAAAAATTTCGTTGCAACATTATAATATAAAACATAGATCTGATCTTAAGAACATGAATAACCTTATCTTATCAGACAATATCACAGACGATTGCCAAAAGAAAATAAAATGATCCACAACACATATGCAGAGAAATAGCTGATCAAAATTTGTATTCCATTATAGTTTGTATACAGAAGACTTACAGGCTGTCATCTATCGCTATCTTCATCTTATCTAATATCTATCCCTTTACATTACAAAAATCATTCTCATATATATATGAGGATGAAGGCTTTTCACGAAGAGACACGACTTTTCACAATGCTAATCGTTAATTTGAATATTTCTAAACTTAAGCAAAAAGAGATTTAGGAGCCCCAAATGATGAATGTAATCGTCGTCTTTGAAGGTTTTGATTCGAGGAGTTTGTTTCTTCAATTCATCTCCCAGCGACAGATACTTGAATATTATCTGGTTGATAGTAGGGGCCATATCCTTACTTCGATCTATCTCTGACAAGGCCCAATCCTTGACGCTGGTGAGCTCTTTTCGCAAATCCTCTAGGGATATCACTTCTCCTTCTTTGTAAACGGAGGGCATTCCAATGGGTTTCTCATCATCCAATTCCTTTAGGTCTCTTCTCAGCGTATCTTCAAGTTTGACATGATTTTCCATATACGCAGTCCCCTCGGCCTTTTCCTCTGGTGTCATGGCATCGACATTGTTTAGTACTTCATGTAGTCGTGCTTTTAACCTCTCATGCTTTGTTAACGCTTTTATCGTTCCATTGTATACTTTCCAATATGGTTCAACCTGTAAGAGCATGGTGTTAAACCGATGTCCTATGATGTCATTGACCAGTTTGTCCATCTTTTGTTGGATACCTTCTGTGCGTTTATTGGCTTTCTCTGCTTGATACTTCCAGTACAGAGCATCAGAGACATCGTCCAAGCTACGTCCCGTGGGGTATGAGGTGTATTCGCTAATAGGAGTCCCTGTCTCTAGTTGCAATACTTTTGCCTGCAACTTTTGATTCTCCTCTTTAGATTTTTCATATAACCCCTTATATGTGACGTTCTCTCTGACCAAAAAATCTGTCTGGTCCAGGTTCAATCTGGCAACATCCAAGTTGAGTTTTGCAGTGACCCTAGGGTCAGTTTTTCTAACCTGATGAACCATGAGGTGCCCAAAGGTTTCTTCAATGTCCACAATGATAGGCCTCTTCCCCTTTGGATATAATGCCCATTGTAGGAGAGCTTTCTTGTCTGGATCATATCCAGAGCCTAAGAACAATTTGTCTATCTCCTGAGGCATCACCTGTTGATTCAAATCTTGCTTCTTCAGGAAGCCATCAAATAAAAGTGCTGAGTTTATATCCCAACCAGAGAAGATGATTACACCAGCCTCTTTTAGTAGTTTCCTCCCTTTCTCAGGAGTCATATCTTTCATGAGGTCATCAATCTCATCTTGCAATCTCTTCATCTGTTCCTCCTCTGGTCTTCCAGCCATGCTTCGTTTTACATGAGCTCCTTTGTATTGGTACAAAAATGAGAGGAACTCCCTAGAAGAAGCGAATCCATCATCAGCAACGAAATCTTCATGCTCAGTCATTCTTATATCAACAACATCCTTGATGTTAATTTCACCAGTGTCCATATTCATCTCTACTTCGAAACCAGGAGGATAATCTTCTCTAGGAGAATCAGGGGGGATACTACTGGCGGTCGACTTTGGTGACATGTGAGCTAGGGGCTGACTGTCCTTCTCAGTATTAATGAAATGAAGGAATTGCAAAGGCACTCTATGCATGATTTCTGCTTCATGTTGGAGTAGCCTTTTAGCCACTTCCAGAGGATCTTGGAGATTTCCAATTAGGTCTCCATCTATCATTCCCCTTGCCCTTTTCCATTGGTAGGCTTCCCAAACTAACTCACTCTTTTCTCTCAAAGCTTTGGCCTCCTCTCTTTCAAGGTTCTTAATCAGGTCATCTAGCATTTTGGCCACATGTATTCCAGCTTTGAGTTTTTGTGATACTCTGGCAGCTCTTATATATCCTTCAGGGTCGAAGTTCTCTCTAGGTTCACCCAGAGTCATGCCATAGTAGTCTAACTTGTTCTGCAGTAAATGATAACTTTTTGAACTTTTGACAATGAAATCAGAGAAAACCAATAAACCTGGAACAATAGATTGTTTACCGAAATCAGTTAAGTGTTTAGCACTGGCAATAGACAATTGTCTTATAATCTCCAAGCTAGCCACCCTGCTTGGCACCGTAATCGGAAGCATGTGGGGTTGCCCTTCATATCCAAATACCCTTATTTCTGTGTGATTATCATGGCAATACCAATCACCCCAATTATGATCAATCTGTGATTCTGGAGAGAAGTCCTTTGGTCTGAGGAATCTTTTGATTTCAGGAGACAAAGTGTAATCCCTGTGTTGCCCAAAAGCTGCACTAAGAGGTTTCACAAAGTATTCTTGAAAGTGCCAGTACTGGTTGTTCATGAACCTCTGGTCCCATGTAGATACCCATAACTGAACTGGCTTCTTCAAACCATTTTTATCATAGGATCGAATGCAGAAATCATCTGACCAGAAATTAATCTCTTGTCCAAAATAAAGAATGATATGCATTAAAAAGGAATACAATGAAAAATGAACATTCACAAGGTCCCCTTTCAACTTTTCCAATCCATGATTTAAAGCATCTGCAATATAAGTGGCAAAATCAAATGACCTAGGGTCTTTTGACTGTAAATCAGCACACAGAACCATAACCCCAATATCCATGAGCGGATGAGCCTCTAGGCCTAATACTTGAGCTGCAGCATAGTAGGTATATTTAAAATAAGGATGAAAATGGTTGACATCAAATGGCACCTTGTCATCTTTGCTGAACGGAACAAATGACCCACCCACTTTTGGCCTGTGAATAGGTAGTCTCCAAGTTCCTGTAGATATTTTCCAAACTAAAGAATTCTTGTGAAAGTTTCTTCATATCGATACTCTCCTCCACCTCCCAGTCCAAATCAAACACCATATCAATAGTCTGTTTGTTAATTACTACTAATGTATTCCCTCTGTAATCACATATGGTTTTGGTTCTTGGATTGTAGCAATCTACCAGAGCTTTCATCAATTCTACATCTACAAACACATTTGGGACTACCAATTTGCCTAAGTTCTTCTTCCATAGATTACTTATGGGTTCAGGAGCATCCCTTCTTTTGTAGCTAAACAAAAACAACTCATGTCCTCTGATTTCAGTCCAAATGTCTCCTAGATTTTCGAATCTATCCTCTAATCCTTCTTCCTCACTTTTGATCTTTTTGGACCTTACACTAGATGAGGGACACTGGTCTAACAAATCCTGAGTCAGAGCTCTCCCTTCTTTCTTTTGTCTCTTGGGCTTCTCTTCAGGGTTCAGCTCTTTTCCTTTCCTACTCTTTTTAGAAGAAGAAGACGAAGGTTCCATAATTACAGTAAATACGAGAGACAACACTTACTTGGAGGAATGCTCAGCTCTTCTGGTTATCGTTCGCAAGTCTCTGCAAGTTCTTCGCAATTCTCAGTCTTTTAGCATCGATCTGGTTCTTACGAAAATTCACTCAGTTCAACTGTAATCGTATGGGCAACTTGTGCACAGTTAATGTTCTGCATCTACAATGGCTACTCAAGTGTTTAAACTTAATTGCAGATGTGACACTCTTCAATTGGGCCTTTAACTCTTTCGCGGGAAGTACAGTTCGCTCAAAGTGCTCATATTTCAAGTTATCGATGAAACCCTTGTCTTCGGCCGAGTGTTTAAATCTTCCATCAAAAGCTCATTTTCTTCGATACTATTGTTTCGGTGAATAGCTCATGTCGAGAAGCCGCTTTTAAGACTCATCGAAATCATTCTTTCATCGATAGACCCCTTTTTCGATAAGTCACTTGCAATTTCCATCGAAATCATTCTTTCGATGAGTTTCTTTCTTCGGTGAAGGCCTATGTATGTTCATCGACATTCCCTTTTCATCGACAGCCTTCCTTTGTCGATGAAACATCTTTGCTTTTGTTCGACGTTATGTCATCGATGAAAACTTGCATTTCAATGAATGCTTTATGAGTCTCTTCGGTAATGATATTCCCTCGAAATCACTTTTTGCCTTTTTGCCTTTTGTTTTCACCTTTTCGATGAAACTTAGAGTATCGATGAGTGATTTTCTACATTCATCGAAAGTAACTTTTTGCCAAAAATACCTTTGCTTAGTGCTTTACATACCTCGTTTCGATGAAAATATTATTTCGGTGAAACATCTTTTGAAGTGCTCGATACAGTTTGCTGGCCAAAACATCTTTTAGTCTTCATGCCTATGGGAATATACATTTTTTTTTTATATTTTTTATTTTCAAATATAGTGTTCAACAAATTCCATGATTGGATCTTTGACATTTTGATCTTGGTTGGTTCTCTTTGTATTGGGTACATGATCTTTTGCTTGATACTTCATGATATTGTTGGGTTGCATTTGGAGTTTGGCATGGATTGATCACTCATAGGTACTCATGGATACATGGAGATGTTGTTCATGCTAGTATTCTCTTGTGATTAGAGATATGTGTTGAGGCAGGTTGTTGTTTCACCTAGAAGTCCAAGGAGCATTCACCTGGTTTATGTATTGAGAGGAGATTTTTCTTACTGTGAGTCATGATGACTTGGATAGCTTGATAAGCATTCTCATTCCCCAGTCTTAGTATACTTCATAGTTTACTACTTGAGAGGTATTGCCCATTGTTCCTTTCAAGTGCATTGTGTTATCCTTATCTTTCATTGATATGCATCTTGAGCTATGGATAGATGGTTAGTTCTAGATGATTCATTTTAAGATATGTATGGCATTGGTTATCTCCTTGTGCTTTTGAGTTATTATTATGACGGTGGCAGTCATTGATATTAGTTTGGGAGATGGTTTATTGGGCATATTCCCTTGGGATTGGGAATGGATATTAGTTTGATATTCTTGGCTATGAGAGGCTTACATCCATGTTAATTATATGTTGTATATGTTTGTTTGGTCCAAGGGAGTGAACAATTTTTTGGGTGTTGTTATGCTATTCTCACTTGGGGGTTTTATGGAGGAGATCATGCTTGGCACAGTTAGCATTTAGAGGTGTGTGTAGAAGTACATACTACAGGATTTGATTTGCAGTGTTTCTCTCTTTGTTTCGCTTCTCTTCCTGGATGTTCGTGTTCACATTACATTGGCTGGAGATTGTTTGGAGCTATGTGTTCACTATTTTTTGTGTTCATGTGTTGTCATGTGGGAGATGACATGGTAGTTCCTTTATCTCTTTCTTTTGTTGGTGTGGAGAACATGGGAGAATGTTGGAGACGTGGTGTGAGAGTGGTACTTGCAGGTTATCAGTTTAAATGATGTTCATATTGATGTGGATGTTCTTGATACTACATGGTTACACTTCTATGATATGTTGTTAGTGAATTTTGATGTTCTACAAAAAGGATTAGAATAGTGAAGGAAACACAACACACAAGAAGCAAATTCAAATGTTAGTGTTAGCGACAAAAGACTATCCTAAACAAGCATATCAAGAGAGATATTAAACATGAAATGGAAAGCATGCAAATACAAAAGAGATAAACTACACTCCTCCAAATGCTAACCAAGATGTTCATAGCTTCTCCTGCCTTGTTCCTCTCCTCTCCAAGTTCCTCATGAGTGTAGCTCTCAACTTTGCACTACTATGGAAGTCTTATGGAGATTCAAGATTGAAGATGATTATGAAAATATGCAAATACAAGCTAAGAATGAGCAAACATGAGTTAATTAAGCTATTATCAATTTTAACCAAAAGACAAATGTGGATTATGATTTTACTCTAAAATGCTCTCTCAAATTCACTATAACTTAGATGCATACAAGATTTTTGGATCTGGATTATGAAGGAATGGGCTCTATTTATAGGGAAAATGGATAAATGGATGGTTGAGATTTGAGTAATCTCAACAACGGTCAGGATTGATGGGTTTATAATCCATGTGAAGGTTTTCAATCCAATCCCAGGATGAAAAATGTCATCATGAGATGGCTTGAGAGGAGAGGGAAAAAGAATTAAATGTTTGACATGACTTGAAGGTTAGTTTGGGAGGTAAGGTTAGTGTTGAGTTGAATGAATAAAGCCATTATCCAATAAGTAATGCCTTTATTCAATGGATAAACTATTGTGCAAGAGTTAGTGAGGATAACCATGGTCAAAGCAAAAAATGATTGAAGAGACCCATGAGTCAAATGGGGGTTGAGTTAGAGGGAAAGTCTCTAACCATGTGGGTGAGTTGAGTTAACCATAAATGGTTATGTAAGAGCCATAAATGGTCATGTAAGAGCCATTGGTGGTCTGGAAGACTTTAGGGGTTAACTTGTTGAACACATAAAGCATTAAATTTTTTCAAAGACTTAGAGGCTTTGAGAAGTGACTTCAAGTTGCTTAGGAATGTGACAATATTTAGGAAATGGGGTTAGGCTAATTAGGAATAATTAGAAGAACTTAGAAAGTGGTTAGAAGAGTCTAAAACTGGATTTAGGATTTGCAAGTGGGTTTGATGGGTGAGGGAAAATAGGGTTTTAATTAAAATAAAATTAATTTATTTCAATTGTGGTTGCAACTTGTATTTGTAGGAGAATGCAAGTGGGGGGGAGTAGATTAGGGATTTAAATAAATGTTTTAATTATTTATTTAAAAGAGGAAAGGGGGTTAAATTAAATAAATATGTTTATTCATTTAATTGATTATGAGTGTGGCTTAATGAATTGATTTTAAATAAATTCAATAATTTATTTAATTATTAGGAGAAGAGGTTGAGGATGAATTAATTAAATATTAATTTAATTAACTGATGACTGATGGTTAAATAATCAAATAAATAGTAAATATTCATTTAAATTAAGTGGACACATTTATGTGACTACATTTGCCCCTCTTTGAGACGGTGCGGTTTATCGCATCGTTTCAAAGAAAGAAAGATAGGTGTGAAGAAATATGCCCCATAAATGTTAATTTAGTGGGTGGTATGCCCCTTAGAGAAATGGGCCGAAAATTTTCAAAAAAATTGGGCGATCTCTCGAAAAAGAACGAGACATGGAGGGGAGGTAGAATAGAAGAAATTAGCAATAACGGTGAAAGAATGGAAGAAATCAGAGTTAAAATGGAGAAATGAGAGGTGTTGGAAGTTCTCAAGGACCACAGCGGTGAGCGAGGTGAATTAGGGTTAGGGTTAGGGTTGGAGGGTATATATGGGCGTGAAGGGGTAAAAACATACTCATTTTCACCTATCTCCTTAGCAATTCAGAGCTTTGATAGTGACTTTTGGTGAAGGAGTGAGCAGCGATCATCATGCCGATACCTATAGCAGATCGGCGACTAGAGCGGATCCATCGATTCCAGCGGCCAGATGACTATGGACCAGCGGTACGCAAATTTGGATTTTTGTTTTTTATGCTTTTTTGATATGTTTTTGCAAGCGTCCAAGTCCAATCAAGATAATAGCTCTAAAACCGTGTTTTAGGGCTTTTGTCAACTCAAATAGCTCTTTTGTGCCACAATGGCACTATTGGGTAGTAGTTTTAGCGCTAGTGATAGGTTTAGCGTGTTTGCTTAGCAGTAATAGCGCTATTGTATTTTTAGCACTATGGCATAGTTATTTCAGTGCTATTATCTTGGAATAGTGTTATTGGGTAGTGGTTTTAGCGCGTTTGGTTTTAGTGTTGTTGTGTAATGGTTTCAGCGCTATTGTTAGCAAAATAGCGCGATTGTCAGAAAAAGATGCCCCAATCTTTTGAAAAATATCTCCTGATGTCTGTGTTGGGTGGATGGATGAATGAGTTGTTTTGAATCATAACAGCCTCGTTGAGACTAGGTCATTATGATAAATGTTTGTTGTAGTCTAGGTTTGTCATGATCGCTTACCTGTTGAGACCCGAAGATACTTGATCAAAGTATCTATTGATAGTCTAGGGTTAAACTTAAGAAAGTTTGAAACAAAACAACTGATGATGATGTTTGATGTGTGTAGGAGGACCTTCCCATCTTACAGATGCAGGAGCAACATCCTGCCACACATCAGCTGCAGGAGCAGTTGACCGAGGCAGAGAGAGATTGTGTTGCGGCAATTGGATTATTTGATATGATGTATCTGCTTGTGATTTTGATGAATCGCGGGCTGCTGATAGTGCTAGCCGAGAGGTGGCACAGCGAGACTTGTACCTTTCACCTTGTGATAGGAGAGATGACGGTGACTCTTGAGGATGTGTGGCGGATACTGCATATCCTGATTCAAGGAGAGCTAGTGACCTATGATCGAGGGTTAGGGACAATAGTAGTACAAAAGATTTTAAGAAGGATGTTTATATTGAGGATGGGTCGATAGCCTGGGAGGACATAGTTGCACTGTATGAGCCATTACCAGCAGTCTTATCCAAGATCGTCAGAGGTTTATTGTGCCCGGATTAGCGCTCACATGGACTGGTCGTTGGTTGGGACCAGGTGATCGCGCAGATGATGACGGAGGGGACCCGCTATGCCTGGGGACCATGTGTGTTAGCACATCTGTACAGGGAGATACATGAGGTGGCATACCGGGAGGCGAGATCACTAGGAGTAGGGATCACATTGCTACATGTATGGGCATGGGAGCACTTTCTAGTCAAGCAACTAGTCTGCTTGATATTTAGGGCCATAGATCAGCCCTATGTATGCATGTATGGAGGGATGATAAGCCAGCCCCACCTGGGGAAGTTAGAGTTTTGGCGACAGGCGTTAGATGATTTAGACATAGTGATATGGAGGCCATATATTGAGTGTGAGCTGTGGGATGATGATGCAGAGGCCCTTCTATTTAAGACACAATTTTTTATTGGGCGCACAACCTACCTTGTAGAGAGATAGGTGCCAGGGAGGGTGATGAGATAGTTTGGACGGAGGCAAGGATTGTCGAGGGGGTCAGGTGAGTATGCACGGGTTGTACGGGAGAGATTTCAATGGGGATCAGTGTTACCATATGATCAGGCTCAGGCAAAGTTCCGGACCTTACAGGATAAGTTGTGACATATGAGGCCTGAGATTGTGGATGCAGGGGTGACAAATGAGTACACACAGTATTGTACCGCACATTCGATTGCACGGATTTTAGATCGAGCCGAGCCAATACCATCTTTTGAGGATGAGAGGAGGTGGTGATGGGGGAGGAGACAAGGTAGGGGTGGAGGAGGAGGTGGTGGTGTTGGTGGAGGAGGAGGAGATGAGGGAGAGGGAGGTGGTGGTGGTGGGGGTGGGGGTTTTGGGGGTGGAGGTGGATTTGGAGGTGGAGATGGTGGAGGAGGTCGATTACAAAGGAGAGGGAGAGGCGGGCAGCCATTACAACTATCACAGGGTCCTTTGATATAGAGGGAAGCTAGAGTAGGAGGCAGGGATATTGGGGAGGGTGTAGCGCCTATGGAGATGGGAGAGGGAGCTACAGGTGGAGGAGAGGATCCTATGGAGATGGGAGGGGGAGTGATAGGTGGTGGAGATGGGGATTTACGGGAGTATATGATATTACATTTGCAGACTCAACTGACAGCATTCGAGGCTCAATTAGAGGATAGGGATGCAAAGATTGCAACTAGGGATGATCAGTTGTTTGCACGGGAGTCAGAGTTGATAGTAGTGAGGCAAGAGAGGGATGATGCAGTTGATAGGGTGATCCAGCTGCAGGAGAGAGTTTGGGTCTTGGAGGGAGCACAGGTACAAGGTCCATCGGGGGTAGTATTGAGTGTGCTTCAGCAGGCAAGAGGAGAGATTGACCACTGGTGAGTTTTATATGAGCAGGTTGTGCATGTTAGCCAACGAGCTATGAGCTACGCTCAGATGCGGAGGGCGAGGTCAGAGCGGTCACAAAGGGTACAGAGTAGTGGGGGTGTTATGGGTCCTATGTGGTGAGATAGTGTGGGTGGAGTAGGGGGTAGTGGTGGAGTAGGGGGTGATGGTGGTACAGCATCTATCTAGAGTGCCATTTGAGAGAGATTTTATATACTTGTTACATTTGTTATTTTGGATTGTGCCTTGGATGGCTCTTGGTAGCTGATATATTTTTGACATCATTGTGGTATAATACATGTATGCTTTTGCGAGATGATATATGATGTGATATATGAGGAGATCCCATATTTTGTGATGATATGTATGGTTTTATGTAGGATGATGTTTATGATTTATGCTTAGATTCATGTTATGGATGATTTTGCTTTCGATATGTACATGGATGATGATATGACATCTATATGCATGTGATGGATGTTTTGCTAACATGTGGATGCAGGTTGGTAGATGTATGATGTTTTGTTGTAATGTTTTATGAATGTGATACAATGATGACTATGTATGCGTAATGATGATTGAATGATGATGACTATGGGATAGATAATACTTGTTTTATGTTGATAAGATGATGATATGATGATATGATATGATATGATATGATATGATATGATATGATATGATATGATATGATATGATATGATATGATATGATATGATATGATATTATATGATATGATATGATATGATATGATATGATATGATATGATATGATATGATATGTTGTTTGTAAGATGAATCTAAAATGAATCAAATGTTTATGCAAATGTTTAGGGTCCTAAGTAAATGGATAAACAAATGTGAATACAAATGTTTATGTGATGATTCTAAATGAATGCACTTAAAATGTATAAACAAATGTTGAGACAAATGTTTATGTTATGATTCTAAATGAATGCACGTAAATGGATAAACAAATGTGAATACAAATGTTTATGTTATGATTCTAAATGAATGCACTTAAATGAATAAACAAATGTGAATACAAATGTTTATGTATGATTCTAAATGACTCAAAATAAAACGTGACTAAATGGTAAATGAGATGAAGCAATAATGCAAACAAATGCAACTAAGGGATAATGATTAACTGCACCTTAATGCAATTAACATGATAATGAATAATTGCACCTTAATGCAATTAACATGATAATGAATAATTGCACCTTAATGCAATTAACATGATAAGAAATAACTGCACCTTAATGCAATTAAAATGAAATTAATGCATAATGAATGTTGTTAAAATAAATGCACTATATGGATGAATGAATGTTCTTGATAACTAAATGCATTTAAATTAAATGCAAGTAAATGATAATAAATGCATATGATGTGTTAAATACCTCAATGGGATGAACAAATGAATGCACTTAAATAAATATCTAAATGAAAGTAAATGATAATGAGTTGAATGCATGTAATGCAACTAAGTGATAATGGCATGCCTTCATGATTGATGAAGGCAAGTTGGTGAAAAGTTGCACATGTAGAATGCAGATGTGAAATGATGTATCCGAGAACTTTGTCACAATTTTTGTACCCAAGAGAAACTTATTTGGTGTTTTCTCATATAAGCCTGAATTTCTTTGCATGCAACAATTGATATGAATAATGAATGAGCAAAATTGATGGGTGATATGCAATAGAATGTAATATAAATAGATGAGATAAAATGATGTTCCATAGAGTATTCATAGTGCATTATTTTACTCATTGAGCATGGTAGTATCATTCTTGGGCGAGATAGTAGGAACCAAAGTTTGAGCATTGTACCTGTAAGCAAGCATTTATAGATAAAGACAATTTACCCTCCATTTTTGGTTCATGTGCAAATGGTTGAAGTATACGCTATAGTCAACAAGCCATAGTGATCCATGACTAGATTTTGCATATGATCACGTAGCTTAGTGAACTTCCCACGTAGACACCGTTAGTACATGCCCCAAAACTTCATTGGAACAATCTACACACAGCAAACAAAATGATATTTAGGAACCATCCCGGCTACTCTAATCATTTGTGGATATCTCGGAGTAGCATAGGAACCTAATATAAATGAATAAATAACTAACAAACCAACCAAGTACATGAGAGCTGAAATAGAATTTTCTTGTCAACGAAAATGTTACCGTGTCTTTGTCTTGGTAAGGAAGGATGCATCCTTGCGAAGACAATTGTGTGCACATTTTTTTGATTGGTTGGTTGATTTGATAAGCGATCTTTGTTTGAGTAGCTCAAAATGTTTGTTTGTTGTTTGTGTATGTACAAAGTATTTTATGAGTTACCATGTTTTTGATTGATTTTGGATGTTTTATCATGTTTTTTAGATTTTATGAGTGTTTTTTAATGTTTTTGGTATTTTTTAGAGTTTTTACGGATGTTTTTGGGATTATTTTCAACTAAATTTTGAATGAAGAACTCCATGAATCACAAGTATTGTAGAATCCACTTCCATCAAATAGGTTAAGAGTATTGCCCCCATTTTAGACATCTCTATGAAAAGCAGGATGCAGGACACATGAAAGACTAACCCTAATTGTGCATCAATAAAAAGCCATGGTTTGAATGATGGATGAATGGATGCAATGAATGTGATCGTAACAAGTCTGAAAGACAATGGAGCAATAGCCTTTACGAGTGGTGCTTGTTTTCTAGTTTTTCACCATCGTACTTACCCAAGGTGCCACCAAAGTGGTTTGTTCACCATTTGGATGCATGATTTTTCTCTACTTTTTTTTTTGTGTATTTTCTTCGAGACATTTTTCTGAATGTTTTTGGTGTTTTTCTGATATATTGGAGCCTAATACTTTGTACAGCTTATGTATGAAACTGTTTGAGGTGCGTGTTGTTGATCGGATCTGCTAGCAGTTCTCCTTCTGAAGTTTCCAACTGATATGCCCTAGACCCAAATACTACAGTGATAACATATGGACCCAACCAATTTGATTCAAACTTGCCTTGATGTTCTCTATGTGGTTGGTTATGAGGATTCTCTCAGAGAACAAGATCACCTACCTCGAATGTACGAGGTTTAACCCGATGATTGTAGATTGTGCTCATTCTTTGTTGATAGGCCTTGAGGTGGTTGTATGCAGCTTGTCGCCTTTCATCAAGTAGTTCGAAGTCTTGAAGATGTGAGACTCAGTATGCTTCATCATCTATCATATTATGCAAGGAAACCTATAGAGATGGTATCTCAACCTCAATAGGAAGAATGGCTTTTGCTCCATAGACCAGTGAGTATGGAGTTGCGCCTGTAGGAGTTTGAATGCTAGTTCGATACGCCCATAGTACTAGATTTAATTGAACATGCCAATCATGGCCAGCATCATTGACCATTTTCTTGAGGATTCTCAATATTTTCTTGTTTGATGCTTCGGCCTGACCATTGCCTTGTGGGTAATAGGGAGTGGAAAAGTGGTGTTGGATGTGAAACTTCTCACAGAGCTCACTGACATCCTGATTTTTGAAAGGAAGCTCATTATCTATGATGTTGGACATGGCTACACCATACCAGCAGATGATGTAATTAAGGATGAATGAGGCAATCTTCTTATCGGTGACTTGGGTAAGTGGAACGGCTTTGATCCACTCTGTGAAGTATTCGGTAGCGGTAAATGATAAATTTGTGGCCGTTGGATGATGATGGATGGATTTTACCCACAAGGTAAAGTCTCCATTGACAAAAGGGCCATGGTGTTGTGATTGGTTGCAATTCTTGTGCTGGTGCATGTATTAGGTCTCTGTGAACTTGGCACTTCTTGCATTTTCTGACAAAATAGTAGGAGTCTTTTTCCATGGACAGCCAATAGTATCTAGCGTGCATGATTTTCTTTGCTAGGGAAGGACCACTTGAGTGAGCCCCACAAATTCCTTCATGTACCTCTTCCAATGCCTTTGTTATCTCATCTTGTTCCAGACATCAAAGGAGAGTACCATCAAGACTTTGCTAGTATAGGGTGTCAGCAATCTGGGTGTATCGATCGGTTTGGCGTATGAAGGTTTTGCATTGGTTATTGGATTGGTTAGGAGGGAGTGTGTGATCATGGAGGTAGGTGTAGAACTCACCGTACCATGGGGATTCGAAACCAGCTAGGTGACATATCATTTCAGTTTCAGGGATATCATACGCGGGGATCCAAAGTTGTTCTACCAAGAACTCGTAGCGTGTTAAATTTTGTAGAAGATCGAGGAGAGATGCAATTGAAGCCATTGCATCAGCAGATCAATTCTGATCTCTAGGTGCTTGCTCAAAGGTGATAGTTGTAAATGATTCTTTGTAAGTATCCACCATCCTTTTATATGGCATGAGCTTATCATCCTTAGTTTGATATTCATCAATGACTTGTCGAATGACTGGCTGTGAATCTCCATATACCTGTAGCTCTTTAAGATGCCATTGTATAGCCAATCTGAGTCTTGTGATCAAGGCCTCATATTCTGCTATATTATTGGTGCATGGGAAAGTGAGCCTGTAGGACTTCGGGATGCTATCGCCTTAAGGTGTAATGAAAAGAATACATGCCCTCGAGCCATGCCTAGTATATGAGCCATCAAAGAATAGTTTCCAAGGTTGTGTTGTTGTGATCATGAAGATCTCTTCATCTGGAAAGTTGGAAACAAGAGGATGGTCACCTGTGAGGGGTGCCTCGGCCAACTGATCTGCAATAACTTGCCCCTTGATAGCCTTGTGATCCACATACTCAATGTCAAATTCACTTAGAGTCATAACCCATTTGACCAAGTGGTCTATCAATGTTGCCTTGTTGAGTAGGTACTTGAGTGGATCGATTTTGGTGATGAGTTGTACCTTGTGTGTCAACGTGTAGTGTCTTAGTTTGGTGGCTGCCAAAATTACTGCTAGGAAAGCTCACTCAATAGGTTTGTAATTGAGTTCATAGCCTACCAATGTGTGAGAGATATAGTATACAATAGATTCTTTTCCTTCTGCATTGTGTTGTGCCAGCAGTACTCCTATTGTCGTATTAGTAGCTGAAATATAGAGAAATAGAGGTATAGTTGGATCTAGTGGGATCAACAATGGTGTATTTATCAGATAATCTTTAAGCATTTGGAATGCTTTCTGGCACTTTGTATCCTATTGAAAGTGGATATTCTTATATAATAGATGTGTGAAGGGATGACACTTATCAGCCAATTGCACAATGAATCATCGAATTGATTGTAGATGCCCTTGGAGTGTCCTTAACTAACTAATGTTCTTGGGAGGTGGTATGTCCATGATTGCTTTGACTTTCACCATATCTACTTCAATGCCCTTGGTTGAGACAATGCATCCTAAGAGTTTCCCGAAGGTCACTCCAAAGACACATTTCTTTGGATTAATTCGTACATGATATTGCTCTAATATGTCAAAGATTTGGCCCAGTATTTCCATATGACCTTCTCTTGTTAATGATTTAGCTAGTAAATCATTGACATAATCTTCCATTATAGTGTGCATTAGGTCATGAAATATGGTAGTCATAGCTCTTTTATAGGTTGCCCCTGCATTTTTCAAACCAAATGGCATCACATTCCAACATCAGGTTCCCCATGGGCATGTGAAAGTGGTTTTATGTTGATCTTCTGGAGCAATCTTGATCTAGTTGTACCCTGAAAAAGCATCCATAAGAGAAAGCATTGCCTGGCCCGCTATGAGATCGATGATCATGTCGATGTTGGGTAAGGGGAAGTCATCTTTAGGGCATGCCTTGTTCAAATCTCTGAAGTCTGTGCAGATATGGATGCCCCCATTAGGTTTGTCGATAGGTACAATGTTGGAGATCCAATCTACATAATCGATTGGTCAGATGAAACCAACATCTAAGAGCTTTTGAGTTATGCCTTGACAAGTACAGTGATCTATGGATGCATCTTTCTGAGTTTTTGTTTTACAAGTTTAGCTCCTTCTGCCATGGTTAGGTGGTGCATGACTAAATCGGGATCTAAGTCAGACATGTCCGCATAAGACCATGCGAAGTTGATTTGATGCTTCTGGAAAAAATCCACAAACTTTGGTTGTTCCTCTGGAGTTAGTAAAGATGCCAAATGTATTTGGTGAGGAGTCTCAGGGGTCCCCACATTGAATTTTGTTGTGTCTTCGATTAGGATCGTCGATCTCTCTTGATTTGTACTAGAGGGGAGGACACCAAACCTTCATCCATAGGCACCTCAGAGAGGTTTTCACCATTGGATACGCTCTTTCTTTTTACTCTTTTGGGATCAACAAGTGCCACCGTGTGGTTTTCACTAGAAGATCCATATTTTATTATGATATTTTTGCAGCTGAAAGGTTTGGCATTTGCCCCAAAGTATGTTGCACTATTAAATTTGATGGCAAATCCAGCTTGTGATCCCCGCTTGGTATGTGATCCTGTATTTCTAAAAATTTAATGAGCACCTCATCATTTTGGAAGTGATCAAGACATGGGGGATTTGGCCGGTTCCAGTCTATGAGTTCGGGGTGGATGATGGGCATGACCTCATCAATTAAGTTGAGTTCAAAGGAGGTATCAGTGAGGGTTAATATAGATGAGTGAAGTTCATCAATGGTACTCTCCTTGTCATATTTCGATGTGGGATTCGATGTAGGACCCGTGGAAGGTGCTTCTTGCTCATGAACCCAAAAGGTTTTAATCTAGGCCTCTGCCTAAATTGGGATATCTTTACGAGACAAGGGAGGTGATGTGTCTTCCTCATCTGAAGTATTTAGATTCACTAAATCAAATTCCCACTCATGTGAGTCGGTCTCTAAATCACTCTCTAACATCTGATTACTGTACCATGTTTGGATCTCTCTGGAATTGAAGAGTGTATTGGTCACGAGTATATGTACTTTTATAGGTGGGATTGTTGGTGCTGATGGTAGGATTATCGGTGTGATTGATACTATTGTTGGGATTATTGGTAAGGTTGATGCAATTGGTACTGCTACTGCTACTGATGGGATTATCAGTGTTGTTGATGTTGCTAGTGGGTTTGGAGTCGATAAGGCTATTGCTGGGATTATGGGTTTTGGTGATGGTGATGTTGTTGCTGATGGTTTTATTTGTGTTGTTGATGTTGGTGGTGGGTTTGGTGTCAGTGAGTCTATTGTTGGGATTATGGTTTTTGGTGATGCTACTGTTGGTACTGATGGTTTTATTAGTGTATATGGTGAAAATGGATAGCAATAAACAACAATATTGAAAGACTAAAATGGATTCAACCACCAAACCCTAGCCTAACAATGAACAAAGATCCACCATAACATATGAAGATAACCTAAGACAATGCAAAATAACTCAATAAATCACAAAGATTATACCATCACATGTCCACTAGGGTTTTTGATCTCCATTCTTCCTATCTCCATTGATCTTGTTTGATATGCTTGCTCTCAGATTTTTGTATGCACAAGAGCTCAACAAAGAACGGAATGTGGTTGCAAGTAGGATCGTAGTGTAGCCAAGTCCTCCCAAAATCAGTCATTAGGGTCCTTGGTAATGAAGAAAGCATCTCCTTAAATAGAAGACACAATAGAAAATGGAGGGTTAAGATTGAGAGGTGTAAAAAGAGAGGTCGGCTAGGATTAGAGGGTAGGTATAAGAAATACCAAAATAATGAAAGGGGTAGGTAGTGTAGGAAATAAGAGATGAATGACATGTGTCATGTGTAGAAAAGGTTAATGAATTAATTAAATAAATAAAGATTTATTTAATTAATAGAAGAAGTAGGGTAATTAAATAAATAAAATATTTATTTAATTTAGGAAAGGGATAATTTAAATAAATAAATGTATTTATTTAAATGAGAAATAAGGCTAGAAGAGGATAAATGAATTAATTAAATAAATAAAGATTTATTTAATTAATAGAAGAATTAAGCTAAAGTAATTAAATAAATAAAATATTTATTTAATTAGACTGGACAATTTTGGGTGTCTACATTTTGCCCCTCTTTGAGACAATGCGGCTTGTCGCGTTGTTTCAAAGAAGATAAGATGAACTGATACAGAGTTGCCCCAGGATGGGAATGATATGCCCCCTCGAGAGATTGGATGAAAAAGTCTGGAAAGATTGCAGACAATCTCGCGATAAGAAAGATGGGAAAGAATGGACTGATTGGATAAAGTGACAAGGTCACGGGATGAGGAATACTGACTCGGGAAAATGAAGGCGAGGGCTAGGGTAGGCTATAAGATAAACCACGGGCAAAAGACATCCTCATTGTCATCCACACCCATAGAAGATCACAGTGCAGAGCGAGAAAAGAGCAGCAGCAGTCAGCAGCGATGGCATTCGTTCATAGATTCGATCGTGTCCGCCGATTCCAGCGACCAGCCGATGCAGGAGAGCCGGTAAGTACCCGAAAACCTCCTCGTACTTACTTTCACGCATTTCAAGTTTTGTCATTAATGCATGTTTAGGAGCAATAAATGCGCTAGAAATAGGGTAGTTTAAAAGTGCAAAAACGCGCAACCGCGTCTGTGTCAGCGCCAGGCGCGTCTGTGTCCAACAGGCGCGTCTGTGTCGGGTCCAGGCGCGTCTGTGCCTGGAACCGCGTTTGTGTTGAATGCGGACGCGTTTGTGAAATGTAGTAGCGTCTGTGCTTTTGAATAGCGTTTATGTCATGCAGGGACGTCTGTGATCCCTGGTCGCGTTTATGTCTGGCATAGGCACGTTGGTGTTTAGAAAGCGCGTCTGTGTTGCAGAGGCGCGTTTGTGCAGTCTATAAGCGCGTTTATGAGTTAAAAGCGCGTGTGTGTTGAAAAAGTGCGTTTATGTGTTTAAATGCATGGTTTTAGTCCTTTAGGTCAAATCGGCAGTTCTGTGATGAACATACGCTGTCGATTGGATAAGCTGCTGAGAGGATACACTCAAGCAGGTCCTCTAGGAATACTAGGATAGATCAAGGCACTTTGTGATGAACAGGGAGCACCAGGATAAGCAGCACTTTGTGATGAACAGGGAGTGCGAATGTGAGTGACACTTTGTGATGAACAGGGAATGTCACACACGTAGTACTTTGTGATGAACAGTGAGCACTACTAGGATAAATAGCAACACTTTGTGATGAACAGTGAGTGTCACTAAGGTAGATAGCCATATGCATTTGGGTAGCGAGTAGCATTTTGTGATAAACAGTGAATGCCACAATAACTGACAAGATTGATTTGCTTGACTGCAGGAGTATTTGCCGATGTTGGAGTCACGGGAGAGATTCCCATCGACTCAGAGACTGCGTCCAGAGTTGTCCATCCAGGACATGATTTCCATTGAGGAGATGGGTCTCACATATATGCTCTATGTGCCTGAGTTTCGGGCAAACATGGGGTTGCTGACTGCATTGGCCGAGAGATGGCACTCAGAGACATGCACGTTTCACCTGCCGATGGGTGAGATGACAGTGACACTAGAGGATGTCTACAGGATACTGCATATCCCCATTGATGGAGAGTTGATCCCCTACGACCGTGACGGTGACAGGGAGGCCTTGAGACGGGTTTTTCAGGATCCTGAGTTGGAGATGAGAGCAGGGCATGCAGCCTGGGACACCATGACTGCCACAGGATTGGCATTGCCGGCAGTTATTGGGGGAGTTATCAGTGGATACCTGTGTCCAGACAGGGCCACACGAGGATTGGCAGTGGGCTGGGGAGGGGCCTTGGAGACGCTGATGGCAGAGCACACTAGGTATGCATGGGGGCCATGTGTCCTAGCACATTTGTACTATGAGCTGCATCAGTTTGTATACCACGGATCAGTGGGGCTGGGCTGCGGTGTGACTCTATTGCAGGTGTGGGCCTATGAGCACCTTCCAGTGACGAGGCCGATTCATTTCAGAGGCAGAGGACAGGGACAGAGTTTTGTTCATTTGTATGCCATGATCACATCCCAGCCTCGGATTGGGAGATTGGAGCACTGGAGGAGAGTCATTGATGACATTGATATGGTGATCTGGAGGCCGTACCTGGGGTGCGAGGAGTGGGGTGATGATGCACTGGAGCTACCCTACACCTTCCGGAGCAGGTACCTGATTGGGCGGATGCCCTATATATTAGAGAGACAGCTGGTGGATAGGGTATGCAGGCAGTATGGCCGGATTCAGAGGATGCCCCGAGGCTCGGGTATGTATGCCCGTACTGTTAGAGATCAGGTGCAGTTTGGCCCACTGCTATCTTATGATCAGGCAGTGATGCAGCTAGCAGAGATGATGCCGATGCCATGGGACATGTGGCCAGAGGTAGATGATGCAGGGATGGACGCAGAGTACTCTGCGTACTGGGCAGAGCATCCATTTCCGAGGTTGACAGATCCGGCAGAGCCAGTGGATGGAGAGGGTGGAGGAGATGATGATGAGGGAGGAGGGGATGCAGGTAGGGGCCGGCGGAGGCGGAGGGGAGTGGTGGGAGAGAGACGGGTAGCACCTCGGAGGGAGGGAGGTCAGGAGAGAGCAGCTCCAGTGGTGAGAGGACGGGGTGGACTGCCCCTACAGGTGCCAGCAGCACAGGGTCCCCGAGAGGGACAGAGACAGGTACAGCCACAGGGACAGAGACAGGTACAGCCACAGGTATCTATACAGGCACAGGGACAGGTGCAGGCAGAGGCACAGGGACAGGCACCTGTAGAGGGGGAGCCACAGGCAGGGGCGGAGAGCGGAGACTCCGAGGAGGATGAGGTGGTGAGGCTGCGGGAGATCTGCCAGGGCCAGGCAGATGAGATTGAGGATTTGGTTCGAGAGAGGAACCACCTCAGGATCAGGGTCCGAGACACAGAGCGGGAGAGGGATCAGGCCATCCAGAGATATACCGAGGCCGAGACAGCTCTGAGGGCAGGTAGGCGGGCAGCAGAGGATGCAGGGGCAGGCTACGCCTATGTTTTGCGAGCGGGAGAGGAGATCGCCTACTGGAGGGATCTATATTATGCAGCCGTGCCAGCGGAGCAGCGGGCTAGGAGCTTCCAGAGGTCGTCGCGCACAGCGACGGCTACGGGAGGGAGCCGCAGGAGACAGGCATCCAGCGGTGGGGTTATGGGGCCTCCACCACCACCAGAGGGACAGGGGGATCCAGGGGCAGGGCCATCTACAGCTCAGACTCCGTCGAGGCGAGGTGGCTCCGAGGGAGGGAGTTCCTCATAGCTATAGTGGGCTCCCATTGTATCAGTAGATGTATCATTGTTGTATTGTAGACACCTGCGGGTGATTCTTTTGTAGCCATATGATTCTTTTGACATCATTGTATTATGACACATTTGATTGATTATATATATGAGATGATTCATCTTTTGCGGCAGCTATATGCATGTGTACCTTGTGTGATGAGATGTTCTTATGTGATGCATGTTTTATGATATGGATGCTTATATGATGCAAGGCCATATATTTTTGTTCTTTTATGTTGTATACGTGATGCATGATGCAAATGAAAATGTATGTGATGCAAATGATTATTTATATAATGAAAATGTGAGATGTGCTAACATGTGTTGTATGCAGGATGTGATGCCATTATAATATCTATATGTATGAAATGCTTATATGTGGTGATGCAGGTGCAACTATATGAAATGCACATGTTTTTGGTGTGTCATTATACTCAGTCATGTGATAGCGGGCTACGCGGACTCGGGAAGGACAATGGAAGTCAATCAAGAAAGGGGGATGGAAGACAGAAGATATGAACGTGAAAGAGCTTCTTGTGCGTTATCATCATTGAGCTTTATTATGGCAGAATAGGTTATGACAATCGAGGCATATGTTCGGCCCAGAAAGTCATTGTACCTGTTTGCATGGAGATAAGACAGTCACAAACAAGGAATGCCCCAGTTCACACTAGACTCACAGTGTCCTCATATCCTTGGACAAGTCATAGTATTACTAAAAGACAATCCACAGACAGCAAATGCAAATAAGTGACGATACCCCATCCTCGCCTTTCTAGTCAAAGACATCCTGGAGATAGAATCTCTAGTCAAAGACATCCCGGAAAAGCTAAAAGACATGTCACCAAAAAGATAAAACCAAAAGAAAACCAAGACTCGACACCCACATCCACTGTAGTCCTCAAGTTTGTGTCTCTTGTCACTTGTTTAAGTCAAATTTTGATTGTGGTCACAATGTTCACTTTCACAAAAAGGATAGATAGCACTGAACCATATGTTGTCTGAGTCTGTTAAAAGATTTGATTTTGTTGAAGCCCATTGTTGCTGCTGTGTCTCCTTGGAAACTGACTGAATCCATGAAACTGATACCTTATTGTGGAGAAGATGGAACTTTATTGCGGATCTGCGATGCAAAATGTTGCTTTATTGCGAATTGTGCGCGGATAGACTGAAGAGAGCTGAAAGAAACTGTACTCCTCGAAACATGTGATGTTCTCAGTTCCACACCCATTACTAGACGCAGGAATTGGCCGTAGTCACAGATAGGATCTGATTTATTATGAATGGCTAACCAATCTCGGGTAGATCAATAACAAGCCATGATGGGAATGGGTAAGTTTATTGTGAGTGAATTGGTCGTGATTGTGTGCGAAGTGAAAGAATGAAAGGGAATCCTGAAAGAGGGAGGAGCAAAGTCCCTACGCATGGCGCTGGTGACCCAGTTTTCACCATGGTACTTGCCCAGGGCGCCACCGAAGTGGTTTTCACCGTTGGACGAAATTATTTCTCTTTACTTTCTTGGATTTTGCAATTTTTTTGTTGTCACAAGGCGCCTGTTTGCCAGGTTTTCACCAAGTAACAATTTTTTTGTTTTTATAATTTTTTTTTGTATTTTTGAATTTTTTTAGATTTTTTTTGTATTTTTGCATTAGGATACTCAAAAAGAGCTTATGTGTAGAACCTGCGAAGGTGCATGCTATTGATAGGGTCCTCCAAAGATTCACCTTCTGTAGTTGAGAGCTGATATGCCCCAGATCCATATGCTGCTGTGATGATGTAAGGACCAAGCCAGTTGGGTTCAAATTTGCCCTTCTTTTCTCTATCTTGCTGATTCTTGGGGTTCTCTCTGAGGACTAAGTCACCTACCTCAAATGTGCGAGGCTTGACCTTGTGATTGTAACTGCGACTCATTCGTTGTTGGTAAGCCTTGAGATGATTAAAAGCAGTGTGTCGTCGTTCCTCCAACAGTTCTAGTTCTTGTAAGCGAGAGACCCTGTAGTCTTCATCGTTGATTATGTTTCTCAAGGAGACCCGTAAAGAAGGTAACTCGACCTCAATAGGCAAGATGGCTTCAGCACCATAGACAAGTGAGTAAGGTGTAGCTCCTGTAGGTGTGCGGACACTGGTACGATATGCCCAAAGTGCGGGATTGAGTTGGACATGCCAGTTACGGCCAGCGTCGTCGACTGTCTTTTTAAGTATTTTGAGGATTGTTTTGTTAGACGCCTCAGCTTGGCCATTACCTTGGGGGTAATATGGTGTGGAGAAACGATGAGAAATATGGAATCGCTCACAGAGTTCATGAACATCCTGATTCTTGAAAGGACGCCCGTTGTCGGTAATAATGGAAGTAGGAATCCCGTATCGGCAAATGATGTAATTCAGGATGAAAGTAGCGATTTGTTTCCCAGTAACTTGTGTGAGAGGCACGGCTTCAATCCACTTTGTGAAATACTCTGTGGCTGTGATAATGAATTTATGTCCGTTGGAAGAAGGAGGGTGAATCTTGCCTATGAGATCGAGTCCCCACTGACAAAAGGGCCAAGGAGATGCAAGTGGCTGTAGTTCTTGTGCTGGTGCGTGTATGAGGTCTCCATGAATTTGACACTGCTTACACTTCTTGACAAACTGATATGCATCTTTTTCCATAGTAGGCCAGTAGTATCCAGTCCTGATGAGTTTCTTGGCCAAGGTAGGACCACTAGTATGCGGACCACATATCCCTTCGTGCACTTCTCGTAACGCAATCTGAGCTTCGTCACTCTCTAAACATCTAAGGAGGGTGCCATCTAGACCTCGTCGGTATAGGATATCAGCTAGGATAACGTATCGGGAGGATTGGCGGATGAAAGTGCGGCGTTGGTTGTTCGATAAATCGGGAGGTAAAATGTTGTCGCGAAGGTATGTGAATATGGAACCATATAACTGGGATTCAGGACCAACAACACATATCATTTCCGTGAGAGTGATCTCATATGACGGAATCAGCAGGTTGTCAACCAGGAACTCATAACAGGTCTCATTTTGTGGTAGGTCAATGAGTGAAGCAATTGTAGCCATGGCATCAGCAGCGCGATTCTGTTCTCTTGGTATCTGCTCGAACTCTATCTTTGCAAAGTGTTGTTTCAGATCATCTACCAGTTGTTTGTAAGGCATTAGCTTTTCATCTTTTGTTTGATAATCATCAGTTGCTTGACGGATGACAAGTTGAGAATCGCCAAAAACACGAAGTTCCTGGATCTTCCACTGAACTGCAATTCTTAACCCTGTTGTTAATGCCTCGTATTCCGCTATATTGTTGGTGCAAGGAAATGATAAGCGGTATGACTTTGGTATAGAATCGCCTTGGGGAGTTATAAAGAGTATACCCGCTCCTGCCCCGTGCTGTGTGTATGAGCCATCAAAGTATAGTTGCCATGGCTTTGCAGGTGATATTGTTAGAATGGACTCATCTGGAAATTCTGACTGTAGAGGAACATCATCTATCATGGGAGCATCTGCCAGTTGATCTGCAATGGCTTGTCCTTTGATCGCTTTTCTGTCCACGTATTCAATGTCGAATTCACTCAAAATCATTACCCACTTGGCCAGTCGCCCAGTAAGTGTAGCTTTGTTGAGCAGATATTTTAGTGGATCAATTCTGGCAATCAACTTGGTCTTGTGAGTGAGCATATAATGTCGTAATTTTTGTGAAGCGAAGACCACAGCGAGACATGCACGCTCAATTGGTGTGTAGTTGAGCTCATATCCCACCAATGTGCGACTGATATAGTAGACTGCTTTTTCCTTGCCGTCAGGTATTTGCTGTGCTAGTAGTGCCCCCAGTGCTGTTGGAGTAGCTGATATGTAAAGTAGCAATGGTTGATTCGGAATTGGTGGCATCAAAACTGGCGGGTTCAAAAGATAGTCTTTAAGTGCCTGAAAAGCCTGTTGACAGTTCTCGTCCCATTTGAACTTAATGTTTCTGTGTAGCAGGTGCTGGAAAGGATTACACTTATCTGCAAGTTGTGCTATGAATCTTCGTATGGACTGGAGTCTCCCTTGTAAAGACCGAAGTTGACTGATATTCTTGGGTGGCGGCATGTCCAAGATAGCCTTGACTTTTGCTGGATCCGCTTCTATTCCTCTTTTAGACACAATGAATCCTAGGAGCTTCCCGGAGGTTACTCCAAAGACACATTTCTTTGGATTTAATCTTACCTTGTATTTTTCCAGCCTATCAAAAGCAACTGAAAGTATGTCCAAGTGTGTATTTCTGTCTATTGATTTAACCAAAAGGTCGTCGACATAATCTTCCACCTTTACATGCATGAGATCATGGAAGATAGTAGTCATGGCTCGTTGATACGTGGCACCTGCATTTTTCAGCCCAAAGGGCATGACATTCCAGCAGAAGGTTCCCCATGGACAAGTGAATGATGTTTTATGTTGATCTTCAGGTGCAATCCTGATCTGATTATATCCAGAGAATCCGTCCATTAAAGATAACATCTCATGGCCTGCTGTGAGATCAACAATTAAATCAATGTTTGGTAATGGGAAATCATCCTTCGGACAAGCCTTGTTGATATCCCTGAAATCTGTACATATTCGGATGCTGCGATCTGGTTTGCTAACAGGCACTAAGTTGGAAATCCATTCAGGATAATCAATTGGGCGTATGAATCCGACATCTAGTAATTTCTCCAGCTCTGCCTTGACTAATAATGCCACCTGTGGATGCATTTTTCTCAATTTCTGTTTTACTGGTTTTGCCCCCGGTTTGACTGTTAAATGATGCATTACTAAGTCGGGGTCTAGTCCAGGCATATCAGCATAAGACCAGGCGAAGTTGACTTGTCGTGCCTTAAAGAAGCTTATGAACCTTGCTTTCTCGGCCTCTGTCAATGATTGAGCCAAAAATATGTTGTGTGGAACCTCGGCTGTACCAATGTTTGTCTTTATAGTCTCCTCTACCAACATGGATGATTTTTCCTCGTATGATGCTGGGAGAATGTCAAGCCTTCCATCTTCGGGCGCCTCAGAGAGGTTTTCACCCTCAGATACGTCCTTTCTTTTTACTTTTTTAGAGTCAGAGAGCGCCACAGTGTGGTTTTCGCCATAAGACCCTTGTTTTGTCTTTATTTTCACGTTTTTGCGACTAGAAGGCCCGACACCCTCACCAAAGTATGCCATGTTATTTAGCTCTATGGCGTATCCTGCTTTATGGTCTCCAAGAGGAAGATCATCGCGAATGCCAAGATAATCAATAATAGCTTCGTCATTTTGAAATGTATCAATTTGTGGTGGTCCATCCTGATCCCAGTCAATGAGTTGGGGGTGAACGAGGGGAAGGTCTTTAGTGTTTTTAGAATCCGCAAGGCTAATAGTGAAGATGTGGTTATATTCAGGTATGTCAAGGTAGTCATCGAGGTCGTCAATGGCACTCTCCTCATCAGTGTCGATCGTGAGTGAGTCCAAATTATCATCACTAGTAGCACCCTCAGGGACAGGTGTCCTCATCCTATGTGATCCTGACCTAGGGCCCTGAAACGAAGCTTGTGCGGGATCCTTATGGGTCGGTTCTTGACCAACTCTGAATTTCTTGTAAAACTCCTCCTCCTCTGTAGGTTCATCTGGCTCTCTAAATGTCTCATTAAGTTCATAATCGCTGGAGGATTTGTCTGAACCCCATTCCCACTCATTGGAGTCTGTGGAATAATTATCCTCTTGTTGAACTTCAGCCACTTTGACTTGCCATATCTGTTTTGTTTTCTTGTTGTGAATCTTGGGATTTAGAAAACCAAGCCCCTTGGAGCGTTCCCTTCTTGTAGTTAGCTCGGGTTGTAAAGGCTCCATGACACCTTCTTTGCGTAGTCCGAGAGGACTCTTTCCATCATACCCAAATCTTTGTAGAATTTTGAAACCTTTGCCATAGTTTTCACAGGGTATTATAATTTGATCATGTGTATCATCTTCAGCGTCCTTATATAGCATTTTATATAAACTTTCTTCCTCTAGTTCGCCCCATTTTTGAAAGACGGTAGGATCCCATTTGAGGAGCATGATGGAGATTTGCTTATTTGGATGTGGTCGCCCATATTCCTTGGGGGAGTTCATGACTTGTCGTAAGAACATTGTTTGATTCAGAGTGTATTCTCCCATGCCTTTGTCTTGAAACTTGGCTCTAAGTTCACCCTGTTTGGATGTCGAGGGCTTTAATGACTCAGGATCAATATATGCTGAAGAAGGAGTAGCCTCACGATTGCTGGGAATGATAATCTCAGTATGTGATCTCAAGTTATTGCAATATATGAATGGATTTGGATCACCATTGACCGTTACCTCGACTCCATTATGAGGAAATTTTATGCACTGATGGTATGTTGATGGGACCGCTCTCATTTCATGAATCCATGGACGTCCTAGCAATATGTTATACGTGAGGTCTAGATCCAGGACTTGACAAATCACGTCCTTTGTTACTGGCCCTATTCTGAGTGGTAAGATGACCGTGCCCTTGGACGAGCGCTCTTCATCATCATAAGCCTTAATAGTGATTTGGTTTGTAGCATTCACAGCTTTGTCAGAATATCCCAATTGTCTGATGGTGCTCAATGTACAAATATTAAGACCTGCTCCTCCATCTATCAGGACTCGTTTTATTCGGTGTTTATGTATGAAGGCTTCAATATGTAGAGGTGCATTGTGAGGTTGACTTATGGAGGCGTCATCGGCTTCTGTAAATGTGAGGGAGTGTGGAACGGATAGGTATCCCGCCATGGCTTGAAACTGATCCACGTTTAGATCCGTAGGGACAGCAGTATCTCTCAAGGTTTTGTCAAGGACAGCTTTATGTGCAGGAGATATACGTAAGAGCTCAAGAATAGAGATGAGTGCGGGTGTTTTCCCTAATTGCTCTACAAGATCGTACTCAGGCTTAGTTGACGGAAGATTGGTATTCTTAGAAGAGGTTCCTGGCAATGTGATCTTACCTCGACGAGTTGTAACATGACATTCAGAGGTAGCTTCGGATGAAGATCCCACACCTTTTAGGACAATTTTAGGTCGCTGAGGAGGATTCTCAGGATTTTTATTTTTGATAGTAATGGTAGAAATATGATTGTCCATTGAGATGTGGTTAATAGTGGAATCATAATTGTAAGATGTTCTGGTGTAATTGGCTTGATCATCTGTGACTTTGCCTTTTCCCTTGTCATGTTTTGGGAATGGTTCCTTAAACACCTCATGCTCTTGGTTAGATGAATGTCCCTCAATCTCAATATCTCCTCTGTCAATGAGATCTTGTACAATGTTTTTCAATCGATGGCAATTACTTGTCTTGTGACCCTTGCTCTTATGAAATTCACAATATTCATCATCATTCCACCAATTCGGTTTTACCTTTGGTTCATATGGAGGAAAATCTGGGACCGTGATCACTTTGTTTGCTACAAGCTTTTTGAATACTGATTCAAGTGGTTCTCCCAATGGAGTGTACTTCCTTCGTGGTTTGGAAGCTGTTTGATTGTTCACTTGATTGTTGGTAGAATTTGATCCAGAAAAGATGAACTTTGGTCTCACTGTGTTAGCATCCACAACACCATCATTAACTGTGTTCTTGTTCTTGTTCCAAAACTTTGGTTTGTCTTTTCCCTTAAAGTCCTCTTTGTTTTCTCTGAATAGTTTGATAACTCCTTGTTCAATTAAGACTCTTTCTATTGCTAGGCCCTTTTCAATGACATCCTTGAATGTAGACAAACAAGCTTTTCTGAGATCATAACCAATAGCCTTGTTAACATTTTGTGTGAACATTTCCACCATTTGTTTTTGCGGGATTTCACAAGAGCATCTGCTAGCTAAGTTCCTCCATCTTTGCAAAAATGACGCAAAAGATTCTCCTTCTTTTTGTTTCGTATTGCACAAGGTAGTAACTGAGACATCTGTTTCAATGTTGTAAGAGAAATGTTGAATGAATGCCTCTGCCAAGTCACCCCATGACTTAATACCAGGAGGTAATTGAGAAAACCATTCCATCGCTTGATCTCCTAAGCTCTGTGGGAACAACCTCATTAAGTATGTTTCTTCTGCCGCTACCTCAATGCAAGCTGTGAAGAATTGTCTTATGTGTGCCTTGGGATCTCCTCTCCCTCTATATTTGTCAAATTTCGGTGTTGCAAAGTGCGGAGGAAACGGAGGCATGGGAATGCTCTTATCAAAGGGATAAGGGCATATATCTCTCATAGTATATGTGGGTTTTGATGTGCCCATGTCTTCCACTTTCTTTTGTAGATCTCTAATTTGTTGCTCCAAATTATTTTTGGGAGGAGATGGATTTCTTGTAGCATATCCCATGTTTGAAACACCCATTTGAGGAGGAGCTTGTTGCATGTATGGATGATACTGATCGTAGACATGTCCATATGGAGGTCTATATTGTTGCGACATGTATGGAGCACTTGGCATAATTTCTTGTTGAGGAACCCCATATCTGTTTTGTGTGTATAAACCATATTCAATGGGCCTTTCATTTTCCATTGTGTTGCCCCCAATTTTGGCATGAGGTCTTCTTGTGTCAAAATTTTGAGGAAGTCCTTGAGTATCCATTTGTCTTGGTTGACCTATGTCTTGAGCATGTGTTTGAACATAAGGCCTCCATGATGGTCTTTGAGTGTAAGTATCGTGCATTTGAGCTTGTGTATGTGGGATTGCTGGTTTCTGAAGCAAAACTGATGGTGACTCCGGCATCATATTATTTGGTCCTCCACTATTTGGTTGAGTTTGTTGTGAAGGTCTACTTTCCATAAGTTGAGATAAGTCAAAATCATGTGGTATCTTAGCTCCACTTTGTGCCATCATGTTTAGAAAGTATTGACGATCCCTCCTCATTATCTCTTCAACCAATCTATTGAATTGAGGATCCATTATAGATTCTTGTATGTCTGCTGATAGTATTGAAGAATTGTCCACATTATCATTGTGTGTAGCGTTGTGTATAGCGTTTGCGCTTTCCATATTTGGATTGTGTCTATAAACATTCATGTCTGGTAATGTAGTGTGCTCAGGATTGTAGAAGACATCATTGTCATACTCATAAGAACTCATGTTTACGGGTCCTTGAGCTTCTTTAGCTTTTCTCCTAGATTTTTGAAGACGGGTTTCAACCATGAACTAGGTGTTAGACCAATATGTGAGAGACTTAGACGAAAATGACAAGGGTATGTAAGACCAAGAGTTGTATGGAGTGTAAATGAATCTGAAGTTTACTTGCAATGTCCAAAGTGTAAGACCAAGTATGTATGTTGTAGAGTAGGTGTGACTTCCAAAGAGAGGATAGTTTCTCTTGATGAGGTAAGCTGACCTTGACTCTAAGTAAGACCAAATGAGACCCAAAGGTAAGAAACCTTGATGAGGGATCACTTAGCAAAGTGTTGTAGTATGTAGTGTGTTGACAAAGTATAGTGAGGACAAGCAAGTGACTTTTGACTCAAGTTTAGACAAGTATGACTGTAAAATGAGGTATGAAGCAATGATGGACTGTGTAAGACCTTAGAACAGGCTGAATGCTAGATGAACCTGAAGAGATAACCTAGGAAGCTCAAGTGTGCCGAAACTGATTTCTTTGTTTGCTTGACTGTTAAACTTTTTTCAAATCCTGACACAGACGCCTCTGTATACTTCACAGACGCGATTTTAAGACACAGACGCTATTCTGTTTGACACAAACGTGATTCCGAGATTTCCTGTTGATGTTTGCTAAGACTGACAGATTTTTGCAATTGTGTACACAGACGCGCCTGTATACTTCACAGACGCTATTTCCAGACACAGACGTGTCTCTGTTCGACACAGACGCTGATAAAAACACAGACGCTATTCTGTACTTCACAGACGCGTTTATCAGACACAGACGCGGTTTTAACAGACACAGACGCGTTTCTGTAACCTTAGTGCAATCTTTCCTATCTGTGAATTTGTTTTGCTGTGACCAAATCTGATTTTTCGACTGTTTTTCGTGACAAGAGGACACAGTGTTGATGACCCAATGTTTGCAGACTGTTTAGACTCCAAAAAGTGTGTTGTTTGATGTAAAAAGTTTTTTGCATACACTTGAAGACACAAAAGACACAATGTTTTGCTGTTTTGTCTTGATTGTTTGAATGTTTATCATAAGTCAAGCACAATTCTTATGGCTGGCCAGGACAATAATTGTTGATCCCACATGGGGTTTTACCCCCGAGGCTACGCTATTCAGAGCGGATACTTAGATGCTTGACCTCACTGGCTCCACCCTCGGCACTCACTTCTCGGGTCAGCCAAGCATCAGTCCCCATGAAAACTCCCCATGGCGAACTTTGTATCTCTACTAAGAACCGTATGTGTGTGGGCCGCTACCAGAGGTCCGACCTCCTGCCTCAACAACTAGAAGGATTTGGGCATCTAAAACAATGAGGTGCTAGTAAGGGCATCCGCTCGTGTGGCCATACATGCGGCACTTTCAGCTCTGTAAATACAGAAGGCTCCCAGCCGGTAGGGGTTACGCCCTACAAATGATCAAATAAATTTGATCAAACGGGTTTATGGGGAGACATAGTGTCGGTATGAACTAATCAGCACACGTTATTCATAGTTTTCACCATGAATACATTTGATTATAGTGGCTTGGAAGAAGATGGCTTTTCTTTTGCTACCACTTGGGTCGTTCTCTTCTCACTAGTAGTCCTAATGACCACACGGGAAGACAGGCCCTCTAAAGAATAAACACAAAGAGCCTATTGCTCAAGACACAAAAGACAATGGTTCAATTTTAGTGCACCAATCGAAGTGTTTGCTAAGCTATGAAGACAAGGCACACAAATAAAATTACAAAACCCTAGCTAAGGCCCTGCAACAAAATTGTTAGTAGTTTGGGTTGTTTCAAATGATAACCCCTTCCTGCAAACACACAAGTTAGGTAAATTTTAAGAAAAACCCAAAAAGACTTTGTGAAAAGGGGCCTTCAACAAAAACGTATTTGCCTCCAAAGCAAGCTGCACAAACCAGGTTAGCTAGATCTGCAAAGGTTAGCCAAAAATAAACCAGATCTGAAAACCCTAAGTACAAAATCCGAAAAGCCGAATCGAAAAACTTGAAAAAAATTTGCAAAAACAGAATGCACAGACGCTGTTATACCAGACACAGACGCGTCTGTCCGACACAGACGCGGTTATGTGATTTGCAGACGTGATTTCAGAACACAGACGCCTCTATATTCTTCAGACGCGATCAGAGGGTTCACAGACGCGATTCGGGATCACAGACGCGACTTTCGGAAACCTGCAAAAATAGAAAATGACAGAAACACAGACGCGATAAAAGATGTCACAGACGCCTCTGAAATACAAAAACGCGATCCGAACACTCGCAGACGCGAAAAAAACCTAAAATGTCGTCGAAATCGTCCGATCTGCAACTTCAAAAATTCAAAATCTGCAACAAAATGTTAAATGCAAAGGGACAAGAGTCCCACCGGGCGTGCCAAAACGTATATGGTGAAAATGGATAGCAATAAACAACAATATTGAAAGACTAAAATGGATTCAACCACCAAACCCTAGCCTAACAATGAACAAAGATCCACCATAACATATGAAGATAACCTAAGACAATGCAAAATAACTCAATAAATCACAAAGATTATACCATCACATGTCCACTAGGGTTTTTGATCTCCATTCTTCCTATCTCCATTGATCTTGTTTGATATGCTTGCTCTCAGATTTTTGTATGCACAAGAGCTCAACAAAGAACGGAATGTGGTTGCAAGTAGGATCGTAGTGTAGCCAAGTCCTCCCAAAATCAGTCATTAGGGTCCTTGGTAATGAAGAAAGCATCTCCTTAAATAGAAGACACAATAGAAAATGGAGGGTTAAGATTGAGAGGTGTAAAAAGAGAGGTCGGCTAGGATTAGAGGGTAGGTATAAGAAATACCAAAATAATGAAAGGGGTAGGTAGTGTAGGAAATAAGAGATGAATGACATGTGTCATGTGTAGAAAAGGTTAATGAATTAATTAAATAAATAAAGATTTATTTAATTAATAGAAGAAGTAGGGTAATTAAATAAATAAAATATTTATTTAATTTAGGAAAGGGATAATTTAAATAAATAAATGTATTTATTTAAATGAGAAATAAGGCTAGAAGAGGATAAATGAATTAATTAAATAAATAAAGATTTATTTAATTAATAGAAGAATTAAGCTAAAGTAATTAAATAAATAAAATATTTATTTAATTAGACTGGACAATTTTGGGTGTCTACAATTAGTATTGTTGATGTTGTTGGTGAGATTGATGTCGGTGAGGCTACTACTGGGATTATGGGTTTTGGTGATGTTGTTGTTGTTACTGATGGTTTTATTAGTGTTATTGATTCTATTGGTGGGATTGATGCCACTGATTTGATGATCAGTTTTGTTGGTGCAGCAGATATAGTCAAGGATGGCCTTCTCGGAGTAACTGGTTGTTTGTAGGGCTTGCCTTTGAATCTCAGTTTAGGAAGAGATTCCTTCTGAAAACCTAATCCAATTTTATCTTTGGGTTTTAACACAAGTTGTAGGGGTTCGTGTCATCCTTGTTTGCAAGGGCCCAAAGCACTCTGACCATCATAGCTCATTATTTTCATGATAGTAAGGCCTTTACCGTATTATCAGTGGGTAGTTTATCCTTAGGACTATCTTTGATAGGATCTTTGTAGATCCATTCTGCTAGGTCCTCATCTTTGGTTTCCTCTTCCTGACTTTTTCCAGGGATGAATTGCACCAAAGTACATGTTGTCTTGTCTAGTGGTGGTTGAAGCAAATTTTGAGGCTTGCCATAAGTTCTAGGGGAAGTGGGTAATTGCCCAACACAAAAGAGTTGACTTAGATTATATTCCTCGGGACCTTCCTCAGCCATTTTCATTTTTAAATTATCTTGCTTTGGTAGAGGGATGATTGAACTAGAAAGAGAGGTTGGACTAACATAGGATGTGGAAGGGATAGCTTCTCTGTTGTTAAATACAGTGATCTTTGGCTGATGGTTAATATTGTTACAATATGCAAATGGATTTGCATCGCCCAAGATTGTGATTTCTACACCATTATGGGGAAACTTGATACACTGATGATAGGTGGATGGAATGGCTTGCATGGCATGTATCCAAGGTTTTCCTAACAAGAGATTACATGGAAAAGGAAGGTCCAAAACTTGGCAGATGATGTGCTTCACCACTGGGCCCACTCTAATAGGTAATACAATAGCTCCTTTGGAAGAATGCTCTACATCATCATAGGCCTTAATGGTTATCTTTTTGCTGGGATCTACTGATTCTACTGCATATCCCAATGTTGTGACCAACTACAAGGTGCATATATTCAGGCAGGCTCCATTGTCAATCAAGACTCGCTTGATTTTATGTTGGTTTATAAATCCTTCAATGTGAAGGGATGCGTTATGTGGTTGTTGGAATGAATCTTTATCACTTTCATAAAAAGTAAGGCATGGTGATGACCTGAGACTGCCAACCATGGCTTGAAATGGATTTGTGTTGAGGTTGGCGGGGACTGACACTTCTTGGAGAGCTTGATCCAAGATTGTTTTGTGTGAGGGGGATAAGCACAAAATCTCTAATATGGATATGAGTGTGGGCATTTTATCCAATTGTTCCACAAGATTATATTGCTTGGGCAAGGGTGTCATTCCTTGTGGTGTTGCTCGAATGGTAATTTTGCTACGACATGTAACAACGTTGCATGTAGGATTTGGATCTTTGATGGTGAGGGTTGAAACTTGTTCGTCAGCATCATAGAGGTGATTCACAATATAATTATATGCAGCTTGTGTATAACTGGTTGTAGTATAGGTGTTTCCCCCGGAAGTGGAAGGACCCCTTTGATCATGCGATGGAAGTGGATTCTTGAACATTAGATGATCGTCATTTGATGTTTTAGGGTCATGTCCTTCTATTTCAATTTCTCCTTAGTTAATAAGATCTTGAACAATATCTTTCAGTTCATGGCAGTTACTCATCTTATGCCCTTTCCCTTGGTGGAATTCACAGTGTTCATTATCTCTCCGCCATGGAGGTTTGACCTGAGGTTCATAGTTAGATGTCTTCAGTAAGGTCACAAGATTGAAGAGACCAATTGATGCAATATTGTTTCGATGGGTTCCCCTAAGGGTGTGTATGTGCAATTTGGTTTATAATTATGTTGTCTTTGTCTTGGTTCTTCTTGTAGCGCATTGCGGGCTTGATTTTGTGGATGAGTGATGGTGTTGTTTTTAGGAGGGGGATTTTGCCCCGCGAATCTAACCACAGGTTGTGCAGTCTTTACTGTTCTGGCATCTATGACCCCATCGTTGATAATGTTCTTGTTCTTATTCTAGAAATTTGGTTTATCACTATTAAAACGTGGAGAAGGGCCATTTTTAGGTGTTATGGATCTTGATAAGTCCCTTTTTGATGAGGGCCCTTTCAAATTTCAATCCTTGGGTGATCATGTCTTCAAAGGACTCTATGTCCTTCATGTCTAAATGGAATTCCATCTCATCGTTCAAGTTGGAAATGAATATTTCCACTAGTTCTTGTTCAGGAAATTGGAGAGAATGTTTGCTAGACAGGTGCCTCCACCATTGTAGGAAAACTGAAAACAACTCCCCTGGTTTTTGTTTGGTGTTGCAGAGATCTACCATTGTTATATCTCGTTCTATGTTATGTGAATAATAAGCGATGAACTTTTGGATTAGTTCCTCAAATTCTCTAATGCCACCTGGTAATCGGGAAAACCATTGCATGGTTGTGCCTCCCAAAATCTAAGGAAAGAGGTGCATTAGATAGGTGTCTTCATAAGCCACTTCTACGCAAGCTGAGTGAAATTCTCGTACATGATCTCGAGGGTCTCCTTTGCCCCTGTACTTTTTGAACTTAGGTGTTTCAAACCCTCTTGGAAAAGGTGTAATATGTAGGTTCCTATCAAAGGGATAGGGACAAATATAGTTAAGTGAAAACCAAGTAGTCTTCACACCACTATTGATTTTTCAAGCGAGATTCTCGACTTGTTGTCTCAACATGTCTATTTCTATAGGAAGAGGAGGCGGGGGACTCCCTTGAAGATTAAGATCATAGAGGTAGTAATATCTACCTCTTCCACCATCGTTTTGACTTTGTTCTAATGTCTGACGTATCTGTGCAGTATCAAGGTCAGAGAGTAGTTTAGCACCCTCTTGAGCAAGTCTCAAAAAATGAGCATCGGCGTTGTTTTTAAGGATTTCGTCAAAAAGTCTATTGAACTTGGGATTGTGTTGTGCTCTTTCTATAGCTTTGGGAGTTGGAGTTCTAGGATCTACATCATTTGTGCCTCCTCCAATGGCCTCATGGAAATCGTTGAGGTTTTCTTTCTCCTCTTTAATCTCTAGTTGTCTAGTTTTTGATCAGATGTGAGCCATTTTATTTGAAAGATTTGAGGTTTTGATGGATGGTGATGAAATGTTTTGAGAGATAAGTGTTTTGTGAAATGTTGAGAAGATGTATTTCTAACACTGAAGGTTAGATGTTACCAAAGTTATTTGTGAATTTTCTCTTTGTGTTTTCTACAATGTTGATGTGATAAGGTATAGCAAGTTTTGAGATGTGTTACAAACCAAGCTACCTAGTAAATGAGAGGATGCACTGATAAACTAGTTTTAACCTGTGTAGAAATGCCTCTTAAGATGATTGATCCTAGATGTACAGACACTCTAAAAGTGATGTGTTGTTTTGATTTAAGCATTATCTAAAAAGAACTTAAGACAAGACCTTTTTTATGTTTTGAGAGTTGAATGGATTGATGATGTATGAATGTGAAAGTGGATGGAATATGGACCTCAATAAAAAATTTGTGTTACAAAGGGGACTTCTTCTTCCTCTTCTCTTTCAGGGGTTGGTGGTTCTTCTCGAGCTATGTTATATGTAATGTAGATGTTTGGAAGGAAAGTAGGGTTGATTTTGCCTCCTTTGTTTTTGTGATAACTCAAGGCTCTATACTGATTAAAAGCTCTATTTTTCAAAGGCTCTTTATCAAACTCATTGGATTTACGTTGAAGATATAGATGCATATGACGTAAGAAGGATCTATGTGAGATAAAAATTTGTCTATTGAGATAGAAAAATTTCCTTCTTTTGATAAAAGCCTTTGAACTCAATGGTCTTTGCTTCAAGTTGATGTGTTGATGAAGATTCCTTTTTCTCAAGATTTGAATGATGGTCATATAATTTAATATCTTGTTGAACTTTGTTTGATGTTTGTTTGTTGGTCAAATGTTTTGATGGAAAATTGTGTTGGATGAATACTTGGTTTGAATTTTTTTTTAATTTCTTTGATAAGAAAATAGAGTAAGCACACAAGTACAATAGTTTTGCATCAAAAGGCACAAATAGGTGTGGGTCTAAATCAATCCAATCTTTGAACTTTTTGACCCCTTTTCAAATGTTTTTGTATGTTTTTTTCAAAATCCTGAAGTCAGCTCAAATTTTTACTGGTCTGACACAAATTTAAGACACTTCAAACACACTTTATCCCTAAGGTCAAATGGCCAGTTGGGATAATTTTAGCCCACATCTTGATATTTCTTCAACTTTGGTACTACATACCTTATGAATCCCATTGTAGCAGGTAAGGATTTGATATACTAAGTCTTGCATGAGCATAACAAATAGATGATCCCTATGATGGGGGAGTCACCACATTTATCAAGCTACAAGTAGCCTTTCAAAAATCCCTGTTTCTACTCAAGGAAATATGTATGGTGAGTATCTTGGGAGCAAAACCATCTATGCTCTTGCACTGAACTTCTCACAAATATCCTCAATCAATAGAATGGGTGGGCTTCTATAATAAAAGGTGTCTAGTAATGTTTGATGTTTTTGGACATAAGTTCATTCTGCACTGACTCACTTAAGAGCCATGTAACTTGTGGTGGGGCCCATATGTCCTTTCGGCAAGTTACACTATAGGAACAGCTATACCCAATGCTACAGCTTTCCCTCATACCTGATTTCTATAGTGGCTCGAAGGATTTACCGCGCGAGGTCATTCCCAAGAGTGATGTGTCTCTTGGCAGGCCTCTCTTAAAAAGATAAATTTTTGAGCGTTACTAACACTTTTCTCTTGCACCTAGGACCACGAAAGCCAACGGAGAGGATAGTGTGTGTTAGAAGTAGGACCACTCTACAAAAAATTTGCACAAGTGTGCCAATCACCGAAAACACTTGTTCTTTTTAGCCAATTTATAGCAATGTGATCTAAAAGCTATTTGGAGATGTTGCTCCAACAAATATGGTGTTCTTTTTGACTTCAAGGCAAAATGTTTTTTAACTAGGAAATTGAAATCCTGGTGAACCAAAATGAAGCACGTTTGCTTGAAGTAAAGTCGATTTGGAAACAAAAATTTAACAAATTGTTGGTTCTTTTTAACTTGCAAAAATGAAAATTGATTGTGATTTTTAGCCTTTTGTGCAAGAAAATGAAAGTTTGTTTGTCTTGTTTTAAGCCCAAATAAAAATTGATCCTAACTTGCAAGAAAAAAACAAATTTGTTGGGTTTGAGTTTGTGGTTCTTTTCACTTTGCCAAGTGAGGTTCTTTTTAAAACCCAAACTAAAAATTCAATTCTTTTTATGACCCAAAAGGAAATGTGAAGTTGATTTTTAACCAAAAATAGAAAGTGAATCCTTTTTAACCCAACTTTAAAGACAAAGTTAGTAAAAAAAAGCATTAAAACTTCCTAATCTAACTCTTCAATTCCTGCAATGGAGTTAGTAAAAACCGGCATACACAAACAAACAGTTAGTGAAAAATTAGTTTTTGGTGGGCTTCTACAAGTCTAAATGTTTTGTGATTTTCGGTTACAATAAATTATTTTACAACTCTCCGTTACAATAGCACTACTCTATGTGAAAATAGACGTGCTATTTAACACAAAGGTGCTAAATAACAGACAAAAGCAGTAAACTAACAACAACTATGCTAAACTAAGGACAAAGGCGCTAAAAGAACCTGTCGGACAGAATAAAATTTTGTCAAATAGAGAGCGCAAAAGCGCTAAACTAAGTGCAATAGCGCTATTTAAAGAGCAATAGCGCTAAAATGGGGCCAATAGCACTACTTAACATATGAAAGCACTACTTTATCTAATGAAAGCTCTAAAACACCAACTTTTGAAGGTGCTAAAGTGAGTTCAATAGCGCTAAAGTGCGACCTGTGTGTCAATTTCAACAAGCAAAAAGTTAGTAGTTTCAAATAATGATTAGAAGGTTGCATGTTCGATTCACGTCGGGTTCACCAAATGATGCTCTGCAAAAAGGATTAGAATAGTAATGGAAACATAACACACAAGAAGCAAGTTCAAACGTTAGTGTTAGTAACAAAAGACTATCCTAAGCAAGCGTATCAAGAGAGATATTAAACATGAAATGGAAAGCATGCAAATATAAAAGAGATAAACTACACTCCTCCAAATGCTAACCAAGATGTTCATAGCTACTTCTCCCTTGTTCCTCTCCTCTCCAAGTTCCTCATGAGTGTAGCTCTCAGCTTTGCACTACTATGGAAGTCTTATGGAGATTCAAGATTGAAGATGATTATGAAAATATGCAAATACAAGCTAAGAATGAGAAAACATGAGTTAATTAAGCTATTATCAATTTTAACGAAAAGACAAATGTGGATTATGATTTTACTCTAAAATGCTCTCTCAAATTCACTATAACTTAGATGCATACAAGATTTCTGGATCTGGATTATGAAGGAACAGGCTCTATTTATAGGGAAAATGGATAAATGGATGGTTGAGATTGAGTAATGTCAACAAGGGTCAGGATTGATGGGTTTATGATCCATGTGAAGGTTTTCAATCCAATCCCAGGATGACCAATGTCATCATGAGATGGCTTGAGAGGAGAGGGAATAAGCATTAAATGCTTGACATGACTTGAAGGTTAGTTTGGGAGGTAAGGTTAGTGTTGAGTTGAATGAATAAAGCCATTATCTAATAAATAATGCCTTTATTCAATGGATAAAGTCTTGTGCAAGAGTTAGTGAGGATAACCATGGTCAAAGCAAAAAATGATTGAAGAAACCCATGAGTCAAATGGGGGTTGATGGGTTACAAGCTGCCATGAAAGACCTCAGGAATATGCGAAGTCTCTGTAAATGGTGGAGAACGCGTGATGGGTTACAAGCCGCCATGAAAGCGGTGAAGAATGAACGATGGAGAATGTCTTGAGATATGTTCAAGACCGTTGTATTTAAATGCAAAGTGTTCAATGGCCAGGATTGAACTGCCTGAATTGCTTAACCTAAATGTTTAGGGTTTAGGGTTTATGCTACCAACCTATCTGTTTCCTATAAGGTTGATGTTGTGTTTCTTTCTGAGGTTGTTGGCAAATGGTGTGTGTATATCTAAGTGAAAAGATACATGATTCTTGCCAGACCAGATGAGATAAGAGGATTGATTCCTGCATTGTGTGTGTGCAGAAGGAAGGAACTTAAGCGGATCTGCATTAGGCATTGAGTGTTATTATCAAATCATTGTAATACCTATTGATCTTTAACCACTTCAACAGTTGGAAAATCCCTTAACTGGGTAGCTTTAATCAGCTTGTTGTAAATCCTTTAACAGGGTGACTCAAACTAATTGAGTTCTTGAAATCCTTTAACAAGGTAACCTCTAATAGGATTTAACCCTTAACCGGGTATTTAGCCATCCCTTAACTGGGTGATCTCTAACAGGATCAGTTCCTAGTAGAACTTGTTGTAATAGTCTTTAACCAGACTAGGCTCCTAACAGAGCGGACTTCTAAAGAGTTCAAAAGAAGCTTGTGGGTATTCATCCCCACCGTGGTTTTTCCCAATTGGGTTTCCCCGTGAAAAATCTATGTGTCATGTGTAGCATTTTTCATGTGATGATTTAAGTGATTTGTGTCTGAAGGTAAAACATGTTGAGCTAGCTGTTATTATATTTTAGATTACCTATTCATGCATAAAGGTGAAATGGAAGTGTAGTATTAAGTTGAGTGGAAAACTAAGTGATTAACAAGTTAACGCTTATCACAGTCATTCCTAGCCTTATTGGTTGCATTCTATTTCAGACGGGTGTTACTGTCTGTCAGACATTTGTAGTGTTTGCAGTCAAACCGGTTCGGGAAAAGATTTTGTGCCTGTACTGATTCACCCCCCCAATCTAAGTATCGGTTTGGTACTTATTGTTCATCATTGAGTTATCAATTGATATCGGAGCATCCTCCAGGTCCTCTGTGTTGTAAGCTTAACCACTTGAGGGAAAGATCCTATTGTAATGATGAAGAGAGAAGGTCCAAAGTTCAACAGAGATAACTTCAAAATTTGGAAGGACAAAATAAAGATTTACATCAGAAGCATGGGTGCTCAACACTGGAGCTATGTTGAGAATGGTTTTGTTATTCCTATCAGTACTCTCACCGATGATCAAAAGAGAGAAATACAAGAGAATGGGCAAGTCATGGAAGCCCTAATCAGCAGCTTATCTGACATTGAGTTTATTGATGTCCAGGATAAATATTATCCCAAAGAAGTATGGGACACTCTTGAGATTATCTATGGCGGTGATGAGCATGTAAAACAAGCTAAGGAAGAAAGCCTTTGAGGGAAGTTTGAAGACATGCAGATGGTTGAAGGTGAGACCATTCAATAGTATGGAATAAGAATCAAAACTATTGTTGGAGATATCAAGAGTGCAGGTGGTAAAATGGAAGATTCCACTATGGTAAGCAAAGTTCTGAGATCCTTATTACCGGTCTATGTAATAAGGGTTACTGCTATTCAGGAGTTGAGATCAATAGACAAGACTAAGGTATCCCTAGACTCCATCATTGCAAAGTTGACAACCTATGAGCTAAATAGTTTTGATGGCAGTGTTCAAAAGATTGAATTAGCTTATAGAGCTTCTGTTGTACCATCCAGAAAAGGAAAAGAAGCAAGCACCAATGGTGAACCAAGACAGAGCAGAGAAATGGATGATGAGGAGATCCTAATGGAATTTGAAGCTCTTCTTGCCAAGAAACTTCCTAAAGGAACTGGTAAATATAGAGGTAAACTCCCTTTGAAATGCTTTTCTTGTAATCGAATAGGACATATTGCTATAAACTATCCTAATGGTGACAACAAGGACAAACCGGAGAGGTTCAAGAAATTCAAAGGAGGAAACTGGAGAAACTGTTTTGTTGTAGTTGATGAAGGTGTCATAGATGAGGAATCAGAAGATGAAGAGAATGAAGATATTGTGTTTGTTGCAGTAAAGGAAGATGTGTCAGACAAGAAGGCTCTTGTCTCCCGCTTTGATAATTCCAATGAGTGGATTATTGATAGTGGTTGTTCTCACCATATGACTGGTGACCGGAGCAAGTTTCTATCTTTGGAAGAATATGATGGTGGTGTGGTTCGATTTGGTAATGATGCACCATGTATGGTTAAAGGAAGAGGGTTCATCTCTCTGAATGGAAAGAGCAGTGCTGACAATGTGTACTGGGTGGAAGGTCTCAGACACAATCTATTGAGTGTTGCCTAGTTGAATGATAGTGGACTCATTCTGGAATTCAAAAAGGGTGTGTGCAAAATCAAAGCAAAGAATGGTGAACTGATGGCCACCGGTATGCAGACCAAAGGTAACTTATTTCAGCTAAATGCAAATGTAAGTACATGTCATATGGCTAAATTTGATGATAGTTGGATATGGCATAGGAGACTTTGCCATGTAAACTTTGATAACATTGGGAAGGCCAATAAGACCAAGGTAGTCAGAGGATTGTCAGTGCTGAGCAAACTAGAAAATCCTTTGTGTAGAGAATGTCAACTGGGGAAAATGTCTTCCTCAACTTTCAAAGGTAAATCTTTCACAGCAGACAATTTACTTGATCTTGTGCATACTGATTTATGTGGTCCTATGAAAACTAGGAGTGTGTAGGGAGATAGGTATTTCATGATTCTGGCTGATGATTGCTCAAGAATGATGTGGGTCACATTCTTGAAAGATAAGTCTGAAGCTTTTGGAAATTTCATAGCTTTTAGAGCACTGGTAGAAAAGGAAAGTGGTAGAAGAATCAAGTGCCTTAGAACTAATTAAGGAGGAGAGTTCACTTCCGGTGAATTCAACAAATATTGTGAAGTGAACGGTATCAAGAGGCAACTGTCTGCCCCCCAGACTCCACAGCAGAATAGCTTAGCAGAGAGAAACAACCGGACTATGGTTGAAGTAGCTAGAACTATGTTGATCCAAGGAAAAGTTGGTCACACCTTTTGGAGAGAAGCGGTGAGCACTGTAATATACACAATGAATCGGGTACACATCAAGAAAGGAAAGGATAAGACTCCTTATGAGTACTGGACTGGTAAGACACCAGTGGTAAGCTACTTTAGAATGTTTGGTAGCAGATGTTATATCAAGAGAAGTGAACATCAAAGCAAGTTCAATGCAAAATGTGATGAAGGAATATTCCTAGGATATTCCACCAAGAGAAAAGCTCTCAAATGTTTCAACAATAGGACTCAGAGAATTGTTAAAAGCATCAATGTTAGAGTTGATAAAAATTCTGGAAAACCTGACAAAACCAGCAGTAAGCAAGTAAGAGATGAACCGATAGTAACCTTTTGGGAACCGGTTGTTAATCAGCCAAGTACCGATAACAATGTTCCTACACCGATAGATGCTGATGCTGATGAAGATGAGGATGAAGAAGAAAAGCAGGAGGAATCAGTCAAGAGCATTCCTCAATATTTCAAACTGAATCATGATCCAAAGCAGATCATAGGAGATAAGGATGCAGGAATCCTTACAAGAAGAAAGGTCAGAGAGAATTCTTGTATGATCTCTGAATTTGAGCCTAAATCATTCAAAGAGGCACATAAAGATGAAGACTGGATCAAGGCAATGGAGGAGGAACTTGACCAGATAGAGAAGAATGGTACATGGTCTTTGGTACCCAGATTGGAGCATAAAAATATCATTGGTACCAAATGGGTTTTCAGAAACAAGCTGAATGAGGATGGCACAGTGGTAAGGAACAAAGCCAAACTAGTATGTAAAGGATATTCTCAAGAAGAAGGAGAAGACTATGGAGAAACCTTTGCCCCAGTAGCCAAATTGGAAGGAGTTAGTATGCTTCTTGCATATGCAGCTTTTAAAGGATTCAAGGTATACCAAATGGATGTAAAATCTGCATTCCTAAATGGAATACTTGAAGAGAAGGTGTATATAGAGCAACCAGATGGGTTTGCGCTATCAGAAGATAGTGGCATGGTGTGTAGGCTACATAAAGCCTTGTATGGACTGAAGCAGGCACCTAGAGCATGGTATGAATGCTTGCACTCCCATCTTGTGAAAATTGGATTTGAAAGAACAAGTGAAGATAGTAATATCTACTTGAAATCAAAAGGAGATCAGATTCTGATCTATGAAGTATTTGTTGATGACATCATCTTTGGAGGTGATGACAAGATGAGTCATGAATTTGCTGATGAGATGAAAAAGGAGTTTGAAATGTCACTCTTAGGGGAGATTAAGTTCTTCATTGGATTACATATTCAACAAATGAAATATGGAATCTTTATTACTTAGTCCAAGTATGTCAAAGAGGTGTTGAAGGCCTTTGGCATGGAAGATAGTAAACCGGTTGGTACACCAATGGTGACCGGTTGTAAGCTATCAAAAGAAGATGACTCAGCGGTAGTAAATGAGAAGGATTATCGATCAATGCTTGGTAAGTTGCATTATGTAGTGCATAGCAGACTAGACATTGCACATGCAGTGGGTATTACCACTCGGTTTCAGCAAAGCCCTAGAGAATCCCACTTGGTAGCAGTCAAGCGGATTCTTAGATATCTGAAGGGAACTATTGACTATGGGTTATGGTATCCATACAATAATGATTTCAACCTAAAAGTGTTCACAGATGCTAATTGGGCTGGTAATGTAGATGACCGGAAGAGCACAACCGATGGTGCATTCTTTCTCGGTGGTAGACTAGTCTCATGGATGAGTAAAAAGCAGAGTTGTATCTCTCAGTCTACAACAAAAGCAGAGTATATTGCAGCTTTTATGAACTGCACCCAAACTATTTGGATGAAGCATGTATTGAATGGCTTTAAAGTTCCTGTATCTGAACTAGTAAGTATATTTTGTGACAATACAAGTGCAATTAACATTTCCAAGAATCCAGTTTTGCATGCTAGAACCAAGCACTTTGAGCTCAAGTATCATTTCTTGAGGGAAAAGGTTTAGAACAAGGAGGTTGTACTGGAACATGTTTCCAGTAAGGAGCAGTTAGCAGATATATTCACCAAGCCTCTACCAAAGGCTTCATTTACCTATTTAAGAAGTGAATTAGGGGTGATGCCCCTTCAAGAGGTGAACTAAAAGTATGTACTCCACATCAGTCAGGTATTGTAGTGTCCAAATTTTTTCAGATAGTGTTGAAGGATGCTACTCCTCAGGGGGAGCAGCATAGTGGAACAGGAAAGCTTGTGCCTCCACTTTGGCATTGTTGTCAAAGGGGGAGAAGATGTGAAGCAGAGAAGATATCCGTAGCAATGGGCAGAAAATGTGATGCAGAAAGAGAGATCTTTGTATATTGCCATCAATGCCAAAGGGGGAGATTGTTGGCATTTGTGCTGAGTATGTTGACATTTTGATATTATGTTGTCATTGATGTCAATTTGTTGGAGAGTGAACCGGCAATATGCTGAATGTGAACCAGTACAATGTGGTGAACCAATATATGTGCAAAGAAATGAATAGGTATATTGAAGCTAAACAGTTGGCAAAGTGAACCGATATAGTGGTATAAACCAGTATATTGAGCAATAGGTGAAGTGGTATGTTTGTCCAAGAGAACCGGTATGATGAAATGTGAACCGGCATATGGAATGTTCTCTATAAAGACAACATGATATGACTACCGGTTGGTAGTCTTAGCTTAAGGGTTTCTAGTTGAAGTGTTCCAAGCCTGTGTGACTCAACAGATGACATTGTGTGATGAGTTAGCATTGTAATGAAGATCCAATCATGTTGCTACTTCAGCTTGAGCACGTGAAGGATCTTGCATGAAGGAGATCGATCCTATCTACCTCAGGAATATGCGAAGTCTCTGTAAATGATGGAGAACGCGTGATGGGTTACAAGCCGCCATGAAAGCAGTGAAGAATGAACGATGGAAAATGTCTTGAGATATGTTCAAGACCGTTGTATTCAAATGCAAAGTGTTCAATGGCCAGGATTGAACCGCCTGAATTGCTTAATCTAAATGTTTAGGGTTTAGGGTTTATGCTACCAACCTATCTGTTTCCTATAAGGTCGATGTTGTGTTTCTTTCTGAGGTTGTTGGCAAATGGTGTGTGTGTATCTAAGTGAAAAGATACGTGATTCTTGCCAGACCAGATGAGATAAGAGGATTGATTCCTGCATTGTGTGTGTGCAGAAGGAAGGAACTTAAGCAGATCTGTATTAGGCATTGAGTACTATTATCAGATCATTGTAATACCTGTTGATCTTTAACCACTTCAACAGTTGGAAAATCCCTTAACCGAGTAGCTTTAATCAGCTTGTTGTAAATCCTTTAACAAGGTGACTCAAACTAATTGAGTTCTTGAAATCCTCTAACAAGGTAACCTCTAACAGGGTTTAACCCTTAACCGAGTATTTAGCCATCCCTTAACCAGGTGATCTCTAACAGGATCAGTTCCTAGCAGAACCTGTTGTAACAGTCTTTAACCGAACTAGGCTCCTAACAGAGCAGACTTCTAAAGAGTTCAAAAGCATCTTGTGGGTATTCATCCCCACCGTGGTTTTTCCCAATTGGGTTTCCACGTGAAAAATCTGTGTGTCATGTGTAGTATTTTTTAGGTGATGATTTAAGTGATTTGTGTCTGAAGGTAAAACATGTTGAGCTAGTTGTTATTATATTTTAGATTACATATTCATGCATAAAGGTGAAATGGAAGTGTAGTATTAAGTTGAGTGGAAAACTAAGTGATTAACCGGTTAACGCTTGTCACAGTCATTCCTAGCCTTACTGGTTGCATTCTATTTCAGACCGGTGTTACTATCTGTCAGACATTTGTAGTGTTTGCAGTCAAACCGGTTTGGGAAAAGATTTTGTAACTGTACTGATTCACCCCCCCTCTCAGTATCGGTTTGGTACTTATTGTTCATCATTGAGTTATCATGTTGTAGGTTGCATATGCTGATGAGATGTCATTCACTTGGTTTGTATGTCTTGGAGGCATGCATAGTTTATGTGTTAGCACTTGTTTTGGGCGTTATTTTACCTATGTAAACAGCTACCTTTGCATTGGATACCTTTGGATTAGTGTTTATCTTCAGATATTAGTTGGTAGAGGACTTATCATTTGTTGCGATAGATTGTGTGGCTTTCTCTTTGGATGGCCTTTTCATGTCCAATGACAATGGCATAATGGAGGGTGGGAGCATTCATTTATGAGATGGTGGTCACTTTTTTTCTTGTTGTAGGTATCTTGATGGAGCACATGGAGCATTTGGATTCCATGATGGTATATGTGTGTGGAGAGATTAGTCATTTTTTCATGTGATAGATTACTTCTTGGCCCTTATGCAATGTATACAACAAGGGGTAGAATATTGGAAAAATGGTGTTGTACACCTCGGATAATAATGTTTTGTTGTTGTATTATTTTATTATTGTGTGAGGTGGACATGGAATTATATTATAATATCATATTGTATTGTTGCACCTAGGAGCACCTAGATGGATGTGCAACATGTAGAGATTCCCTTGGAATATTCTTGTAACCATTTGATGAGTTGTATTGACACATTGGTATTATTATATTATATTTATTTAATATTGGGGAATGTAATTGTAATGAAGTGCCCAATATTAAATGTGGGTCAAGAGTAGGTAGGAAAAATATTATATTTAATTTTCACATGGTTTGGGCACATGGTTTTGATGTAATACCATTTGGTGGTTTTGTGGGGGCTTGTGTTTATAAAAGAAACCACAAGGGTAGTTGCTTGGGTTGGTCAGCTAGCCAAGTTAGCATTTATGAAGGAAGCATGGCATGGGATTTGTGGATTTATGCTTGTTCACATGGAGTGCTTGTTGATGGCTTGTGATAGTTGGGTTTTTATAAGCTTTCTATAGTTGTATTGTAATAGACGTATTGTTGATAATACATGGTGAATGATGCTTTTGGAGGCTGGGTTTTTCTCTCATGAGGGTTTTCCCGGGATATATCTTATGTCACATTTTCATGGGTATGTTGTCTATTCTTTGCATATGGCTTCTATGAGTATATTTTGTTGAGATCTAAATTGGGTTAAATGTGAAAATTTTCAAAAAGTTTCCTCCAAGTTTCCTTACAAATTCAGGAGATGAATTTGTGTTCATTGCTATCAAGGAAGATGATCTTGTAACTATAAATTTTACAATCTGCATTAATGAGGAGAGAGCTTTAGCTACTAAATTTGAGGAGAAAGATGAATGGGTAATTGACAATGGTTGTTCTCATCATATGACAGGTGATAAGAGAATTTGTAAATTTGGAAAGGTATGATGGTGGTATAGTAAGATTTGGTGATAACAAAGCTTGTGTAATTCATGGCAAAGGTTCTATTTCTCTTGATGGTAAGCACAATATTGATGATGTGTTGTATATTGAAGGTTTAAAGCATAATCTTTTGAGTGTTGGTCAGATGGTTGATAAGGGATATAACTTGTAATTAAAGAATGACAAATATGAGATTTTGAGTAGCTCCGAAACTAAGATTGCATCAGGTACACAGACTAAAGGTAATATATTTCAATTGAATTTTGGTGGTAAAATTTGTTTGATTGCTCAGATTGATGAAAGTTGGTTATGGCATAAAAGGATGTGTCATGTAAATTTTAATTGCATGGTTAAGGTAAGTTCTACTCAAGCAGTAAGAGATCTATTGAAGTTAATAAAGCCCTCTAATCTTGCATGTAAGGAATGTCAATCAATGAAGTAGATAAGAGAAAATAGTATAATTATAATGGATTGTTGGATCTTGTACATATTGATCTATGTGGTCCTTCTAGAGTAAGAAGTTTGTAGGGTGATAGGCATTTCATGTTACTAATTGATGATTATTCAAGGATGATGTGGGTTACCTTCTTAAGGGAGAAGTTTGAAGCGTTGGAGAAGTTCAAGATTTTCAAAGCTAGAGTTGAAATTGAGACTCGATTGAAGCTGAAGTGCCTAAGATCTGACAGAGGTGGAGAATTCACTTCCGATGAGTTTAATGCATATTATGAAGAGCATAGAGTTAAGAGATAGTTATCTGTTCTTAGGACACCACAACAGAATGGTGTTGTGGAAAGAAAGAATAGAATAGTTCAAGAAGCTGCTAGAACCATGATGATTGAAGGAAATATTTCGCATGTGTTTTGGAGAGAAGTTGTGAGTATTACAGTATACACTCTTAACTGGGTAAATTTCAAAGGTGATATTGTTAAGACTCCTTATGAGTTATGGTTTGGTAATGCTCCTACTATTAGATATTTCAGAATTTTTGGTAGTAAATGCTATATCAAAAGAGATGAAGATATTGGAAAGTTTGATGCTAGATGTGATGAAGGAATCTTTCTTGGTTACTGTACTAAAAGTAAGGCCCACCAGTGCTCTAATAAAAGATCAAGAAAGATGGTTGAAAGTGTTAATGTGAAGGTTGATGAAGTAAATATGAGATAGATTAGTTCTTGCGGACATGATTCTAATGATCAGGATACCAGTTCAGATAAAGGAAAGAAAGTGTAGACCCTAAGTCAAGTTCAGTTTGCTCCAAAAAAGCCTTAGAATGAAGGTGTAGATGCTAGTGTGGAAGAAAGAGTTCAAGAACTTGAAATTCAAGAAAATACTAAAAGTCTCAAGTATGTGAGGTTGAATAATTTAAAAAATCAGATTATTGGTGATAAGAACAAAGGTGTGATGACTAAAAGAAGACTTGCTGAAGAAATTTGTTTGATCTCTAAAATTGAACCTAAAGATGTTGATGAAACATGTAAAGATGAAAATTTGATTAAAGCTATGGAAGAAGAATTGAATCAAATTGATCAAAATAATACTAATACATGGATCCTTGTTGCTAGACCTAAGGATAAAAATGCAATTGGAACTAAATGGGTATTCCATAATAAGTTGAATGAACACGGTGAAGTTGTTTGGAATAAATCTACTTGTTTGTAAAGGTTATTCGCAAATGGAAGTAATTGATTATGAGGATACTTTTTCTCTGATATCTAGAATTGAAGTTGTTAGATTATTTCTTGCCTATGCTACTCACATGGATTTCAAGGTTTATCAAATGGATTTAAAATCACCCTTTCTTTTGGGTGAGTTGGAAGAAGAAGTCTACATTGAGCAACCAGATGGATTTCAGCTGACAGATGAAAAGGACATGCCAGTTGAAGAAAGCATTGTATGGATTAAAGTAAGCCCCCAGAGCTTGGTATGCCAAATTGGATAAGTATTTGATGAATATTGGATTCAATAAAGGTACTGTTGATGGTAATTTTTTATTTCAAGATTGATCACAATAACATTTTGATTTTTGAAGTTTTTTTTATGACATTATCTTTGGAGGAAATGATTGCCTATGTAAAAAAATTGTTGAAGAGATGCAGAATGAATTTGAAATGTCTATGATTGGTGAAATGAAATTCTTTCTAGGATTGCAAATTAATCAGATGGATAAAGGTATTTTCATATCTCGGTCTAAGTATGCGAAGGAATTATTGAAGAAATTTGGTTTTAAGGACTCTAAACCTGTTGGTACACCTATGGTGACCGGATGTAAGTTGACAAAAGATGATGATTCTCGGAAAGCTAATTAGGCCATATATAGATCTATGATTGGTGGTTTGTTGTACTCAATTCAGACTAGACTTGATATAATTAATGTTGTGTGTCATGTTGCTAGATTTCAAGCTAATCCTAAGGAATCTCATGTTACTGTTATAAACAGGAAATTCAGATATTTGAAAGGGACTGTTGATTCTAGTTTGTGGTATTCTAAGAATGATGACTTTATCTTGAGTTCTTTTATAGATGTTGATTGGATAGGTGATGTTGATGACTGAAAGAGTACTATAGGTGGTGCATTATTTTTGGGTAAGAAGTTGGTCTTTAGGGCAAGTAAGAAGCAGAATGCTATTTCCTTATCTACTGCAGAGGTTGAATACATTGTTGTTGCTAGTAATTGTACTCAAGTAATTTGGGTGAAGCATATGTTTAAGGATATAGATATTATTTATGATGAGCCTATTGTTATATACTATGATGATTCAAGTACCATCAATATTTCAAATAATTCAGTGTTGCATTCCAAGACAAAGATATATCAATCAAGTTTAATTTCTTGAGAGAGAAGGTGAATGAGAAAGAAATCAGATTGGAGTATGTATCTACAAAGGAACATATTGCAGATATATTTATGAAGCCTTTGCCTAAAGATACTTTTGAGTATCTCAGAGAGAAGTTAGGGGCGATTTCCCCTCCTAATAAGAACTAAGATGCATGGATTTGCATCAGTCTAGTGAACTTCACAGAGATATTTTGTGATTCGGATTGATGAGCGAGGCTGCTACACAAGGGGAGTAGTCAGTGTTGGTGTTTAGTGGTTCAGATATACAAATTTATGAAACTAACTCAAAGGGGGAGAGAATTGTGATTCCTAAGCCTTTTTCATTGATGTCAAAGGGAGAGAAGAGAATTGGAAAAACCCTGAGGCATTCTGAGTTATTTGTCTAAGGGGGAGTTAATCCTTGTGATTTTGAGGGAGATTGTTGTAATTCAATTTCTTTTTTGCATTGATTGTTTTTCACATTCATATGTTTCCATCAATACCAAAGGGGGAGATTGTTGGATGTTGTTGAGAATATTGTTGGAATGATGTGTTGTCATTGATGTCAACATATTTTTCTATGTATTCCAGTGTTTCAATCAGGTTGAATGAATTGGTTTAGCCTGTGTATTGCAGATGAGTTGATGCAAATTAAAGGGTTTCTAGTATGTTGTCTGTAGATGGTTTTGATAGTCCTAAAAATGACTGCATAATTATTTTCATGTTTGAGTCAAAATATTGGTCATTCTGGATTTATTTTGCCCTCTATCAAAGTTTAAGGTCTAGGTTTTAGGGTTTGTGAATTTCCGATTAAGTCTTGTAAAAGAAAAACCCTAAGCCTGTTATATTCCGTCATTACCTTTTTCCACTTAAGCCAAGGGTTGGTTACCATTGGCAGGGCCATTGTATTTCCTGAGCATTAAGTTGTGTTTGATCGGTCCCTTTATAGTTTTTCCTCAGTTACACAAAATATTTCCCTATGGTCGGTCCCTTTTAATATTCATGCCAGCACTTATAATTTTTTCCTAAGTCTAATATTTTAATACTTCGGCCTATGGATAACGGCAGAACAAATCTGACGGTCCACGCTTCCCCACAGTCAAAGGTGCAAGGAAGATAAAGACAGTGGCATCACGAGATGATGCCACATGTCCTTGACAAAGAAGGGTGAGTTAACAGATTTGACCTTTCAAACCTTTGATGTTACCATTTCCCAGCAGGTAAAGCCTAAGTTACTAATGGTTCATCAATCTTCACATGCTTGTATTGAACAATGATGTTTTAATCATGGTCTAAGAAGTGCTCAGGAGTTAGCGGCCATTGTTAAGTGATTGTTGCGGCTGGAAAGTAAATAGAGAATAGATCCAATGGTTCTCATAACCCTGCGATCAAGAGATGCGAAGAGATTATGGACCGCAACATCATGAGATGATGCCACATGTCCAAGGCGGGCCAAGAAAAGCCGACAGTGGGGTCACTGAAAGTGGAGAAGTAAGTGATGAGTTGGATGTGCTACGTTATGCCTCTGGAGGACCCGCTTGCCACTGGAGGGTCAATGTAAGATTGACTAGTTTGGTTTGTGAGATTTGCTAGCGTGAAAGATGATCAACGACCGAGTTTTAAACTTTTTTAAAATACAAGTTAGAGTTGTTTCTTTACTCGCACGAATAGTTATGGCAGATATGACAACAACTCTTTGTTCCAGAAGGCAATTAAATGTTTTTCTCAGCTGTTTTGAATTGCCAAAGTATTCAGAAGAGATAGAAGAGTGTTTTCAAAGCTAAGGGAGATTTCGACAACTTCTCGCAGTACAAAATTAGGGTTTTCTAGTGTAATCAAAGCAGTGAGTTCATCTAAGCTTTTTCATATGTTTTGAAACAATTGATGTTGTGAATTGTGCAAAAAAATGTAGGAAAAGAGTTTTAATTGTTCTAGGTTTAGAAGCTAAACAAAGAAAGGTGAAATTTGCTTGAATTACTGTTATAATTTAAATTTTGTATTAGCCCTAGTCTTTTCCTTCCCAATTCAAAGCTATAATAGAAAACTCTAGTTCAAAAGAATGGCTCCCTCACGAAAACATTCAGGGCAGACTCAATACTTGAAGAGAAATCTTTATGATGATTTCTTAGACCAATTAAAACCCTTGAAAAATGATAGGTACCAAGGGCATAAATTTGTTCATGGTAAAACCCTAGGAGAAGGGTTGACTGATAAAGCATACCACTTGGCGGAAGCTAGGGTACTGATGACTGGGATAGATATGTTCAAGTTATGGAATGGATAGAGAAATTTACATTCCCCACTCTCAAGTCCCTGGCAATATGATTCAGGTAAATTAGTGGTGTCGAGTTGTTCATGGATGTCAACCTTCTTAAGGTTGTTGCAAATAGATATGACCTATCTCGAGGGTTATAAGGGGAAATGAAGGAGAAACTTTGCAGACAATCAAAAGAGAGGAATTCCAGGAGATTTTTGACTTATATGAACCGTTTGCTAACCTAGTATAAGTAGATTTAAATGAGCTAAAGGCAGAGTATTATAAAATGAAAGATTTCATTAGAACTAATTTTCTTCCAATGCATTTGACTAGAGCAGGAGAGACAACGTACTACATTGGCCCTAGTTGAGAGGAGCCATTCCACATTGGTGCTTTTTCTCATTATTTTCAGGATACCTTTTTCTCTCTATGTCAGATTTTGGGTTTCAATTCAATTATAGTTATGCCACCTGATTTCATGTATGTAACCATGCAAATTTAACATCCATACTATACAATGGTTTTTGACTTTGCCCCATACCTTGAAGAGAAGATTCATGAGAGGTTGCAGGATATTAAAAATAAATTGGTTGGCACTAAATTATACCAGTATTCCTTGCTCATGCACATGTTATTATATTGGAATGCGGATTACTTTGAAGGTACTATGAACCTCAAGACGACAATTGACAATAAGGAAATTCCAGTGCATCTTTGGAGCACATATATGTCTTGGGACAAATAGGAGGCTAGTTTTGTGAGATTTGATAACAACATTACTTCTAGGTTGAGACAAAGATTGACAGTGAACCCACCAAGGATCCCCAAGGAGCTGCATGATTTTGTAAGGCCTAAAGAGAGGTTGCCACTTCTAAAGATTGAGCACAATTGGAGGGATTTTATCCCTTATCCTGTTAGCATTGTTATTAGAATATGTGGTTTATCTTATCAGCCACATGTATTGCCTTTTAATGTTCCTTTGAGAATGGGTTTTGCTAAAGTAATGTGGTAGATAGGGTGCATCCATGATAAGGAATTAAAGGGAAAGGGCAAGGAACAATTTTCACTGATTATACTATCATCCCATATTTTGTGATTTTGAAAGGAGGATATGATCATTTTCACAAATTCTTTGCACCATATCGTTTAAGGGTTAGCATAGCTAGACATAGTGATCTGGAGGGGTTTTACAATATTTTCAGGACAAGAATAAAAGGAGGTCTATTGCCTCATGAGCACAACTTTTCTGAGAATATAATTAGAAATATGTTTGATTTCATGACTCAGGATTGGAGGAAAGAGATATGGATAGTTTTTAGGAAGTTATGGGCTGCAATTCAGAAAATGGATCCAAACTATGATCCAACAAAAGATTTTACTCCATTTTATGCTAAAGTTGATTATGTTATGAACAATTTTGATGAATTGGTTCTTGCATTGAAGGAGAAGAAGGCCAAACTTGAAGAGGTTCATGACCAACAATTTGAAAGAAGAGATGTGCATCGTCCAACACCCATCACAATGCAAGAATCAGTTTTGATTCATCAAAGGAGAGTGCAATAGTCAGGCTCACGACCTCCTCTACCTCAAAGAAAAGATGGCCTAATAGAAAAGAGACTTGTTTATGAGTCTTCTAAAAAGAGAACAAGAGAAGAAATAAGTGGTCAAGAAGAGAGCAATAACGACAGTGGAGGATTATGAGGAGAAAAGGTAAAAGGATAATGAAGACAAAGCCTTCCCCAAAGGTGCAAATCAAGCCTTTTAAAGGAGTCAAAATCATTGATCTTGAAGATTCATATAGAAGTCCTTCGCCACCACCCGTGCCCTTTTCACCTTTAAAGCAGGTTGAAGAACAAATGGAGGAAGATACGCTTGTAGCAACAAGTGCAGAGATGCAAATTGGTATTCCTCCTTTGCCCCCTAATTTGGAGTTGGACCTCACTCCTTTAGATATTTAGGGTAGAGCTTTCAAAAATGCAATAAAGGAGGCATGTGATGAGTTTCTTGAGGATGATACTTTTGTGAGAAGGCCAACCTTTTTGCAATTAGCGTGGAAGATGGAAATTGAAGAATTTAGGAAGAGAACCGATGAGAGAAAATTTCAAAGGCCAAATAGGTCTGAACATGAGAATCAGGAAGAAGTTAAGAGTGAGATGATGGAAGAGATCAAGAGAATCACTGCAGATGAGGGTAGGATGATTATAAGTCAGGCTGGAGTTCTAATTTTACCATAATGTGATATAGAAGATGCAGTGGCCTTTGATGCAATTAGGAAATCAAAGGGGCATCAATTTAGTTCAGAGGAGGAAGCAAGGTTGGCATTGAAATGATCATATTTTGTAGATGATTATGCAACCTTGGCAATATGGGCATTAGAGGAAGGACCTAGAAAGCCTAACATTAGTGACATAAATCCCAACTTAAGGGGAGGCCTTATTGTAAAGAGAGCATTTGACACATCAAGTGTGAAGGCTACAAAGTTGAGTGTTGATGTTGCTAAATTGGCTCATGAAACTTCAAAGAGAGAAGCCTTGGAAAAGGCATAGTTAATAAGAAAATTTGACAAGATTTTCAATTATTACAATGCAGTTCAATAGAGGCGTGTAGAGTTGCAAATGAGAGTGCAACTCCTTGAGCAAGGACAGATAAGAGTCTCATCTTTTGCACTTACAGGGACATCAGCGCCATCAACATCTAGGTCATCACCTATTATCCATGAAGAAGAAGCAATTCAACTTGACATCAATGTTGATATCCCCAATATATCATTGGTCCCATATGATGATGACGAGCGTGAAGCCACTAGATCTACTGATCTAAACCAATCTTAGCTCTTGGAGAATATTATTGAATTAGAAAATAAGTTGAAGGAATCAAAAGATTAATCAGTCTAGAAACAAAAGGAGATAGTTATCTCAGTGCTAACTCATTTAAATGAAAGGTTGATAGTAGACTTAACAACATTTATACCCTGCATTCTTTATTATTTAATGTTGTTCAGAAATTTGATGATGATAAAGAAGTGGAAATCCATTTGTTTACAAAATGGTTGCAAAGGGGAAACGAACTTCGCATAATGTCTATGGATTCCAAGTATAATGTTGAGAAGCCACCTGCACTCCAACTAACTTATTTATTGGTAAAATCAATGCACGAGGCCCAAATTTTGCTTGAAAATATAGAAAGAAAGATAAGGGAGCTGATGAGAAATTTTAGTGAGTTGACTGAGACTCTTTTGCCAGATATTGAGGATGAAAATGGGGCAGTCAAGCCTCTACAATTTTGGAAAGAGGAGGCAGAGAGAGTCATCAATACCCAGGTAGAGTTAATATGTGAAGGGCTAAACATGGATATGATGGAGGATAGCATGGACAAAATAATTGCCACAGGGTCATTTTTTGAATCTTTTGAAAGAGAGGCAAATCAAGTAGCCATTAAATACAATCCATACAGAGCTAAATCTGATGAAGTCGTGAGTTATGAATGGCTATCTGATGAAGAGTACAATGGATGGAGTAGGATGTATTTGAATGATGAATAAGGGTTGTAAACAGTTTGATATAACTATTTTTGTCTTCTAGTGGCGGATATCTTTTTGAATTGGAACAACAATGATGGCGGTAAAATACATCATGAGTTTTAGAGAAGCGGTCACAGATTTTGATATTGGTTATAACTTTATTAAGGATGGAATATTGTTGTAACAAACTTTAGGTATGTTTAATCATCTTGATGACATGTGTCTCATGTGGCCTGAAGCTTGTTAGCTTCCTTGTTTGCTATAAAAGGGAATTCAGGTCTATGAGACGGGGTTCTAATTTTGGTCCCTTGAGTGTTCCGAAATTTTGGTTTTAGTAGCAAAGTCTAAGTGAAACGAGCAAATTGTAAAGTCATTTTATAGAGCAAATAGAAAGAGTCTTGTGTATGGTTTTTTGCAGGTTTTGGAAGTAGTTAAATTTAAATTGTGTTTTGACAAAGACAACTAATGTATTCAATAGAAATAGAATTCAAATCCATTTCTCTCCAGTGTATTATTCTACCATATTTTGAATGAATAGAATCAAGGATTTTCTCATTCATTGTACTGTTATGGTGTATGTATTTTTTGTTCATGCTTTGGTCTAGGGAGTCAATTAAATGCTTGAGTAGAATTGTAGAGTGGTAGGGCTATTGCAGGGATTTTGATTAGTAGTTTGGGTTGAGGTTGCAGATGTGATACATTGCAAGGAAATACTATCTCAGATCTATATGTTGTTAATTAAAGTTTTGTCAGAATTCATTTTATGTCATATGAATTCATGTACCCAATGGAGTAAGGCACTGATTGTAGCTTGTAACTATCTTTAGTATCATTTTTTTGTTCAAATTTACCAACAACTTGCTCTAATTGGTTGAATATCATAATATATTTTATTTTCATGGATGTTGCTATGTGCACATAATCATCTCATGCTCCAGTTGGTTGATATCACTGAGGAACTTGTCATTCATGAGCATTCTCCCTTTCTGTTGAGCCTTTATATGATATTATCTGCTTTGTTTTATGCATAATTTGTGAATATGGTGCAGAGATCACAAATTTGCTAAGGGATTACCCTCCCAAGTCTTGTAGAGCCCAAAGTGTAGAAGGATTTCTAGATCCTTGTCACAGTTGGTCCAAGTCTAAAGGATATTGATAGTTAGAAGTGGCTTTCCATAGGTATTTTGAGGAATCAACTTGGATTCTGCCTTGTAGCAGTGTAAACCCATTTTCGAGCACCAACAGCTTCATTCCCATTTGCAGAGGTTTGCATGATGTTTTGATCAAGTTATGAGGTCAGGTATTATGGATGTTATTTAGTTGTTTGTGCTATTTGGTATTCTGGTTTGTGCTCTGTATTACTCCAGAAATGCTATATCGTTAGTTGCAGATGTGTAGGATGTGTTTGGGACATTGATGTGTGTCCTCAATTTGATTGGTTCATGATTTGGAAATCCACAAGCAAATCTTTCAGGTTGATAGTCAGTTATGATGGTGTTCTCGGGCTCCAGTAGAGAGATGATGATGATTCTTGTAATCTAAGTTGTTGCGGTTGTTGTGGGGCAATTCAGATTGCTTGTGAATATCTCTAGATTATGTTCTATGCATATTGGTGGTCCACATTGATTACTATGCACATTATTGAATATTTTCTTTGTCTGGTGATGTTCTTCGTGTTATTCTTGGTGATTGTAGTGTGTTGCGGATGATCGAGGCATAATTATTGGAGGTATTTCATATTTGCGGTGTTGATTTAGGTCCAGACTATGTCTTAGCCAATATTGTTTTGGTACCCATGCATTGTTGTAGCGTGTGAGGATATTATTTTGCAATTTGTGTTGAGGGTTTAGCCGACCTTGAAACATAGATTGATGACTTGTATAAATGGATGTAATAATCATTGAGAGATATCATGCTATGTGCGAATATTGTATCAATCATTCAGTAACAGGGAAGTTGTGTGAAGAAGTGTGTTGCAGAGAAGACTTGACAGTGAGCTTAACAAAACTTTACTCAGGCATATGAAGATGTTATTTTCATAGTTCATGTAATCTAGATTGTTCTTTGAATGTTTTTGTAAGTCAGTGAGACTTCCTGTAAGGCAGTTAGCCTTCCCTAAAGGTTGTAGCCTTTCTAGATTTCTTACTTGAGCAGTGATCTCTAGGCAATGTGCCTGAATGCATGTGCATTCCCATTGTAATATTTCATTTACTCCTAAGAGGGTATTATCTCATTGTGGGTAGGTTCCCACCATGGTTTTTCCCTTAACACGATTTTCCACATCAAAAATCTTGGTGTTATGTGTGTTATTGATGTGGTGTTGTTTCATGCTTTAACTATTAATTATTAGATCTGAATTGTGGTTTAAGTTACAGTAAGTTTTTGTACAAACTGATTCACCCCACCCCCCCTTAGTTTGTTGCATTGTTGCCAACAAATGGTTCATTTTTAACCTCTAATTTGGCAAATTTGGAACTGTAGAGACCACAGACAGGACCAAGGATAGGAGGAGCTTCATCCTCAAGATAGGACAGAGATCAGGAGGAGAGGGGAGCACACAGTGACAGAAACATATTTGCTCATTATGATTTAGGCATCTTTTATTCATGTACTTAGCCTGCAGGCCATACTAGGACAGATAATCTGATTTTGTACTTTGACACTTTTGATATAATATGATATGCATTGCATTTATATATGATGCCTTGGATGGATGCTTTATATACCTTTCATGTGATGTAATGAATGAAATGTGCACTTATTTTTTATGATTCTATATGGGTTGCAATGAATAATGATGTTCTACAAATGCTTTATTTTTTTGGTTTTTTATGCAATGTAAAAAAGGATTATGATGTGCAAAATGGGCTAACTAATAAATGTAGGATGCAACATGTTTTTGGCGTACCGGAGTACTAGATCAAACTGACTATGAGGATTGACGGAAGAAGTGTTAATAAGAGGAAATTAGACAAAGAAGAATTAGTGGTGAAGAAAAATTTGCTTTCACAAATGCAAAATAGTAGGTGAGAACCTTTATTTGATATGGCAAAATGGATGTGGCGCACAATGGCAATGAAGGCCAGGTTGATAATGTAATCCCTTTACGTAAAACAGACACGTTGCAGAAAAGGAATGAGTCAAGACATCCCAAGACATAAGGTGTGTCAAAGGTCAAGGTATGAGCGACAACCACAATGTGAACATGCCAACACAAACACCCAAGACATATTTGCCCTAGAATATTATGAAAAACTCCACAAATAGAAGACAAAAACAATAGACCATGAGCCATCCCGATCACTCTAAATCACTCAGTGACATCATCGAGAAACATAGGAACATGATCGAAGATAAATCAAAGAAATATAAGTCACAAATTCAAACAACCATTCTGATATTCGTTGTCAAAAGTGATAATGTTGTGTTGAAAGGACGATCATGCAATCTGGTTTCAGAGAATGTAGTACCTCATCTAAGATAGGACACAGTCTGGTTTTGAGAATACTACACCCTGTATAAGACCCATGATAATGTTGATGTTGATAGTGGTTGATACGACAATTTGATCAGTTTGAATGCTTGATTGGTCAAACAGTTCATTTGTTAATGCGTGATTTGTTTAAGCGCAGTGTTTTACTATGTTATCTATCTGACGTCTGCTAAAATGTATGTCTATGTACAAAGGGTGACAGATTATTAGCAAAATGAAACAAAAAGATTTTTTTTGAATTTTTTATGTTTTGAAATTTTTAGGGTTTTTGAACTTTTTATTTTTTGTACTTTTTTCAGGACATTTTATAATTTTTTCTTTAGATTATTTCAAGACGTTTTTCAAAGGTTTTTGTATTATTTTAGGTCATTTTTCAAATTTTAATGCTTTTTTTAGGATCATATTTGCTTTTTATAGATTTTTTTAGGACTATATTTGCTTTTTATTGATTTTTTTCAAGAATTTATTTGCTTTTAATGGATTTTTTTAGGACTTTATTTGCTTTTTATTGATTTTTTCAAGACTTTATTTGATTTTTAGTTGTTGTTTTTATGATTTTTCCCCCAATGTCTAGTAAGGCAAGGAATATGATGTATGGATAAATAAGCTTTCTAAAATGTTGGTGGATAGAGAGAAGACAAAGGCCATTTATTATGGCTCAGACAGAGGATTCGATTCCCAAGGGCTATTGTACGATGGGATAAGGGATTGGATATGATAATGTAAAGCAATGAAATGGCATGAGGAACATGTCAAGAGGTTTTTAAAACCATGTTTTGCATTTTATGTCCTTATGTTGAATCAAGATCAACAGATGGAAAAGAGTGTATGGACGGTGATAGGTTATGAATGGGATAAGCAAGATAAAAAATGGATAAGAGATATGAATTGAAGGTTGCGATAGGTAAAGGGATAGTGACAAGAGGTTGCAATAAGCCAATGAATATGGACAAAAAGGTTGTAATAAGCCAATGGATAAAGACCAAAAGCTATGATAGACTAAAATCTATTAAGATGCATGACATTCAAGAAAATACTCAGCCTTGTCAATATCAAAGGTGGAAAAGGGAGTATGGATATGAGGGACAATATGATAATGGAGGGTATGATAGGGGATAATGAAGGATGATAGGATATGATAGGATAGCATAACTGAAACCTACCCCCAAGTTTAGTATGAAAGAAGTTCAAAGATTATGCATGACGCCTATTTGCAAAGTTTTTATCATGGTACTTACCCAAGGCCCTTATTTCCCAAGTTTTCACTAGTGGACGAATTATTTTTCTTTACTATTTTTTTTTTTTTTTTTGACATTTTAGCAAAAAATGGACACATGATATGGTATGGAAGAAGGACTCAAGCATCTTGTTGTTTGGATAGTAGCCTTAAAAAATGGTCCATGGCTGTTAAAAGTGTGCTCAACAACATTGGTAGGATAATGGATGGACATGAGATGGGACTAAGGTAAGGATTTATGCAAAGGATTGGACCAAAGGGATGGAAGGATGAAAAATATGCATTGGATAATGGATAGGGTATTGGAATAATTGTGCTTGAGCAGATGGAAATTTTATCAAAATCAATATTGGTACACACCTTGAGGGGTGATGGATTGATGGAGGAAAATTGGATATTAGATTTTGAGATTTTGATGGAGGAAAGGCTAGGGATTTCGGGACATAACGACCCAAAATGGATGAAGGAGGTGATGGAGAAATAGATTTGAAAGGTTTGGATAGAGGAATAGAAATTTTGGAGGATAATTTTGATTCTTCTTTTTGTGCTTCTATGATCCGCTTGGGAATCCACATTGTTCTTGATTTTTCATTTTTTTGTGTTTCCTTGGAATGCATTGCTTGCACAAGGGATTTAGGAACCCATATAGATTTTGAATTTTATTTTTGAGAAATGGGCCTTTGTGGCCTTTTGAAAATTTCTTTTTCTTTTTGGATCTTTTTTTTTTGACATGTCGAATAGATGGGATATGTTAATCCTTGAATACATGTGGCTTGTTGGACTTATGACTTTTATGCTTGGCATCCAAATTTCTTAGAGGGATAAAGGAATGAATGTGTGGATAGGAATGACATGGAAGTCTTTTCAATGGATGAAAGGTACTCAAAGATGTGTGCCTTTGTTAATCCTGCATAAGGGACGAAGGGATATAAGGATCTAAAATGGATGGAAGGGATGAAGGGGAAGGCGTATGTTTGGATTTAGGTTTAGGGATACCAACATCTCAAGGAATATCACTGAGGTCATGACCATTAATATTTTCTTTAACATGGAGGGTTCTTGCTTGTGAGGGTCTACCCCTTTGCTTTATAAATAGTTTGACCTATAGGATACTCTTTGCTTCGGGAAGAAGACACAAGTTCATTATGAGATGGACATGATATGATGGGAATGATAGGATCATTAAGTGGATCAGAATGGACCAAAGTGGAGGAACCCATTGTGCATGTGGGGGTTTTATGAACATCTTGCACCAACATGTTAGAATCATGAGGGGGATTAGAATCATGAGGACGATCAAGAACTATGATAGGCTCTTCAAGTAGAATAAGAGGAATGATAGGTTATTCTCAAGAGATGGAATTTGGTGGGGTACATGGAGAATTAATACATGGATATGGAGGGATGGAGGGATCTTGACAAGGAGGAGGATCATCGTATTCCATTTTAAAGGTGTTGTGCTCTTGACATTAAATGGGATAATTAGGAAGAATGGAAGGGATATCTTGACCTTTCTCAAGGAGTGGAATTTCAATGGGATTTAAAATGACATTTTATTCATAAAGAGTGTAAGAAGATCATTTGGGATAGGATGGATTGGGATATCTTTATCGTGCTTAGGGAGAGGAATATCAATAAGATTTAGAAGAATATTTTATTCATGAAATGGAAGAGGATTATTTGAGATAGGATGGACTAGGATATCTTGGTTTTTCTTAGGGAGTGCAATGTCAATAGGAATTTAGATATGATGGATAGGGATGGTGGGATCATCATGAGTGTTTGGGAACGCGGGATCATGGTAAACAATTGGATGGGATGATAAGGTTTCAGGCTCTTGATCTTCATGCTTTGAATCATCCTCTTGACATGGGGTATGATTTTGAATATGTGTGGAGGATTCTGGAAAGGAATCAATGATTTAACATGAGGGAGATGGACTTTAAATGGTATCCTCTAACATAGATCATGGCAATGGGTCTAGAATTTTTGGAGCTTGGCAAGGACATGCATCATGAATTAGATTAGCTTGGCAATAAATTATGGATAGCCCTTGGGAGATTTCATCCTTGGGTGTATCGTCTGATGAGGATGATATGGAAGTTTCTTGTGAAGCTTCAAAAGGTGTAGGAATAGAGGACACTAAAGAGTCAATTTGCTTACGGGGGGATGAGACATTGCTAGACATAGGTGCATGATTTTGATCTTTCTTAGAAAAATCACTTAGGACTTTCTTTAAGAGTTGTGTAATAGAGCCACCTTTCTTTGGAGACACATTTGAATCCATGCGAGGTTTTGATATGATTGGGTTTTGATTTTGGACTTTTTTGAAAGGGATTTGGTTTTGGTTTGATGTTACATTTCAATTTTGGATTGGGTTTTGGTTGAATTGGTCTGACATGTTTGAATTTTGGTCTGGTGTGAGTTATAAATTTTGTTTTTAAATTTGTGGTTGTAGTTATTGATATTGCTTTGTTGACTGATTTTATTGTCGATACTCCATAGTTGGTTGAAGCAATTGTTGACACTATATGTTTGGTTTAGCATATTATTAAAATTGCACCATTGATTGTGTTGGTTGGATATGTTGGACCATTGACCATGTCGGTTGGATATATTGGACCATTGATTGTTGTTTTAAAATTTGATTGAATGGAGTTTGATCAAATGGTGTTTTATTTGGAATTTGGTTAAAACTTGTTCTTGTTGCTTGAAATTGTTTCATCATGTCTATTTGTGATATGAGAGCTGGTATGTCCGATCATTCAAAGAGATATTTGATGTCAATGGGCTCAAGATTTGGATTTGGACCTTGAAATTTTTGAAACGTTTTCATCATTTGAGATCTATACTTCTCAAAAAATTTCACCTTTTGTTCAAATATCTTTTTTTCTCGAGCTAGTTTATCCTCTAGTTTTCATATTTGGATACTTGTTTCAACATAAAAAGTTTGATCCAAGTTTTTGGACATGTATAAATTGGGTTGACATGATCGATTGTTCAAGGGTGAACTCACAATACTGGTTCCCACTTTTTGACCAACTTTGACACTTATATGAATATTTTGAAAAAAATCTTCCCTTTTTGACACCTATAACTTTTAAACTGTTAAGAATTTCAAGATTATATAAACTAGTGATTTTTAAAATCTTGTTTGTAGATTCTAAATGTATTTTTTGCAAATTTATTTGAATAAAAGTTTATTGATTTTTCCATCTCCCTCAAAAAATATTTTTTTACAGCAAACAACATTTTTTAAGAGTGATGTGTATCCCAAAACGCATAATTTTTTTCTATAAATGATAAAAACTTAATTCTTTTGAATTTGGATTTGTAACATCAATATCCAGGGCATGCAGTTGGTTTGATAGTGATATGGTGAATATTTTTCATTTTATTAAGTTTTGAAGTTTGACTAATTATAATTTAGATATAAGTGTACATTTGAACACATAATTTGTTCTATATATATCAAAATTCAATTTTCTTTTTTTTGTTAGAAAGAAAACATCAATACCTAGTGTAGAGATATTTTTCATTTTTTTTTAATTAGTTTACTATTTTTCCCAATGCATTGAACAAAGAAGTTCATGTTCGGTGAAAAACCTACATTCATAAGAAATAAAATAAAAATATATTAATGAAATTAAATATATTAATTGTTATACTATTTGGAAATCTTATAATAAGGATTAAATACTTTTAAAAAAAAAAAATTAAATGAATTAATTTGACCCCCCAAAAGCTAATATAAAATTGGTTTTTTATCAGCATTTGATAGATGCAAAGGAGACTCCATTGCAAGTATGATTTAGACGTAGAGAGGTTCTATCCAAGAAATTTTGATCTAAGAGCCTTTGATTTAACTCTCTTCAATTAATTACTTAAAATGGGACCTCTTAAAGCTTAAATCATTATATTTTTTTATAAATGTATGATTTCTGCAAAAATCAGGACGTACCAAAAAGTGGGAACCAGCTTTGTGAGTTCACCCTCAATTATGATGACATGGTGTCATAATAAATTTGGGACCTCATTTCAATAGGCATGTCACTATGCAATGCAACTAATGGAATTGACAAATGCAACCTAAAAGGATGGCAATGCAACTTTTGTTTTTATTTTGGTCTTTCGAGTTTTTGGGATGATAATGATGTGCAACTAAATGAAATCTTAAATAAATGATGATGCAATCTATGACAAGAATGCAACCTATTTTTTAGACTTTTCAAGGTTTGGACAAACTTTTAGAATGCAAAGCTAAAGACGCAAGCTTGGGAAATTGAAATGAAGTCAATACCATAATTGAAAAAAGGACAAAAGGACCAAATGACGATAGGACAAATGACAATGTCTCCCATATAGGCTTGGATACTAATCTAGGTTTGACAAAATGATGTTGACAAAAAGACAAAATTTTGGATAAGGTCAAGACTCCCTAATAACAACTTAGGGTTTGATCTAAAGTTTTGATTTTTTCAAGTTTGGAAAAACCAAATTTTGAAGACTAAATACAAATTGACAATGATAATGACAAGGACCTAAGGATATGATATGGTCTCAAGATATGATATGATCTAAGGATATGATATGATATTACAAAATGATATGAACAAAGGATATGAATGCAAATGTTTGACAATGTCAACCTAAGACAAGACCTATGGTTTGAAGTATGCAATGATAAAGCCACTATGATATAGATATGTGAAGACCGATGACTTTGGAAAATGCAAAGTGCAACCTAAGCCAAGACCTAAATTTGGGATAATGATGATAATGCCATCAAGACTTAGGAAAATGATTCTAAACCTAAGTGCAAGAGGGGATAATGAATATGGAATGAACCTAATATGAATGTATGCCTTAAGACCTAAGTTTGAACTATGCAAGAGATAACCCTAAGTGACATGAATTTTGAAACAAGGATATCCAATGTTTTGACAAGCCATGTTCATAAAATGTTTTTTAAATGATGGATGGATGCTTCAAATGTTTTGGACCAAGTTGACTTTGTTTGGACTTTGTTTTGAACCTTTGTTAGAATATGTTGAAAGATTTTTTTGAGAACCAAGGTTGATTATGATTACATTTGAAGGTTGTTATGTTTGCCAATATTTGATATGTTGATTATGTCCTTTTCTTATGACTCAATTTAACAAACACAAAAATAGAATGTTTGTTTTGACTTTTTTTCATGAAAATAAGACATTCAAGCACAATCCTAAGGCTACGAGGACAATACTTGTTAAATCCCATTACAAAATACGACATTCAATCTAATAGTTAGAAGCTTGGTAGCATTGGCTCCCCTCCATGACACTCACTTCTCAGGCATACCAAGCTTTGAATTTCTAAGGACCCAAAGATCTCGAGAAATTTACTATCTCAAATTGAAGGGCACGTGAGATGTTTCTTCAGCATGCATGTATCACAACACCTGAGTCAACAAGTATAATATTTTTGGCAAACTAAAACAATGGATTTTCTAGTATGAGACTCTCTTTCAGGCATCCATACACGTTCTCTCCCTCAAGAGGCTTCCTTCATGTAGAACACAAGTACAAGGGAAGTCGGCATAGGTAGGAAATTAGCACCCGTCATGAAGACTTTCATCCCATGTATTTTATATAGAGGTTGAGAGGTGACTTGGCCTTATCCCATCACCGCTCTAGGTTGTTCTCCCCTCACCGACTTTATGAGCTCTCGAAGGGGTAGGCCCTCTACCTATAAATGAAAAAATTGAGCGTCACTGACACTTTTCTCATGCACCCAAGACCACGAGGGCCAAGGGGAGAGGATAGTGTGTGTCAGCTGTAGGATCGCTCACACGCACAAGTGTGCCCAAACAAAGCAAACACAAGAAAGAAAAAGTTTTTTTTAGTGCCCAAATCCAATTTTTTGCTAACTATGAAAAAGAAGACACTATTGTTTCAGTTTCAAGTCTTCGATACACATCCTGCATCAAATCATATTAGTAGTTTATTTGTTTAGACCTCTCCCAATGATTTCCAAAGCACTACACATAACATTAGTAACATAGAAAAGCCAATATTTGCAAATGAAATAAAATTTCCATGAACAAAAGCAAAATTAAACTGTTATACCTTTGGTTTTGCCTCTACACATGCGCATAAAAGTCTAACACAAGCACAAAAACTCTTGACACAGGCACAAAACATCTCTGCACAAGCGTAGAAACTCTTGACATAGGCACAAAAAGTCTCAGCACAGTCACATGAGTGCATTTCTTGTGCAAAACAGAGAAAATTGATGAGATAAAAAGTGATTTTTGCAAAACTGAACCCCTATCAAGCATAAAAACCCTAATTTTCTATGAAAATGGACCTATCTAACCTTAGAATTGACTATAATTCCAACATGTCACCCTTTTTTTTGAACCTTTTAAGTTAATTATGACCTATTGAGGTCAATACAATCCTAAATTAGTAAGAATGAAAACTTTTAGTCCTCCCTAAATAAAATGTAGAACTTGTGACTCAAAAACCCTAATTAAGCTAACATTTGGATTCCTTGTTTATTTACCATCCTAGTTAAGATAGATGAGTTCATTCAAGATTTTCCAACCATATTTAGACAAAACATGATCAAATTGAAACAAATTATAGAGTTTGAGTTCTTTTTAAAGCCCAAAATGAAATGTTTTTGTTCTTTTTAAGCCAAGTTTGCATAAACAAAGAAGTGTGAAATGTTGTTGTTCTTTTACCAAATCCTAATTAGAGATAGATGAATTAATTTTAAACCTTTTTGATCAGTATTCAAGCCTATTTTAACCCTACAAAACCTTAAAAATAAAAAAATATTGCTAAACTAAGCCCTATTTGCAAACTGGCCCAAGACACTGCATAGGTGCAGGTCTAGGCAACACAAGCGCAAGAAGACTTGACACAACCGCAATTTATCTTGACAGAAGTGCAAGAAAATTTTACATAGGCACAAAACACCTCTACATAGGCACAAAAGTCTTGAACTACTCAGAAAGGTCATTTTCCCTAAAACATTTCAACTTGCAATCAAGCAAAGCACTCAAAGCACAAAAGATTAGCCATGTTCACATTAGATTCACCAATAAATGTAGCTAGGAAATAAGGCATAAGATTCATAACATATGAGATATCTAACCACAAAAACTAACAAGTTATGAAAATGAGTCCTAATACATTCAATAAAGGAAATGAAGATGAAATTCACAAAGAAACACAAACTAAAGCGCAGGGAAATATCCTTCAGAACTCCTCCATTGTTCTTATTTCTCCTTCAAATAAGAATTTTACGAATCTCACTTACAAAAATGAAATGTGTGATTGAAATGAAGATTGCAAAGATTGAAATTGATAGTGTAAGGGTACTCAAAATATGGTTAGGATTGAATGAGAAGAGTGTTCAATTTATAGGACAAGAGTCTCCAAATTGAAAAAGGGCAAGTGATTCACAAATTGGCATGATTGAATGAAAAATTATGACAAATTGGATGACAAGTTTCCATATACAAATATGACAAATTGAGATTAATTTGTGCTTATCAATTATGACATGACTAGGAGGGAAAATAGCTACTTGATTTATGACAAACTACCCACAAATTTTTCTTCATGATTGATGACAAAATTGGAGAGAAAATAGCTTCAAATTGGCCATGAAAATAGATTCATAAATAAAGACATGATTGAGCACAAAAAGGGGAGCTAATTAGGGGGGAATAATTAGTGGGAATTTGAAATTCAAAAATTAGCAAATTAGGTGGAAAAAGGGAAATTAAAAAATTAGGAAATTAGAAAATTAGGAATTTAGAAAATTAGATGACACCTAATTAATAAATCTCATTTATTAATTAGTTCACAACAAAATTAACCAATTAAATGATTTATTTAATTGTGACATAGCACACTTAGGATAAATGAAAGAATTCACTTAACCTAAAGGGAAATGTTAATAGGATTAAATGATTAAATCACAAAACCCTAGGAGATAGATTAGAAATGAATTAGGCCAAGACAAGATTGAAACAATTGATATAAGGTCGATCATGATCAAAAAATTAAATGATAAAGGCTCAATAACTGATATGAAGCCAATATTGATTGATGAAGACCAATGACAAATTGATCAAAATTGACAAAAAGGATCAAATTGATAGACGACATTTGATGAGGACCAATGACTAATCAATCCAAAATTGACAAAAAAATGATGATTGATTGAGATCGATGATGAATCAATCAAAGATTGATAAAGGGTCAACTTGATGAAGGTCAAATGACAAAAGATCGATGACAAATCAATCAAAAAATGACAAGGAGACTGATAATTGACTATTGAAAAGGATCCAAAATGATCCAAATTGATTGACAAATTGATGAAAGATGATTGATAATTGATTGAAAATATTGAAGAACTAGGACAAAACTCTAACTCGACACAAATTAGGATTGGCAATGTCCAATTGACATGATAAGGTTGATCATGACTATTTATTGCAATTCGAAGATGATTTTGACAAGATGTAATTGAAATGCGAGGGGATTAGAATCAAACAATGAAGAAATGCAGACAAAGGATACAATGTCGACAAATTATAAAGATCGAATGTGTGACATAGAAGAAATGTTAATAAGATGCGAAAGCCATAAAATAAGGTCACGCGGATAGGTTAATGTATGACACCACAAGCGTTGACCATCTTTAGATGCCTATAGTAAGTTTATAGGAATTTATGTATCTGTGCTATTTTTAGAAGCTTGGGCACAAAGGAACAAGAAGTCGAAAGTCCACATGAAAATTATTTTGTCTATGAATAAGTATATTCTTGTGGTGTTTGCCATAACAAAAGATCAAAATATGATTTTTGAGAAAGGAACATATTTCCACAAGCATGCAAGTTTATTTATAAAATCTTGTCATATATGGATTTATCTAATGGTGGAGGTACCAACTAAGATACATGTTGGATTCAACTTCCTTGGATTTTGATGGAATTCTAGAGGTAGGATATCCTTCAATCCATCATAGTGATTGTTGGAAAACCCTTAGGATCATCTAACCTCAATTTGTATGAAAAGGTAGTTACTTTTGCTTGTTTACGTGTTGAGACTAATTTTAATATTTCTCTTATATATTCTTTGGAAATTTCTTTGAACTTTTGTATGATCATATCACTCATGCTTTGCAATATCCAAAATCAACATATCATTCAATCAAATAAAATTTTAGATGACAATGGATATAAGCAAGATGTGTGTGTGAAATTATAATTTGCTTTTGTTTATTGATTCATGCATTTGTTTTATGATGAAGAGTTTTTAGACTGCGATGGCAGGGGGTGTTGTAGGTTAGGGTTGAGAGGCCCTTCCTATCTCTTGTGCATTGTTCTCGCTTCGGGTGGTGTGCATGCAGGTTAGGGGGTGGTCTGTTTGTAGGGTGTCATTTTTATTATGTCGTGCGTGGTCAATATTTGGCGGTTTCCTCATGGTTGGCTTGCTTTGTTTTGGGGTTTTGGTGAGTGCATGTGTTCCTGCCTGCCCTTCTTTTCATGTGCGGTGTCTTTTGCCTTCTATGGAGACTTGTTGAGAGGTTTGAGTGCCTTGGTCTAGGTTTTCTTTCTTTGTTCTTAGATTAGGTTTTGGGGTTTCTGCTTTTTGGTTTACATGGCTTTTCATGCCAGACCTTTGTTAGATCCAAACTCATTTTTCAAAGACATAGCCCCTGGGGGATCCTCCTCTCCCAGATTGAAGGATAATTTCAGTGTTTGATTGAACAATGGTAGTAATAAGGAAGGATCTTCCTTTAATGGTGATTATCACCCTTCTAAGGTTAATGGTTGTTTGGTTAGAAGCATTCAGAGACCGGTTTTGGTTATCCAACCAGAAACAATTGTTGAGGATGTGAACTATCTCTCGAACCATGTTTTGATCTGTAAGTTCATGGGAATTTGGGTATCTCTTACTTTTGTGGAGTCATGGGCTTGTCAATCATGAAATCCAAAGGGTAAAATGGAGGTAATGTTGGTAGTGAATAGCTATATTTTAGTGGCTTTCTCAAATCTGGTAGATAGAATTAAGGTTTTTGAAGGGGGGGCCTACTACAATCAAGTTGGGTTTAATTCTTCTGATGAGATGTCATCAAGAGTTCCAGTTTGGGTTTGTCTACCATGGTTTTCACTGGAATTTTGGTGACCAGATATTTTTCATTCAGTTGCATTATTGTTGGGGAGTTTGATGGGTTCATCAACACAAACTATGGACAAAAAGGTAATCACCTATGCTCACATATCTGTTGAAATTAATCTTAATAAACCTTTGCCATACTCTATGGAAATTTAGTTGGGTTCTTCCTCTTGGATCCAACAAGTGGATTATGAAACCTTACCTTTTAGATGTCGTATTTGTCATGAGTATGGACACTTATAGAGAGTGTGCCCCAAATATAAACAGGCAGAACCTTTGAGTAAGCTGCAAACTAATCAATCTATTAAGAAAGACAAAAGGAAAGCTCCTATGACTGAGGATAAGGAGGGTTTTACTCAGGTCAAGGCCAAAAATAAAGGAATAGGATAGAAGAAAACCTGGAAGGAAAGGCAAACCGATGAAATATTTAATAGGTTTGATGTTTTAGAAGAGATGGATCGGTTTGATGAAGCTCTTATTGGGATGCCTACAAGACAAGAACCTCAATTTTTGGAGCATCCTCTTGAAAATAAAATTGATGATCCCCCTGGTGTTCTATAGGTGGGATGCACAAACACCAAGATGGCTATGGATACTCCTCTTGTGAATCTAAACGAGGTTGAAGAAGGTGGTGATTTGGAGATAATACCCACCCTAAAGATTCCTAGTGTTGAGGATAAGCCTTTACAAGATCTGTCATATGAGGGAAAAGGTAGGGTTAGTACTCCTACTTTGGGGATTCAATAAAAGGTTCTCAAAAAGAGAATTCCTAAGAAGACACCTAAGTTGGGTAAAAAGAAAGATCAAGAAAAAGTGAAGTTGATTGGGGAGACTTTGGTTCAATCTAGCTCAGTGAAAACCTTAAATTCTCATTTTAACCCACCTCTAAAATGATTGTTCTCTCATGGAACATAAGGGGTATGAATAACATCCCTCGACAAAAATATATTTGAGAGTTAATTCAGATTCATTCTCCTGATATATTTTTTATCCAGGAGACTAAGATGTCAGTGGAAGGTATGCTAAGTTTAGCTTCTAGGGTCTGGGCTAGAGGACAGTGTCAATGTGTTGGGGCAGTAGGTAACTAGGGTAGTGTGGGATGCCTTTGGGACTCATGTAAGATTGTGCTAGTGTGGTGGATGTCTATTTGATCTTCTCTGACCCTAGCTGCTACTAGTTTGGATACTGGTGAGACTAATCTCCTCAGTAACTCGTATGCTGCATCAGATGTAAGAGGAAATTTGATGCTCTAGTCACATATTAGATTGGTTAGATCTCTTGTACCTCTTCTCCCTTGGATCTTGGCAGGATATTTTAATGTTGTTTCATGTATGGAAGAAAAGAGGGGTGGGATGAGCAGGCTTGAATAGTCCTCGAAGATCTTGAGAGACAATATTTTTTCTTTAAACTTGAGGGATATATAACCATCTAATGGTTGTATACTTCGAATAATAGAAGAGTGGGTGAGTAAGTTACTTCTAAGAGGCTTGACATGTTTCTTGTCTCCAGTTATTGGGTGGGTAATAGCTGGACTACTATCTTAGAGATTATAGATTGGAGAGGCTCAGACCATTGGTCGATCAAACTCTCTACAATGTTTATTGGTACTTCCAAAAATCCCCCTTTTAAGTTTCAATTAATGTGGCTCCGAGAATATTCCTTACATGATTTGATTGTTGATTGGTGGATTATGGGGAAACCTGCTTTTGGGACTACTATGTTTTCCTTCACTAAGCAACTTCAATTTGTCAAGTATAAGTTGAAGCATTCAAACAAGCATTGTTTTGGTAATGTTTTTTCGGCTAAGGTGGTTGCACTGGCTTATTTGTATGGGATCACCCATCAAATTTGAGATTTTGGGCTCACTGAGGAGTTATTTAACCATGAAGTTGAAGCTCTTAAGGATTTGGAGGAGTGGGAATTAAGAGAGGATTTTTTTTGGAAATAGAAGTCTCATGTGGATTGGCTTTAGGAGGGAGATAAAAACTCTGCCTTCTTCCATTTCTTTGTTCGAGATAGGAGGCAAGGGAATCTTATAACCTCTCTTCAATCTTTGAACGAGAGTCATTTATCCTCTTCTTGGTTGATTTCAAATGAAGCTACTTGTCACTACTCCACTCTTTTCATAGAGGAATATTTTGGTGTTGAGGAGGAAGTAAACCTTATTTTAGATTGTATTACTTCTTTGGTCTCGAATGAGATGAATACACTACTTATCAAACTAGTCATTATGGAGGAATTGGAGAGGATTGTGTTCCAGATGAAGAAGGGGATAACCCTTGGTCCAGATGGATTTCCTGTGGATTTTTTCCAAGAATTTTGGGACATGATTAAGAAGGATCTCTTGGAAGTGGTTTTGGAATCTCAAAGAAATAAAAGAATGCTAAAGGCTATGAATGCAAATTTCCTTGCTCTTATCCCCAAAAGGTGTGGTGCTGACTCTTTGGACCTTTTTAGGCCTATTGCATTATGAAACATGGTTTATAAAATCATTACTAAGTTGATTGCTAAGAGACTTAAATGTTAGCTATGTCTTATCATTTCAGAGGAACAAGGGGGTTTTGTTTTTGGTAGACAGATTATGGATGGGGTAGTCGTGGAAAATGAGGCTATCCATTCCATGGCAACATCAAAAGAGAAGGTTTTATTTATTAAACTAAATATAGCCAAGGCGTATGATCGGGTTCAGTGGTCCCTCTTGTCCAAAAATCTTGAAGCTATTAGATTTTGTCAAGATTGGATTTGGTGGGTTATGAGTTGTGTCACTTCTGCTTCTTTCTCAGTGCTTGTTAATGGAGAACCTTCAGATCCATTTGGTGCTTCCCATGGCCTCCAAAAAGGTGATCCTTTATCTCCGTACCTCTTTATTCTAATGGTTGAAGGTTTGGGGAGATTTATAAAATCTCAAGTGAGAGATGGTTTAATTGAGGGGTCGAACTGGGGTAATCAAATCCCTTCCCACTCACATTTGCAATTTGTGGATGACACAACTTTGATGGGCCTCACTAGAGTTAAGGAAGCTGTTAATTTCAAAATGGCTTTGGACACTTATCTGATGGCTTAAGGGAAACGGATTAATGAAGACAAGTCCTTAATATTTTTCTTTAATGCTCCTAAGCCTATTCAAGACAAGATTGTGAGGATTCTTAGATTTCAGATTGGCTCTCTTCCCTTTACTTACCTTGGTATTCCTATTGCCATTGGATCGCTTTCAAAAAACAATTGGCAAGATATCTTAGACAAGATTCACAATAGAGTCTCCCACTGGACTCATAGATGGCTCTCTACTATTTGGAGTGTTACTCTCCTCAAGTTTTTTATTTAGGCCCTCCCTCTATACAGATGCTTTGTGTAGGTTGCTCCTTCTAGCTTTATTCAAGAATTTGATGCTTTCTCTCACAAATTCTTATGGTCCAGTAATTTGGGGTCAAAGAAATAGAGTTTGTTCAAATGGTCCTTAGTTTTTAGACCAAAGTAGGAAGGAGGTCTTGGATTCCACCTAACTACCCTTAATGGTTAAGCTTTGGCAGCTAAACTATATTGGCGGTGGTGTTGTTGTTAGCAACAAGGTTGGGCCATGATCCTCAATTTGAAGTATTTGAATGGTTTTGATAATAATTATGTACCTCGGTTTTGCATTGAGGGTAAGGGATCTATGATCTAGAACACTCTCAAATGTGGGGCTAGGCTTATAAAAGAGGGGCTATTTTGGAGTTGCAACAAAGGATTTGAAACTCTCTTCTGGTTTGACTCTTGGGATGGATTTTTGCCTATTATGTCTGCTTATCCTATTCTAAGACCTTTATGTGATAATTATCTGGAGGCAGAATGGAGTAAAGTGTAGGATTTTAAAACTTTAGAATGGAATGATCAAGTTGTCAAGACTAGATGGAAAGAGCCCCATGAGTGCCCCCCTAGTGGATCTGTCGAGGAGCGCCAAGTGCTTCATAATATCTTGTCTTGCAGGGTTTGTTGTTCTTTGGAGAAGAGGGACTCCTTGGCTTGGGGTCCAGACCCATAGGATAATTTTATTGTCTCTCTAGGCTATCAGGAATTGGATTCACAAGTTTATGGGAGTGAATGGATTTTTTGGTGGAAGAAGGTTTGGAATAGATTTGCTTGGCCTAAATGTAACTTATTTATGTGGTTGGTAGCTTGGAACCGTTGTCTCACTTGGGATAACTTAAGAACAAGAGGATTTCATGGTCCTTCTATGTGTTTCGTGTGTAAGCAATATGAAGAAATCTCTTCTCATCTCTTCTTCTTGTGTCCCTTCACTAAGGAAATATGGAATTGTTGGTGGGGTGTTTGGAATAAGCCATGTTTCCATGTTTCTTCCCTGGTTGAGTTTTGGGGTCATGTGGGGGACCCTTCAGCCAAGGCTTGTTTCCTCCATATTGCTTGGGACATAGGACCTTCTTTCATTTTGTGGCAGACATGGTTGGAGAGGAATAGAAGAATTTTTCAAGGGAGAGGTATTTTTAGCCACCAACTTTGGAGGTGCATTATGAGTTGCTTGTATGAGACTATTTTAGCTAAATGTGATTTGTTTGGTCAAGTGGATGTTGGTGGTTAGGCTGTGGTCCAGAGATTGGGTTTGGCTGGATGTTGTGGTGTTCCTTCCCAATCTAAGGTTGACATTCAGATTAGGAGTAAGGTTAGGTGGGATGGATGTTAAGGTCCTCCTTCCTCAGGGGTTTTGAAGATTAATACTGATGGTTCTTCTCGGGGTAATCTTGGGCATGCTAGGACTGGGGGAGTTGGAAGAAATAGATCTAGGATGGTTTAGTTTTTCTTCTCTTCGTATAAAGGTTGCTAGACCAACAAATTAATGGAGGCCTTGGTTGTCTTTCATGCTTTGGAGAAAGATTGTTCTTTAGGTTGGAAAAGAATTGTCATTGAATCAAACTCCCAATGTATAGTGGAAATGTTGAATAGACATAAGTTGGAGGGAGTGAGTTGGTATTTAGCTCATGTGGAAAGGCATATTTTTAGAGGATGTGAGCCTTTAGACTCTATTACTTTTTTCCATGTTCCTCAGGAATGGAATATGGTGGCAGATTGCTTGGCTCAATGGGCTTCTAAGCGTGTTTCTCAGTGATGAGTGGAATATTGGGGACAGTTGTCCTTGGATTATTATGAGGTGCTTGAGGAATTAGTTATGGAGGATATGCATAGGTATTTGGGGATATTAGGAGTGACTTGATCCTCCTTTTTTTCTTGTTCTTTGCTTTGATGTGGCCTCTTTGCCTTTTTGGCCTTGTAATATTCTTTGTTGATTAATAAATTTTCACCCCTTTTCTCAAAAAAAATTAAAATGCATTTGTTTTATATACTCTATTGGTAGATTGAAATCTTCCGAGGGTGCATATTTGTGTCTCGTATTTGTATTTGTCTTAGGAGGAACTCTTTGTGAATTAATTTGTACAGTGGTGAGATTTGAGCATTGTTTGATGTAGCTTGAACATAAGGTTTTGGGGGTCCTTGAAGTCTAACCATGGGTTCTGTCTTGTTACCACTTTAGCATCAACTACACCATCTTTGAACATGTTATTATTTTTAGAATGAAATCGAGATTAGCTATTAGATGTACTAGCATTGTCTTTGGTCTCTTTCAAAATTTTGACAAGTCATTTAGCTATAAGGGCCTTTTCGATGAAAACACCCTATTGATAATCACATCAAATGTGTTTGAACATCAGACTTGTAAGTGGAACATCATTTCTTAATTAAGATTTTGTATGGAGACTTGTATAAGATATTTCATGAGTATGGTCATTAATATTTCATGTTATATGTTGTAAGAGAAGTGTGTCAAAAACTTCTTTGTTAGTTCATGAAAATTTAGATGCCATGTGGGAGGTGTGAAAACTATTCAATGACTTGTCTAACTAGATTACATGGAAAGAGGCGCATGAGATATGTATCATTGTGAGAAAACTCTAATCATTCTACATAAAATTATTTGATGTGTTCTCTTTGATCACCCTTTCCTTTACACTTGTCAAATTTTGGTATTTCAAAGTTGTGCAGAAAGGTTAGCATAAGAATGGTTATGTTGAATGGATAAGGGCAAATGTCTTCTAGTGTTTACATTTTCTTGGTTCCTCCAAACTACATGTTTGTGATCTATTGTTGGAGGTTCTGTAATCGTTGAGCTAAGTTATTCATAGGTGAAGATTAGATGTTGATATTGTGTCTTTGTAGTATGTAGGTGTTGTTGCATAATTCTCCTAGAAGTGGTTTTAAAATGGATTTATGTTGTGGTATATGGGTTGTTGGTTATATGGTGGATGGTTTTGGTTATGCGTGAATTTTTTTTTGTACTGATTATGTGACATGGCTTGGGATATTTGGTTTTCAGGTGGTCTGTATGACTAGTTTTCATTGAATCCTAGGTTTTCTTGGTGAGTGATTGAATTATTTTTTTGATATGTGAGATGTTAATTGGGTAAGAATTTGTTTTGCAGAATGTTGTCTTCGAAAGTTTTCACGGGGTTTGTATTGTAGGTGTTTTTAGTTGGAAGTGTGTTTTGATGTTGAAGTGGGGGTCTAATATTTTGGTTATGTGGAATGTGAGTATGAAATTGAATAATGAGTATGTAGTTTTGGGTTGGTTGTCATGTTGTTAGGTAGAGATGTCACAGTATGTTAATAGTTAAGAGGTATTATGTTTTGTTGGTTTTGGTTTTGTGGTATTATGTTTTGGCTAGATGAGGCAAATTTAGAATTGGTATTTTGTTGGATGTTTGTCAATGGTGTGGATTTTTGGGGTGACAATGGAATGTCGTAAAGGGGATTGTTGAACTGTAAGTCATATGAAGGTGATTAGAGTATGGAGATGTGTAATGCATTGTGTGACATGTTTGGCTGAGGTATGCTTGTGTTGAATTATTGTGAGGTTAAATTGTCTTGTGGGGGTGTTGGATCGGATGGACCTACATATTGTGTCAAGATATTTTGTGTGGTCTATTTGACATTATAAATATCAAATTCTAATGTTAACTTAGCTACATATTGTTCTTGAAAATAAAAAGTAATAATTTGGATTTGCGGTTAGGAGTGCATCTATGATCTTTTGAACATTGGATCTTGATGGACTTCCTCAATTTCATCTCGAGTCAATTTTCCAATGGGTGGTGCCTCAAAAAATGGTTGTCACTTAGCTCCATGTTGTTAAGGAGTTTGTTGTTGTTGTGTCTGTTGATCGATAAAATTGCTTCTATGAAAACAACCTTATGGTAAACTCAGTGATGGGGGACCCGTGCATGTTCACTGAGTGACCTCCAGGAATTTAGAAGTCGGCTTTTCATACATGGGGGGAGAAAAGGGAAAGAAATAAAACTTAAAGCAAAACTATCCAATAGCGATGCACTGAGATGATTTTATAATACTACAAGCACAAAGAAAACTTCATATACGTACATCTCTTAGGCCCATTCAACAGTCTACATGCCCAGAAAATCAAGATTGAAACATAAACAAAAGTCTATTCAACATAAAGCAACAAATGACATTCATCCACTAGATAACAAGTTCAAAAGACAGTTTAATCTGTTGAGTATTACAACATATATTCCTGAAGTTTTACAGAACTACAAGATGCACAAAAATATATTCTTGCACAATGAAATATAGTAATCATAAAGGCTAAAGGCTTAATTTTATTATCACAGTCTTAGAAGCACAATTACAAATTAAAGGCGTAATTCCACAACAATTGTCTATATTTTCTTCTCAAAATTTAGAACCTCTACAAAAGCAAAAAGAAACACTTATATAGTTGAGAACCAACAACCTAGAAAAGAAAACAAAGAGAAAAACCATATACATCACTGGCATCCCCGTTAGCAACTGTGAAACAACCTGATGAGAAGTTGGATTAAGACAACTTTGGCCTCTAGCACATCTACCACCAAATAGCCTAACGATAGATCAAAATGGAAGAACCCACAATCGTTACTCAACCACATATTGTTGGCAACAAACACCCCATTATCTCAAAAACATATTAATTTTGCTTGGCGATTTCTTGAAATGCAACATGGCAGCAGGAGGGAGCGTCCTGGTGATGAAACAAAACTGCATAGGACGCCTTGAGAGGATCTGCCATGCGACACGAACGCAAACACCTTTTAGAGACATGGTCCCACCAATAGAGAGCAGCAAGGCAACTTGCCACGCGTCAACATCTCTCAACTTCCTGATGGAGGAAAAAGAGAAGCTTGAGCAATTCATGTCATGCCACCACATGGGAGACACGAGGGTGCAAAAATTAAAACCTCGACTGAGGGAAAATAAAAACTAACTCCCGAAAGGGGCACGATGGACAAAAGTCTACATTTCTTGGCGACTTCTGGGGATCACCTGCAGGATGACAATACCCAAAATCTCTAGTTTCGTGGACTAAACCTATGCCTCTGGCTTGAAAATCTTATTGGAAAGCTACTGCAAAGGAGACCAATCATCTTCAGACAAGATTGCTTGAGCCTTGAGAGCCTGAACATTCTGGCCCAACTCACTGACATCCTTGAAAGGAATTGTCTCTAGTTCTTTGTGGGCTACCTCGACCACGGTGAGGATTTTGGCCAAAGGATGAAATAAAGCCTCGAACTCATCCATTTCGAGGGGATCGCTCAATTCTTGAAGGGGTGACTAATCTTGTTGCTTCTGCATAATTAAGCTCAAGAGCTACTCAACTTTCATGAATGAACCATCTGGAAGAAAAGGGGGGGGTAGGCCAAGTTTTACGAAACCTTCAAGGCATTCTGTAACAAAGGCTATTGAAGCCCTTCAAACTGACAAAGCGAAAGCACCTTGCTTGGCCATTTTTCTATAATTGATGAAATAGTTAGCCTTTTGAATGACCTCCTCATAATCTATAATTCCCACTGCAGTTAACTCTTGGGAGGAAGTGACATAAAGCCAATTGACTAACTTTTGATCCTTAGAGACTTTAGGGGCCACCACTTGCATGGCATGCTCAATGAAAGGGTCAACCTTAGCGCACAAACCATAAGAAACTACTAAGAACCTTAGAGTCGGTTCCAAGAAGGAAACAAATTTCTTTATCTTTAATCAATACAATTTATCAAGCCCCTGCACTAGATAGGTGAAGTCTGTGGGAGGAACGGGATGAGAATCTGATGGTTTTGAAAGTAATTCTACCTCAACCTCTTTGGATTCCAACTGCTCATGCATTTCTTTCAAATCCTTTGCTTGCTCTATTATTCGATGTTGTAGAATTATTATTTGAGTCTGCTTATCCTGTGCTTTCTCCTGTAGTCATTTGTTTTCTGCCTTAGAATCATGAAGCTCTTAAGCAGAGTGAGCTTGCATAGTCTAGAAGTCTTGGAAGGCTCTATGTTTTGTTTCTCTCTCTTCTGCAAGAAGGTTATGAATGCTGACCAATTATATATGTTCTTTTTCCTTCTCTGCAATAGCTTCCTACAACTGAGCTTGAATTTGAGCCACATCGGAAGAAGTAGCTTGCATCCGCAATAACTCTTGCATTTTATCATATAACTCCTAGAATATTGTCTGCTTAGCAGACTGCTATGCTCGTAGCTGGACCTTGAATAATTTTAATGCATTTTGGAGTTATCTCTCTCACCCTTTTCTTGAAGTATTGCAGACTATAGGCAAGTCATCTCTGATTCTCTAGCTTTCCCTTCCTTCATCAGTTGCTCATTTGTAGCTTTTGCTCTCTCTAACTCGACTATGAGCTTCTCCAGGCGGCGGGTATGCTTTAGATAGTTTGAAGAGACCATCTTCTATGATTCCTCCATGATCTCTACACTGTCTTTTGGTTGGGCTCTTCTTAGATCAATGCCAATGGCATGCATAGAATAGTCTTCGGGCCGCATTTGATTGGCTAGTTTGAAAATATTCGACGTTATGGTTGCAAACACAATTCTGATGATCCTCCCTGAAGATAGTTTGAATACAAGGCTCTAAAGGCTTCTGTGAATCTTTAACCTTCCTCTTTTGTGCCCTCTAAGCTCACGCAAGCTTGCTTGAATCCACATACTAATGGAAATTTGATGGGGAAGGGATCATTTGCCTTGCGAAAGGATCTCCTGCAGGTGGGATGAAAGGAACAAGAGTCATACTAGCTTTCAATTGGGTTGGAGCTATCAAAGAGAGTGCAGCCACGGAAAAAGAAGGGATCCTAGGGAAAACATCGGTAGGCAAGGAGAACAGTGACCCAACACTGGACGAGGTGACAGGTGAAAAACTTGCAAACCTAAGGACATGTGAAGAAAAAGATATCTCAGTTGGTTGGCTTGGGTTTTGAATAGAGTGGGTCATGCTAACTGTCATGCCAAAAGTGACAATGCTAGGTGGGGAAGACACAAACAGGCTAGCAAAGGTTGCAATTGATTGGGTTTGCAAAGGGGGCGCAGAAAACATGGTTATCTCGGGATTACATAGTGCAGTAGTAGGGTTGATTGAGGATGACACCAACACAAAAACCAAAGATTGAAAAGAAAGAAGAGGGGCAGAAAAATTACCTGCATCGGAGAGGTTGTTGATGCAAGCAGGGCTTGTGTTGATATAGGGGCCTAAGTCTGCAAACTCTCGAGAACACTAGAAGTATTCTTTTGCTTCTTCTAAGAGGTGACAACCTCCTCTGGAGAATATTGCTACTTTGGGGCTTGACTTGGCCGCTTTCTTGAAGTCTGAGATCTAGGCCTTCCGACATGCTTCTCTATAGAGTGAAAAGTGGTATCCAGTGTAGAGCTTGGGACAATGATCATGGTTTGCTTTCCTTTCCCTCTAGGCTCCTCAACCACTTCTGCAACAAATCCTTCATCAGTGGCACCTGGAGGAGGATCATAATCTTCATCCTCATCGCTTTTATATTTGTGCCACTGTTGCTTGAAATTATCATCATCGAGAAGATTTCCTAATCCCAAGTTTTTTTCTTTGATCTCTTACCTATATCTCCAAAAGGCCTGCCTCTTATCTCCAGGCCAATTCTCTTCTTGCATTTTTCTGTATAAATGGAGTGGTAATTTCTTGGTCGGGTCGTACTTTTCTTTCACATTATAGAAGGATAGCCAAGGTGGTCTTTCTTCCTTGGGAATGAGATGTACATTGACATATGTTGTTGGGATATCTTCTTGTGGGTTTCTCTATGAATCCCAAACAAGGTCATGCGATATATGCACTATTGGGTTCTTTCTTGAGGCTAGACATCCATCTGGGTCATAATTCCATTTATCATCAATAACCACAAGGCCTAGCTGAACCAGCTTTGAAGTGAGTACGCTTTCTGCATGGAGTCTTTCGACAACAACAATGGGTCCAATTATAGCATGGTCCTTAAAAATGGCAACCTCATTCCTTCCTCAACCTATGTGTTGTTCAATAATGACCAACTACCTGAACATTTCTAGAGCCAAAGTGTGATCTAGAATGGATTGCGAGAGGCAAAAAGGTTCTTCAGTGATCCCATCAGTTTTGATGAAAGAAAAATCTAACCCTAGATACCAATCACATGGGAGACTATTGGATCTCATCTAAGCAATTTGTGTTTTTGAAAAGCGTTTGATTGAATCTATATCTATATTAATAAAATCCTGCATTGAAGGGGCCAAAAAAGCATCTAAAAATACATAAGCATCGTGTGTGGCAGACAACAAGGGGGACCACACTATTACCACATTCTTTCTGTTCTTACTAATGAACATTGAAAGCTCCATGGATTCTTTAAAGAATTCAGGGTTCTGGTGTAGAAACATGTGGACAAGAAAAGAGGTGTACCTGAACCTGCGATGCTTTTTGAAGTTTTTTAGATGCTCCACCATCTCATGTACCAAGATGTCCACAAAGTCAAAATGGAAAACTTCCTTCTACTTGTAGAACTTGAACTAGAAACCCATTTGAAATGGGTGAATATCTCAATCATCATTCAGGTCGAAAATGTATGCCAACATAGATGCAACATCTTTCACATCTTGTTGTTTGAAGGTGTCATAAGCTATTGGGAATTGAGGAAGCTCAGTAATATCTAGATCTCTCTGCATCAAGTCATTATGGAAACTAATAGCGAGATCTCTATTTCTCCAATAAAACTCTATTTTTCTTAAAAATCATTGTATTATTGTAAATCTGAGGAATATACAACATATCCTTGATGGATTCAACACTTATCACTACCTTTAGTTTTTCTCCTTCAATTATAGGTGGGTCTAGGGTATATTTCTCACCGGATTCATTGATAAAATCAGGGCAAAGAGGCACCATAGGAACCATGTATTGTGGGAGACCAGAGTGCCAAAGTTGAAAGGCAGACCTACCTGAATCACCCTTCTTCCATCTCTAATAGGCAACCTCTTGGAGGGTCTTTGGTTGAATGCGGAGATCTGGGTCAAAAACATCTTCGAACCTATCTGCAACCATAGTTGTGTTCATTGACATGGCCCTTTTCTTTTGGTTTTGTGAAAATATAGTTGGGCTTCGGAGGCATGGCATGGGTAGCAAAAGATGCCTCTCAAAAAAATTCCACATACTGGCTATCAAGAGAGGTACCAGAAACTCCTGCGGATGATGCTATTTTTTTGTGTTTTCTTAGGGGTTGCACTTAAAGGCTGGAAATTTTTTATTCTTATTTTACTTTGTTGTTGCATGCACTTCCATTCTTGATAAAACCTTATTCATGAAGATGGGGTCCTTGAAAATCGCGCTGCATGGTATGTTAATTGAGAGTTAAATTTGATGAAATGGCCAACTCACACATACGTGTGGAATTAATTTGCGTGTTGCGTGCCTTAGTGCCAACTCACTAAAAAGTGAGGCAATTATGCCCTTTAATGCCACCATTTGAAAACCTTTTGCACTGGCCTGTACAATTTTATTGGTTGAAGGGCTCCTCGATCTATGCATATTTATGAAGGCCTACCGAACATATCAACACGAGAGATTACCTAAGATCTATTATAAAAGGAAATATTATGGAAGGACGTGTGGCGATAGCTCGTGATTTGCACATCCTCTGAAAAGACTGTGTAAGAGACATGATTAAAGGCTAATGTGTGTGGTAATAAACATCATTAATCGCCAACTTGTGCTAATGCAAGAGCCATTGATACTACTTTTCGCATAATCTCTTCTATAAATACCGCTTAAGAAAGCAGTTGCAATCATATTGAGAACCAATACTTAGTGATTTAGGATAGGAGCGAGTAGCTACATAGGATAGAAGTAATGGATACTCCCATTATATTAGTGAGCACATGCAGTCAAGTTGTCTTCTTAGGAAATATATCAGACTGCCATCTGCCACTAATGATGACCCATAGCAACCTTGTAGTCATAGATGTCATCAAATAGGTCTTAGGAGAGGATTTTGTAGGCTTTGAGGATCGCTACCATGTAAACACAGATATCACCTCCCATTTTGTGGCTTCCCTGCTTGATATCGCCTTGCCCAAACACCTTATTTTGCACCTTAATGACATGCTTTTCCATGATAAATATTTGGGTGGGTTGGATGAGGTGGTCTATTATGCATACCCCATTCAAGGTATTCCAACTAATTCGAACTTGAGGCATTTCATTGACGACAAAGTAGTCCCATGGCTGCCTTTGGTTTTTGGTTTTAAAACCATGTCTATGATGACACATCACTATCGAGTGTGGCGAGCAGCTGACTTTCTGTTGAAGATACATATTTTGGTTGAGGTAGAAGGGGTAGCATGGTATTTTGATTTCTGAGACTATATTTTCCCAAGAATCTTAACCCCCAAGGCTCCTCCTATTCTCTAGGTGATTTTGTAATTCTCAGACTTAGGCACAGACTTAGAGACCCAGACTCTTATTTTGGGGATGGAGAAAATGATGATGATGATAATAATGACATTGACTTTGATGAGCATGAACTTGAAGAAGAATATGATGACTAAGCAAGCCAATTCTCTACAGCAGCCTTTCTCTCTCTCTTTTTGCATTTTTCTCAAAATAAACAATGGCCTAAGAGCCTTTTTGAATGTATATATGCAAAGAAACCATATATATAATATAAAAGATATTTTGCTTTTGAATTCCATGGCTTCTTTGACTCAAAATGTTTGTCATTTCTTTCTTTTGCTTAGCTTGGGTCTAAAACAACTCAGAATTAAGAGCATAAAGAACTAGGACAAAAAGGGGCCTCCGAATAACATAAAGCAACACTATTTACAATATTTACACATAAAAACAAGGATAAGCCTAATGAAAAACTTAGAGGTGGATCTCGTTGACTGGGATCTCTAAAATCTCACCTTGTGAGTCCTCTAACATGAAAGCATTAAATCCCTTGCATTCAATAATGCGGAACGGACCCTCCCACAAGTTGTTGAATTTGGCATGGTGTCCCAGCTTTGCACCATGTTTGTTATATTTTAGGACAATGTCTCCTTGTTTAAAACTAGTGTCTAAGCTCTTTCTGTCAAACCATTTCTTGACAATTTGATGGCGGTTTTGGAGAGATTTGAAAGTTGCCTCTCTTTCTTCTCATAGCTCCAAGAGATCTACCAACCTTACTTCCATAGGCTCATTTTCCTCCAGCTCAAGGGATTTCAAGAGATACAAGGCTAGAATCTCTGATGAGATTGGAAAATGTGCCTCTTTCCCATATTTGATCTTGTATGGGGAGTTCTTTAGCACTTGTTTAGGGGTGACCCTGTCCGCCTAGAGTGCGCTTTCCAAATGGCAATGGCACTCCCTTTTATATCTAGCTCCAATTCTCTTGGTAAGATGGATCAGGTTCTTTTTTGTAGACTCGGCCAAACTATTCTCTTGCGGGTAGTAGTTTGAGGAATTCTTTTGGTAGATGCCATGGCTTAGAGAAAATTGGGTCAACCTGGACCTTGTGAAAGCTTTGGTGTTATCTAATATTATGGTTCTTGGTGAACCAAACCTTGTGACTAGCTCTTCTAAGAAGCTCAGAATCTCAATTTCAGTTGTATTGTTCAGTAACACTACTTCTATCCATTGTGTGAAATAGTTTGTAGCTGTGAGGATCCAAAAAAGGGTGTGCACGTCTTTAAAGAATGATGGCCAATAATAGCCTGTGTGGGTGATTTTCATTATTGTTGTTTGTGCTGAGAAATGATCCCTTGCGAGGCTACTATGAAACTCATGTAGAATCCTTTCAACTTGCTACCTATCTACACAATAGAGTAGAACCTCGTCGAAGTTTCTCTTGAATAAGACACCTTCTAGCAATGGATAGCCACTATTTTGTAGCCTATAGAACCTTTTCTTTTCCACAGGGAGGTCTGGAAGAAAATTTCTAGTTTGCATGAAGAATTTACTGTCAATGATCCAAGTCCTCTCTTTTAGTTCTGAATGCATCAACACCGTCTCATCTTGAGTTCCTCCCAGGTCCTCAGGTTCCTGAGGTAAGTATTCACATAGACCTTTGCCTCAAATTACCTTGGTAGGCCTAACATCAATATCATACTCAAGGATATTGGTAATCCAATTAGCTCTTTTTACGGTGATTTCTTCTTCCATGATGTATTTACAGACCGCGGGATAAGCCACATAGACAGTGGACTTATTACAAGCAATGAAATGCCTAAACTTCTTTAGGCCTTTTACAATGGTGAATGCTTCTTTTCCACAAAATTATATTTGATTTCATATGATTTCAATTTTTTTGAATGTAAAGCAATTGGATGCTCACCTTTAGACTTTGCATCCTTCTGGGTTAACACAACAACTATGCTGAAATCATTGGCATAAACATACATTAGAAAATCCTTGGACATGTTTGGATTAGCCAAAACAGGGGTAGATGAGATGGAATCTTTAATATTTTCAAATGCTCCCTTGGCCTCCAGAGTCCATTTGAAATGTATATCTTTCTTTAGCATGAGGGTGATAGGCCTTACCATTCCAGCGAAATCTGAAATGAATCTGCTAACGAAGTTGATCTTCCCCAAAAAAGACTAGACACCCTTCTTGTTCATCGGCAAGGGGAGCTCTTTGATAGCTTTCACCCGGTCTAGGTCAATAGACACTCCTTCTTTGGACAACACATGTCCTAGCAACCTCCCTTGAGGAACCCCGAAGATGCATTTCTTAGGGTTCAGAGAGACACCAAACTCCTTGCACTTATGAAAAACTAGATCCAAATGGTCAAAGTGATCTTCTTTGTGTTTTGAAAACACAGTTAAGTCATCCAAGTAAATCGAGATTATCTTGTTTATCAATTCCTAGAAGGCTATACCCATGGCCCTTTAAAAACTATCACAAGTAGTAGATAACCCGAAAGGAATCTTCTGATAGGAAAATGTTCCCCACTTGGTGGTGAACGTGGTTTATGTTGGTCCTTCGGTTTGACGAGTACTTGATTATAACTGGAGAAGTCATCGAACATGGAGAATATTTAGGACCTATCCACTGTATGTATAATCTGCTCCATCGAAGGAAATGGATAATGATCCTTCGAGGAAGCTTCGTTCAGGTCCCCAAAGTCCACACAAAGGTGGATGTTCCCATTATTCTTCCAAATTCGCACCAAGTTAGAAACCCAGGTGTTGTGATTAATTGGATATATAATTCTGGAATCAATCGGTTTCCACAATTCTTGCAATAATAGGGATTGAATCTTCGGGTTGACTGGTCATTGCTTTTGTCAGATAGGATTTGCACCTCCTTCTAGTTTGATTGTAAGATGGATTACTTCCAGATTGTAGCCCTTCAGCTCATCATATGACCATGTGACCACCCTCACATATTCATCACATAAATAGATTAGCCTATCTCTATCATGTTGGGGAACATCTTTACCAACCTTGAGCTTCCAACCATCTCTGACATGAAGTTTGGTATAATCCCCTTTGTCCGTTGTGAACTTCCTCTTGTCATTCTTGGAGTCTTCATAATAAAAAAGGTTCTCAAGAGTAATCAAACCTTTGGGAATTTTGTTTGTCTTTAACTAGATCACTTGGTCGCCATATGCCTTAGACACCTTAGGCTGCAATTGATCCATAAACTCCTTGGATTGTTGGATGAATATGGTTATATGCTCATCACTTTCAAAAACTTTCCAATGGGTATCATTGTTTGGTATAGCAGGTTTGACAACAATCCAGACTGAATATTTGTTTTCCAATAATTTTGATGCAGGATCGAACTACGATCCTATCATGGCCATGCGATTGGTAGCTTCATTTTTCTTTCAAGGAACCCTTTGAATATTAAAAGCTTTGAATCTCTCAATCAGGTCCCAAACTCTATGGTGATATAAATGCATGAAGACATGCTTTGTAGCTGATATTCCCTAGATCTGATGAATGATTAACTTTGAATCTCCCAAAACTCTCATTTGTTTGACCCCGAGGTGTTTTGCAAGGCTCAAACCATGAACCAAACCTTTGTACTCGGCCTCATTGTTGGAGCAATCAAATTGAAGATGAAAAGACCTCAAGGTTTTCTCTCTAGAAGGAGAAATGAGACAAATACTTGCTCCAAATATGGTTTTGCATCTGGCCCCATCAAAGTGGAGGGTCCAGAGTTTGGAGGTCAAGTCTTCTTTTTCTTTTTCTCTGACTTGCAGTTTCTTTGACACCCTAGGAATTGGTTGGTCTTCATAAAAAATCACATACGTCCCAATTCTAGTGGCATGGTAATTCCTATAAGGATCTGCATCTATTAATTCATTCAATAAAACCTCTTGTTTTGCAGATCGGTCTCCGTTTATTTCTTCATCTTCTAATAGCTCTACACATTTCATTTTACTTCCAGAGATGGATGTGTGGGCAGATTCAAAGTTAATCATAGCTTCATCAACTATGTGCTCTTAATGGAGAGGTTCATACAATATATTTAACTTATCCCCATGCTTAGTCCTAATGAGAAGGTGGGACCAATCCAAAGAGAGGTATCCTCCAACCTTCACGGTGAAATCTCGGGACAGACAAAGGCAAAAAACAGGGGGATATCAATGACTTCTACTTCTTGGGTCACCGTGATGCTAGGACAAGCAAATAAGGTGAGCAGAAGACTTTTTATAATGCTCACAGTCTATACTTTGTTTCCATCTAATTGCATGACCCCCCTACTTACAGGTTCATATTTCAAATTCAATACTTTCACTATTTGCTTGGGCATGATGGTAGTACTAGCACCAAAATCAATCATGAAATTATGAAGTAACTTATCCCCAACTATAAGGGTCAAAAAGAAAGGATTGGGCTTTGACTTACCTTCCTTTGTGTTAGCAGCAACCTCAAGGCCTTTGTTGGTAAGCACTACCGGGGTTCGCAATTGGTTTCCTTAAATAGGTCCATCACTCTTCTTGTACGATTCTTGTGTTGTTGACTCGACAGATAAATTTTCTAGTTTCATCGAGTGCCTCCTACAAATGGTCTTTCTGTTAAGGAATAGTGAGGATATCTCATAGATTTCAGGAGATCTCTCTTCAACTGCTCCACTATGTCAAGGATTGTACGAATGGGAGCCTTTGATTCTTTGACCTTGTAAGGTATAAAACCTTTTGCCTTTTGAGGACTAGAGACTGCAACAGGTTGCTCTGTTGGCTTCTCTGTATTTTCTTTCAACTGTTGCATCACAAGTTCTTTGGTAAACCATTGCTTGGAGTGGAGGTTATAATCGGACTGCACTTGCAGTACCTTTCCAGATAAGGTGGAAGCATCATTTGTAAGGACAATCTCCTCTTCCTCCATCCATGAAAAGAGGGCGTGATCTAGAGTGATTTCAGATTCTTTCTCTAAGGACATGCCCTGCATTTGGGCGGTAAGTGAAGTGTTATCCATACCTAGAGAAGCATAGACCCCAGCATCAGGGGCCCATTCCTTGACTCCTTTGTTTAGCCACCTTTTGTTGCAAGTTTTCTCTTGGACAATTTTGTGGCATATGAGTAGCGTTGCAAGGGAAACACCATGAATCGGTGTCATCCGTGAAGTTATTTTGGCCAACCACCAATTCTTTGTTGTTATTGGGAGGTACAGTTTACAAAGGGGTAGGCACAGGTACAAGTTGGTTGTTCGATTGAGTTTGATTAGCTTTTTCACCACCTTGATATTGGTTTTGCTGGTAAGGGGGTCCTGAGCTTTGGTAATTTTGTAAAGGGGGGTGAGCAGGCACTGCTTGTTGCCTCTTAAGGTTGATGATCTCATTCAAAAAGGTTCCAAGCAAATTTTTCATATCATTAACCTTTGTAGCTAGAGTAGAGGGAGCGACAGTTCTCTTGTTGAGCATTAGGATAAATATATATAGATTGAGGTGTGAATGTGCTCGGAGGCAACGATTCAAGCATTTGTCTTGGCAAGTCAGGAAAGAGGGGGATTGGAAGTCTTGGTGGGAGCTTCCTTGCATCAATTAAGTTGTTCTCCACCCGAACAACTAGCTCATAAGCGTCTGGAAGAGTGTTACCTCCCAAAGACTAGATCATGACAGATATGTCAAAATCGAAAGCTTTCAAGTAGAATACAAAATCCATGTCCATAGGGGGATGAGCAGATATAGGTATTATTTGCCATGCCTTTTGGAATCTGGTATTAAAATATGTCACAACTTCTTGGGCTGCATCAAAGAAGATCTATCGCCCTTTTTAGTAAATCGTTCGAAGAAACGATCTCCCGACTAGTCCTAGCTTCCTATTGAATTTGGCGTGAGGGATCTATACCAATCTTGGGCTTTTCCTTTGAAAGAAGTTGTGAGAAATATTAATGCTATGTTTTGATGTGTGACAATGTGTATAGTGCACACATCGGCCACGTCCTCTAAATGTTCCTCGGGGGTCTTAGAATCATCTCCGGTGAATTTTGGCAAAGCTTTTAACATGGATGTGGGGATAGCATCACATTAAGAAGAGGTGAATAGTGAGATAAGAGGGCTCCCACTATTCCAAGTAACTAAATTCCTCGAAGGTTGGACTACCATTGGGACGTGGGTTGCTTGGACAGGGATTTGCACTCCAACTCCTGATACTGCTTGGACTGCAACTAGGGGTGGTAACAATAAACTCATATTGGTTGTGGATTGGCTCCTAGTAATTGGCCTATGGCTCATACATCCTCTTTAGACAAAAAGAAAAATGGTCCCACCGGGCGTGCCAGAAAAAGAACTGTTGATGGATAAAATTGCTTCTATGAAAATAGCCTTACAGGAAACTCAATAATGGGGGACCTGTGCATGTTCACTGAGTGACCTCCAGGATTTTAGAAGCTGGATCTTCATACATAGGGGGAGAAAAGGGAAAAAAAGAAAACTTAAAGCAAAACTATTCTATAGCGATGCATTGAGATGATTTTATAATACTACAAGCACAAAGAAAACTTCACATATGTGTAGCTCTTAGGCCCATTACACAATCTACATGCCCAGAAAATCAAGATTGAAATATAAACAACAGTCCATTCAACATAAAGCAACAAATGTCATTCATCCACTAGATAACAAGTTCAAAAGACATAGTTTAATCTGCAGAGTCTTACAACATATATTCCTAAAGTTGTACAAAATTACAAGATGCACAAAAAGATATTCTTGCACATTAAAATATAGTAATCATAAAGGCCAAAGGCACAATTCGATTATCACAGTCTCAGAAGCATAATTACAAATTAAAGGCGTAATTCCACAACAATTGTCTATATTTTCTTCTCAAAATTATGAACCTCTACAAAAGCAAAAAGAAACAGTTATATATATGAGAACCAACAGCCAGACAGAGAAAACAAAGAGCAAAATCATATGCATCATTGGTAGCCCTGTTAGCAACTATGAAACAACCTGATGAGTGTTGGAATCCAATAACACTGAGAGGGGGGGTGAATCAGTGTTATATCAGAATGATTAATTTTAGCCTTATTAAAACATGGATACATCAACTGGTATACCGGTACATACAAAATTGAAAGAAGTAAAGTAACCAATAAGCCAATCACATAAATGAGAACCATAACACACAAATTTATACATGGAAAACCTCGAAGAGGAAAAACCATGGTGGGATTTGTGACCCACAATATCAATCCACTGGCCATATAAAGAGATATTATAAAATATGAGGGGCCTTCACTTGCAGGAAGGCTTACAGCCTAGAGCACACTGCTCAATCAGAAAAGGAGCCTCACTGACTACATAAAATTCCAGACTACAATTTGGAGAAGTGTGAACTATTGAGATAGCATCTTCTATGCCAGAATACAGTTCCGGTTTAAGCTCTGTATGTTCTATTCTGAAACCCTAAACCCTTTACCGGAATAACCCTTATATGAATTTCCTCACATACATGATCTCTCTAATATATTTCACATCATATTACATTTGCATATCCATAATCTCCTATCATATGTCTCTCTCAAAATTATCTATCAAGCTGACCTATATACCCTATACAAATTTACATGCCTTATGTCGACTTACAAAGATATATAAAATATCAAATTACATGGCGGCCAGATAACATAAATGCATAAATATTAAAACCAATTTTTGATGTCAAATCCAAGATATGTTGGCCTCCAATACCAATAACCTTTACTAAACCATGTCGGCCTGCATTGTCGGTGACCAAAGAAATCCTTTTGTCCTGCCGGTGCCTATGTAGTATCTGTGAAGTGCCTACCGGTACACAATTGAACCGAAGTATGAAGCCAAAACACAAAACCATGTTTCCATTAATGACAACATAGTGAAATCAACTAATTGAGTGTCAATTGTCAACAATCTCCCCCTTTGGCATTGATGGCAACACTCATGTGAAAAACGGTCAAGGTTTCATCTGTCGGTTTCATCCTGCCTTGCTCCCCTTGAGCTGAATATGCAAAATAATCCACATCTCCATAACTCCATAACTCCCCTAATGTATACAACTCCTTTTTTATTTTTCACATCTATACTACTCCCCCTTTGACATCAATGCCATCAAAAATTCTAAAAAGAATGTCAAAGAATAAGAACCATACAATGAATATCCCAAAATGTCTTACTAGAGCTTGACAAATTTCAAAAATTTTGGATAAGCCTTCTCCAATAACTCAAGATAAGTATCCCAACCTATTTTGAATGTGCCGAAAATAGATACAAGTCCACTCAATAAATGTGCAAATGATTCTTTCTCATTTACCTCCGTCAGTGTGGGCTTTCCCACCATATCCATGCATTCTTTCTTGTGAACACTGAGTGAATCCAACCGAGGACTCACCAAGCCTCTCAGACTTCTAGCTCTTCTTATTATTTTGTCTCTTTCCTTCTCAAGAACAAAATTTTGGTTCTCCAAAATCAAAATTTGACCATCAATTGATGTAGTCAATGAAATCAATTTGTCAAAAGAATTAGCTATACTTGCAATTTTCTCCTGAATTTCTTTTATCTTTTTATCCACATTAGTTGTAAGTATTTCAGTGTTACAACATACCCTATATATTTGTACATTGATTCAAAGAATTTTCTATTAGTATCAGCTTCTCATCAATCTTTTTCTTCTTAGATTCAATTATCTGATCAAATGCAACTCTCTTAGCTTGAGTAAACCTTTCTAGTGCTTGTCGGTTTGAGATTTGCTATAAGGATTGAAAATCCTTTGAAATATGCTCAGTGATTATCTCAAGATTTTTGGATGGGCTCACTTCATTTTCAATCTTACACTTCGGGACCAGTTGGTGTAAAATAGTGATTGATTGATCTATAATCCCTTTATCTGTAGATCCCTCCTTCATTAGTTTTTGTGTTGCCATCATCATGAGTTCAGTGGGATTCATCTCTGTGATATTTTTCTTTTTGACTTGTGAGGTGTCAATTGACAATAATGATGGACTAATTATCGGTTCCCTGTCGGATTCCCCTGCCTTCTCTTCTGAATATTTATCCTTTATAACATCCTCACTTGCATCGGTGGCTTCACCACTTGGTGTAGTCTATGTAATTGTCAGTTCCTCTTTAGGAACTGTAACCTCAACCTGTAAATTTGTATCCAGAGGACAATTATCCTCAATATTAGTATCTTGTACAATATTAGCTTGTTCACTCTCTATATTAACTGGTATCTCAATATTTGTTTGTACATCTGTATTTACCAGGGGCTCAATTTCCACTATCTTAATATTTTTCAAAACTGAGGGTGAAGTACCCATAATCCCCTTTCCTTTTCCTTCAACTAGGGTATCTACAGTGTCTGTCTTGGTTTCTGGTGAAGTAAAAAATCCCCTGTTTTCTCCAAGAAATTTAACCCATGCTTTTTGAGTCTCCTTTATTATTTCATTCTCTTCCTAGTATCAAACTAGTTATCCTATGTTTTCTATTGGAAACTTTTATGTCTGCCACCTCAAGTGTCTTTTCCATTTCATCTAGAGCAATAGTAACATAGATAGATAATAGCTCTTGAATTTTAATATGTTTATCTTCTTGCATGGCTGACAATCTTCTAGCATCTAGCATATTATACAATTCAACCGGTATTTGATTTTCTATTTCTATTAAGGCTTTCTTATAAATATCTAAGTATAATAGGACTGCTTCCTCTACCTCTCTTTATTCATCATCCTCTAAGTGTTCATAATAAAATTGAACATTCTTCAACATGTCATCCTTAGTGATTTAATCTACTAATTTTGCACAAGTTTTAGGTGGTATGATAGTAACATTACCAGATTCAATTGCTAAGTCGATGTCACTCTTCTTCTTCCTCTTTGCATTACCGGATGCAGCTGAAGGTGTTGCCTTTGGTGCTTGCTTTTGTGCAGGTATTTTGATTGTGACCTTCCTGACCAGTTGCTTCTTAGCTTCTGCCTTTGTTTCCTCTGTTTTCTTTCTAACAACCCTCTTAAATGCCAATGGTGTATCATCCTCATACTTTGATTCTGCAGTAACAGGCTCAATATGAACTTCAGGATCCTTCCTCTTTCTACCTTCATCCGAGACAACATCAATTAATGCTTTAATGTCCTTTGAGACCTTCTCCACAAATTTGCTTGCTTTCCCTTCCCGCTTCTCTCTTTTCTTCCGGTTGAACTCTGTTTCAACCTCTTAAGTTTTATGTTGTGTAGTACCACAGGGATTCTTTGCCTCATCAATTAGTGCATCAATCAACATTTTTACATAGGCATCAAGAATATGTGCATCCACCTCATAGCCCATTTCTTCAATCCAAATCTTTTGGGGCTTAACTTCTTCCATAAGTATCTCATCCTTCTTTACCATGAAGCATATGTTGGTTGAATATTTTTCTATAATATGCTCAGGTACCCTTACCCTACACCTCATAGATTTATGGAATGCTTTGAAATATCCCCATACCTTATCATCTCTTTGACTTCCTAAAGCAACAATTGATTGTTTCAATTGCCTCCCTATCGGGATGTCAAATGCTCGTTGCCTTTTACCAAAACTGGGTGTATCATTCATGAAATATAACATTAAGAAAACTATCATGTTGCCATACTGGAATTTACCCTTCTTTTCACCCTTAATTTTTCCTAAGTTTATTAACAACTCATCTAGCATCCAACCACATAGATCTAATTTTACATACTCTCTCATCATTTTGTATGTAGCCAAAATGCATGAATTGGAAACAAAATTTAGTCGGTTTGACTGAGTTACCTTATACCCGATGATCATGCTATCAAATTTGATGTATGTGTTGGTGATAGTGCTCACTTTCATGGATCTTTTGTCAGGTGTCGCGCCAGTGATCTTTTTCACAAAATCATTTGAAACCTTCTTGTTTGGATGTTGCCCAACCGATGGTAACCTAGTGATTTCTCGGATGGCTTCCTTGGTGATTTTGTAAGGTATGTTTAACAATATAAATTCCCCATGTACTATGCTCAAAACTTATTTGATTATCTCATCCTCAAATTCCAGAATAACCAGAATGTCAATAAACCCTAGGTCTTCAATATGCTTGTATGTGGGTTTGATCTTTCCAGATTCTCCCATCATCTCACTCATATACATGCCCTTAATTTTAGAAGTTCCCAAGTCCTTGATGTGACAGTGAATATATGCCCTAACATCCTCTACATAGACAACTCCCTCTAGAATGCGAGAAAATGCTCCAACCCAATCTTCCAAGGTAGCCACATGTGGGTACCGCTTGAAAATTGGCCTGGGGCGGTCCTTGACCTCTACCACAGTTGGGTTTGCAAAAAAAAAAGGAATAGATGATGATCTTGCTTCCATGTTTAAAGATAAATACCTTTTGATTGCTCTCAGTGAAAACCTCCAACAAATTCTTCTAGATGTCGGTGAAATTGCTCAAGAAGAAATCTGATTGCTCTGAATTGCCTTTGATCACTCTTAGCTACTCTTAATCACTCTGAAATCGCTCTGAATGCAAGGTGATTAATAATGAAGTGAATTCAACCTTTTAACCTTCAAGAAAAACCCTAATCTCCCATTGACATAAATGACTATCGGTGAAAGATACCGGATCTCACACAGAACATATCCATGCCGAATAATCATCTCCAATCTCTGGACAATCTTCAAGAACCTCTTCCTGGGGCATATGCAACATCTTCATGAATTTTTCCTACCCCTAAGGCATCTGCCTCAGTTAGCGGATGAGTTCCCTGCCAGTGCAGGAGAAACCTCTTCTACTAAATAAGGAACTGGGACATTCCCATATGATGATTGTTCTTCAGTCTTTCTAACCCATCTCTGAGTATGATCTTGCCAGATTTCACTAACCTTCTCTTTTCCTTTCTCATTTGATCCTCCATTACCAACCGGTGGATTTTTGCTTCTATAGAATTTAGCAATATGTCCAACCTCATTACATGCATAACATGTAACATTGTTCCTCTGAATTGCTTTGCTAAAATCGGTGAAATTGCTTGACCTGCACTAATTAGCCATATGTCCAAATTTTCCACAAGCATAGCCATTAACATTCAGTCTGCAATATTTTGTTTTATGACCATACTTATTACATTTAGAACATTTACCGGGAGCATAATCAGGGTTATGATTTGCTATGTTTCTACATTGCCTATCCATGTGACCAAATCTATTGCAAACAAAACATCTACCATTGAATTTATAAGCATTAAATTGCCTTACCGGTGCCTTATGGTTTTGATCTTCATTAGTAATACCGAAACTTTGTCCTTGCTCAAATCCAAGTCCACTAGAATCTCCAATCTGCCTTTGTCTCTTCTATAACTCATCTAGCCATGTTGAGCTGATCTTGAATTTTTCTTTGTACTCACTTGCAGTAGTTAAATATTCTCTCAGAATTATCATTTCTCTCTCAAGCTCTTGTTCATTACCCTCAGATTATACCAAATCAGTTCTCAACATATCATTTTCATGAACCAACCTACCACATTCTTCAAATTTGTTCTTCAAGGATACAACAAGATTTTCTTCCTTCTTCTTTTTGTCCTCAATATCCTTATACATCCTCATAGTTATAACTTGCATTTCATTTTTCATAACCATGTTCTCTTGACTCAATTTTCGACATTATTCCTTAAGTGCATCTTTCTCTTCATCATCCTGACTTTGCAAAAGTTCCTTCCTCCTAGCTTGAATATATGATAGTCTCTCTTGTAGGACAAGAATGAATTCCTTAGCAAAATTCAATTCATCTTATAGCTTTAAGTTCTTCAATGTTTCAGCATCATAATCTTCAAGTGTCATCTCAAGTTGCTTCTCCAAATCCATATCCATGGATTCCAGTTTCAGGATCTTCCTCAAGTTGTTAAACTTCCTCCGAGGCACAAGGCTCTGATACTAATTATTGGAATCCAATAACACTGAGAGGGGGGGGTGAATTAGTTTTATACCAGAATGATTAATTTTAGCCTTATTAAAACTGTTAGGGTTTCAAGCAGATCCGAAGCAAATATGAACTAACAATTATATGCAGATTTAAATATAAAAGATAAAGAAATAAAACAGGACACAGATAACACAGAGATTTAACGTGGTTCACCCAGAATGGGTTACGTCCACCATACACAGTCATCCAATCTTTCTTATTATCCAGCAAAAATAGTACATCAACCTTACAATGCCTTAAGCATCCCAACTGCTTATAACATGCGTTTTTAGGGCAACAAACAAAGTTGGCCTTTTTAGGTTTTTATTGCAATGTGGGTTTACATCAACAAAAAAATGGCAAAAAAATAATTTCATCAACAAAAACATGCATACATCAACCGGTATACGTGCTGAGTGTATAGTACTTTGTTGATCAGATGCCACATATCAACAAAAACATGCATACATCAACTGATATACCGATACATACAAAATTGAAAGAAGTAAAGCAACCAATAAGCCAATCACATAAATGAGAACCATAACACACAGATCTATATGTGGAAAACCTCAAAGAGGAAAAACCACAGTGGGATTTGTGACCCACAATATCAATCCACTGGCCATATAAAGAGATATTATAAAATATGAGGGGTCTTCACTTACAGGAAGGCTTACAGCCTAGAGCACACTGCTCAATCAGAAAAGGAGCCTCACTGATTACATAAAATTTCAGACTACAATCCGAAGAAGTGTGAACTATTGAGATAGCATCTTCTATGCCAGAATACAGTTCTGGTTTAAGCTCTGTCTGTTCCGATCTGAAACCCTAAACCCTTTACTGGAATAACCCTTACATGAATTTCCTCACATACATGATCTCTGATATATTTCACATCATATTACATTGGAATATCTGTAATCTCCTATAATATATATCTCTCAAAATGATCTATCAAACTGACCTATATACCCTATACAAATTTACATGCCTTATGTCGACTTACAAAGATATATACAATATCAAATTACATGTCGGCCAGATAACATAAATGCATAAAAATTAAAACTAATTGTCAATGCCGGATCCAAGATATGTCGGCCTCCAATACCGATAACCTTTAATAAACCATGTCGGCCTGCATTGCCGGTGACAAAAGAAATCCTTTTGTCCTGTCGGTGCTTGTGTTGGTGCCAATGTAGTATCTATGAAGTGCCTGTCAGTATACAATTAAACCAAAGTATGAAGCTGAAACACAATACCATGTTGCCATCAATGACAACATAGTGAAACCAACCAATTGAGTGTCAATTGCCAACAATGAGAAGCTGGATTAAGACAACTTCGACCTCTAGCACAACTACCACCAAATCTCCTAATAGCATATCAAAATGGAAGAACCCACAATTGTTACTCAATTGCATGTTGTTGGCGAAAAACACCTCATTATCTTGAAAAACATACTAAGGTCGCTTGATGGTTGCTTCAAATGCAACAAGGCAGCAGGAGGGAGCATCCTGGGGATGAAACAAAACTACATAAATGCCTTGAGAGGATCTGCCACATAGCACAAACGCAAACACCTTTTAGAGAAGTGGGCCCACCAATAGAGAGAGGCAATTCAACTTGCCACGCGTCAACATCTCTCATCTTCCTTACAGAGGACAAAGAGAAGCTCAAGCAATTCGTGCCATGCCACCACGTGGGAGACGTGAGGGTGCAAAAATTAAAACCTTACCCGAGGGAAAATAAAAAACTGATTCTCGAAAGGGGCACAATGGATAAAATTCTACAACGTCTAAAACAAAATTAAAGGCATCTCATATTGGTACAAACTTGTAGGATTGAAGTATGGATCTTTTTGGGGATCCATTTTTTCTTTGCTTCTTTGATATCTAGTAAAAATCAACATGCAAGAGATTTGGAGACTTATGACGTTATGTGGATATGAATATGATAAATGCCATGGATTGAAAATTGAATCTAAGATAACTGATGTTTTGAATTGATGACTTAATGCAAGTTTGATGGGAGACTAAAACAATCAAAAAATGTATCTAGATCTTTGCCACAATTATCAATATTTTTGATAGATGCATCAAACATGTACAAGACTAATGTGCACAAGCCCAATATACAAGGGGTACAAAATAGATCAATCTTAGAATTAGCCAAACGTCTAGGCTAACCTACTATTTTGATAGGATAACTTGACCCTCATGTTGAATAAGGTAAAATTTTAGCAAAAAGGTCAAACTAGAGATATGGGGGTTGTAAGATCTAGATAATCAAAGAAAAAATTTGGACTGATGTTGATTGGTTTTCTTGATTTGAAGTTTGATGGACGTTCGCTCTAATATGAAATTCTAAGTTTTATGGATGTAATGGAAAGATGACATGCAATATGGATGCAAAATTTTGGATGAAATTGATCTAGTTAGTATTAGGTTTGTTTGTGTATAGGTTTGACCATAAGAAGTTCTAACAGTTTAAGCATAGGAACAATATAAAGTGACAATTGCATAGGATCTCTCAAAAAAGAAGGAATAAATAAAAAACATGCACTAGAAAATCACAATTATGCAACAATATCAATCAATTATGCAAAGCACTCGCATAAATGCATAGGAACAGTGAAGAATTGCACAGTTGTTTGGGATATATGTGTAGATGTATGACAATTGTATAAAATACACAAATCCTAATAAGATGTACAACTAGGTTGTTTGATTGTAGTTTCATCTCGGTCTCAAGTCAGTAAGTCAATTCTAGGTATAAAATCTATGAAAGGTAGGCTAACATGATTGTTTCAACGAGACGTGACAAATGAATTTTCACAATGTGATCTAGGATTTAGATTGTTGACATTATTTAAGTAACTCGATCTTGGATGGTAGTATGATAAGATCAGTGTTCAGCCTCAAGTATTAGATGCACAAGAATTCAAATTAGATGCATACTAATAGAAGACAATTGTGTAATGACAATTATTAGTAGCATAAAACTAAAGGTCAATTGTGCAAAAAAGGGTTTCAATTGCACGAATGGTATAAGTTGATGATCAACCATAGGAGCCAATAATAATTTGAAAGCAAAAAACCTATCACAAAAAATAGATCAAGCAAAGATTGTAATGCTCTATAAAAACCAACACATTCTATGTTATTGCACAAACAATTATTGGAGATACAATATTAGAGGTACAATAAAATAGAATTCTATGGTTGCTATAGAGCATACAATGTTTTCTTTATCTATTTTGTGTGATAGGTATTTTGTTTGTAGATTATTCTTGGCTCCTATGGTTGATCATCAACTTCTACATGGTATTGAAGCTTTTTTGCCAAGTTCTCATCCGCATGCTTGAGGGATCCAACCTAAGGTTAATTTTCTATGCACTTAGGTTTCAAACAAAGGTTGCCATCATGTTTGTAGCATTGAAAATCCCTAAGATCGATTATTGTTTCATCAAAATTAGAGCAGTTGAGAAATTGTGTCAAATTGGCAAAGCGCACAAAACTTGAGGCAAAATATGGGGGTTGCTAAACAATTTGGACACTTTGGAGCAAAATGGAGGTCACCACTGCGCTTAGGAGGCCCAAAAACCCTAAAATAGCCTATCAATTTGTCAATAGAGCAAGGAATTCTTTGCAAATTTTTTTAGAAAGTTTACATTTTTGAAAAGTTTTTATTTTTGGAAACTTTCTATTTTTTAAAGATTCTATTTTGGAAAATTACTGTTTTTGGAAACTTTCTATTTTCAAAAAGTTGCTATTTTCAAAAAAAAATCCATTTTTAAGAACCCTTCAAGCCTTCCAAGTCCTAGTTAACATGCACTAAGTGTTTTGCTCATAACTTTGTCATACGGAGTTGAAATTGGGCAAACAAGATATCGTTGGAAATTTGATTTCAATGCCAATATGAATTTAGTAGTGGTTTTGATCAAATTATAGACCTTTTTTTTGTACTACGCCTCCAAATTTAGCCTTTAGTTTTGTGCTTTCAGGGCCATATCTTGCACATCTGGACTCCAATTTTTACTTCCATATATCGTCGAAAAGCTCTCAAAGTCCTCTATTCAGTTCTTAGGTCCTATTTTATTTAAATTTTAATCATGTACTCAAATATCTCAATATTTTCCTTTTGGGCTACATGCAAATCAGGTCTCTATCTATATTAAGGGTTTTTATTTTTGCATCTTCTATCATTCTTTGTGCATAATACATAATTATTTGATTGTTATAAAGCACATTATATTTGCTTGATCTCTTTCATGTGGCTGGTGTTTTATTTGCAGATTATTCTTGGCTCCTATGGTTGATCATCAAATTCTACACAAACTACAAAATCAGATGTGCATATTTAGAGCACAATCTCAAAACAAGATAAGACGTGTGTAGTTTCGATAGGAAGATTACTTTTATACAAATTTTGTAAATTAGATGTGAAATATCTTGAAATGTATGATTTGTTTCAATTGTTTATGGCAATAAGACATTGTCATAACAATGAAGATACAATGGAAAATGAATTTTTTTTAGGGTATAAAGGCCAATTGGTTTCACTAGTATTTCATAAGAAAGACACGCCAAACACAACCTAGTTATTAATGTGGTTATGTTACTCCTCATGGAATCATAAGGTTGATATCTATACCCTCTCTAATTGAAAGGTGGCATTCATACCCCTAGTGCCATATTACCATACAAAGGATAACTAGAGAATGTAGGGTCATGTACCACCATACACTTTTTACCTTGGAAAACTGGCCTTGCCCCAACTAGACTCTATCTTATCACAAGGAATTACAATGTGAGCACTTCTCCTCCATTTCAACAATGCACCACTTACAGTAATGATCAACGGTTTTAAAGGATTCTAATAAACAAGGTTCATGGTGGGGGGTTAAAGTGAATAGGGAGTCTATCTATAATAGACTAAGATTGGGAGGGTTCTCTCCCACTCTAATCATCAAATAAATCCCAACAAACCTAGGGTCTTTCCACTCAAATTCAAATAATGGTAGCACTCCTTGGGGTAGAAATTTCATTCCCCCCTCTTTACATAGCTTAACAAAAAATATGCTTGAGGTCAAAGTCGTGGGTGATGAAATCCTAAAGCAAGCCTCTCCACTGAAAAATAAAAAGAAGAGTGTTGGTATTTCTAGTGCACCCAAATTCACATAAATATGGGAGGAGAGAGCATATGTACACAATAATTCTTGAGATAATAGACAGTGTGCAAGTGCATAATATATGACAACCATAGTTCTCTTTCTTTAAGAAATTGAAGTATGAGCTAATCTAGAAATCAAAGACATATAAAGCCCTACAACGAATTTGTTTGTATTCTCAATCTTACGTTCTTCACCCAACAAGCATCAAAGAGACACACAATTATGATCAGTAGCTCAAAATTATAATTCTAGCTAGTGAAAAATGATAAACAATGATACTATAAAAAATAGAATAGATACACAAAAGTAGAAATCAAATGCATAAAAGTATGAAACAAAGACATCTAAATAATAAATAGTTGTGCAATTGTACCTAAAAATGTGAAACAAAAGTAGATAATTGTGCCAAAAGTATGGATCAAATTTGTATCACCTATTCTTGTATATAGACATAAGGTCTAAAAAGCACAAGCATGGAAATAGATGTCAATAGTGCAACACATGTAAACTAAAGCACAGGTCTGGGTGACAATAACGTTGAAAGAGGATACGAATATGCATTAATACATGTGAGACACTTGTGACAATTGTACAATAGTGCATCAAAAGTGCTTTGATACATGACAACTACACATAATGAAAACAAATGCACAACAAAACACATATGCAAGAATATTCACAAAACCTAGTTTTTTTATCACAAAAGACATCAAATCGACAAAGCAAGATAGAAAACCTACCAATGGTTTGTAGTCTATTGGTCTCTCATGTACCCTAACTTACTTGACATGTGATCGACTTGTAGGGTGTCTAACATCTTGATAATAGCCCAATGAACTCAAAGAATGACAAATGGGTGCTAAGAAATACTAGTCATCATTATTCATTTACGTATATGCTTATGAAATGATAATCAATTTAACTTTATTGACTAAATTTATATTATTTTTCTTGTGCTTAAACTAGCTAATTGAGAAATGAACCTAGTATTGATAAATAAAATAAACTTGTTTAATGTGTATTGAATCTACTTCATTCATTTAATAAGACCAACTAATCTAATGAAAATGAACTTTATTTTGTTAGTTACGTTTGTTTTTTGTTTATGTAGTGGTAGGCATAAGCACTTATGCATCTAGTATAGAATGAGACCCTATCTCCCCTATTTGTTTGAGTTGTCACCAGTCCTTTTATTTATACGTGTGTGTACATGCAACACATTGATATATATGGAAGACACTTTGTAATGTCGAAGACATCGTGTGGACACTTTGTTTTGAAGAATTAATCGTTGGTATATTCATATTTGCATATTTACTTTTACCGGCAAATAGGTCCAGGTTATCTAGGGTTACACCGGCAGGTTTATCTTTTCCAAATCAGCATGGCACGCTATGGATGTGATTTATTATTGATGTAAATGCATTAAGCCGACATGTTTAATCACTTATTGCATCGGATATTATATTGTTTGTAAAATGATTTTATTGTAATATCTTGTAGAGACGACCTACTAAAATTGGTCTTGGGGTATGGTATAAATGTAAGATCTTATTTGTAAGATCAAGTGTGGAATGCAAAAAAGAATGGAGTGAAGGTATATGTGAGATCAAGCAAAGGTATACACGAAGACATCATTTGAAGGTGAAGCTAGGTTTTTGTATAAGCATGTTAGCATTACATCGGTACTGAATCCAGCATATGAAGATGTTATTTTGTGCAGTACATTCTTATTGGATTTAACCATCCAACTGTAGTCAATGTGACTCCCATTTTTTGGTTGAGCAGTGAGCTCTAGGCTGTTGGCCTTTCTGCATGTGCAGACCCCATTTATGTACACTTACTATCTACAGTAGTATCATCTGATTGTGGGTAAGGTTTCCCACCGTGGTTTTTCCCCTTATAGGGTTTCCACGTACAATTATTGGTGTTATGTGTTGTGGATGACTTTATGTTTGTATTTCATGCATTAATCTTTACCGGTATAGCAATTTACTGTTAACACTGTCTACCGGCATACTTAACTGGTTTACCGGTATTAAGCATTAAGTTGGTTAATTGGTTTTTGGTTTGAATTTATTAGACAACCGATTCACCCCTCCTCTCAGTTGTCTCTAGGACCTAACAATTGGTATCAGAGCCAAGTCCTCTTTTGCAGAAGTTTAACAACTTGAGGAGATCCAATGTCTACTAATTATTTCAGGAAGGACAATCCTAAACTTGATGGAACCAACTATGGGATATGGAAGATCAGAATGGAGACACATCTAAATTGCATTGGAAAGGACATCTAGGAAGTAACAAAGAATGGTTATACTGCTGCTATACCTGGCCAGCCCAGTCCACCTAACTTGACAAAAGATGAAGAGAATGATTGCAAAGCAAGAGAAGCACTTTTGAGCACATTATCATATCAACAAATAATGGGATTATCAAATAGGTCTACTGCTAAAGCTATTTGGGATCATTTGGAAACACTAAATGAAGGAGATTCCACAGTCAAAATTGCAAAACTTGAAAGCTTCCAAGTCAGGTATGAACATCTGAAAATGGAAGAAGATGAAAGGATTTCTGCTTTTATGGAAAGAGTAAATGAAATTGTTTTGGGTATTAAATGTTGTGGAGGAACTTTGAGTGAGGATGAAATTGTTTCAAAAATCTTAAGAGGTTTGCCACTGGCATATAAAATGAAGGTTATTGATATAAATGAGTTGAGAACAATGTCTAATACATAAGTAACTAGGGATACATTGATTGGAAAACTTTCAGCCTTTGAAATTGAGGAATTTGGTCTTGTTGCTACTATAAAAACTGATTTGGCCTTTAAAGCATCAACATCATCTACTCCATCATTTGACAAATCAGACTGGAGAGGCTTTTATGCAAGAGAACTTGAAGAATCCAAAAAGGAGAATGAAGAGCTTGAAGAACTTGAAGCACTATTTGCAAGAAAAATGCCAAAAGGTCCAATTGGAAGCAAGTATGAAGGTAAAGCACCTTTTAAATGTTTTAACTGCAATAAGATTGGTCATATGGCTTCAAGATGCCCTGGTAGACATGCTAGACTAAGAGAAGAAGCTAGAAGGACATACAAGCCTAACCCTAAATATCAGAGATACATATTCAAGAAAAATAAGGACAAATCTTGTTATGTAGCTGATGAAGGAGTGACTGATGATTCTGATGAAGATCCGACAGACAATGGATGGGTTTTTGTTGCTATAACAGAAGATCAACTGGCACCTACAATACAACCGGTAGAACAAGCCCTAGTAGCTAAAGTAGAAGTAAATGATGAATGGATCATTGACTCAGGATGCTCGCATCATATGACAGGTGACAAAGGAAAATTCTTGAACTTTCAAGAATACAATGGCGGTTTAGTAAGATTTGGAGATGACAAAGCTTGTCAGATCAGAGGTAAGGGTTCAATATCTCTTGATGGTAAGCATAACACTGATAATGTCTAATATGTTGAAGGTTTAAAGCACAATCTCTCAAGTGTTGGTCAATTAGTTGAGAAGGGATTTCAGTTACAATTTAAAAATGGAAAATGCAAAATCATGAATAGAACTGGTTTAGAAATTGCAACCGGTAACCAGACTAGGGGTAATATCTTTCATTTGAATAACAATGAAAAGGCGTGCTTAATTGCACATACAGATGAAAGTTGGTTATGGCATAAGAGACTCTGTCATGTAAACTTTGATTGCATGGTAAAGATTAGTACTACTAAGGCAGTTAGAGATTTACCTAAGATTGTCAAACCTCATAACACAATTTGTAAGGAGTGTCAATTTGGAAAACAAGCTAGAGCTAGTTTCAAAAGTATTCCAGAAAAATCAAATAATGCTCTTGATTTAATTCACACTAATTTATGTGGTCCAACTAGAACAAAAAGCTTACAAGGTGATAGATATTTTATGCTAATTATTGATGATTATTCTAGAATGTGTTGGGTTACTTTTCTCAGAGAAAAATTAGAAGCACTTGGAAAGTTCAAACTATTCAAAGCAATGGTTGAAAATGAAACCGATAAGAAAATCAAATGTTTAAGATTAGATAAAGGAGGATAATTCACATCTAAGGACTTTAATACATTCTGCGAAGTGAATGGAATCAGAAGATAGTTATCAGCACCTCGGACACCACAGCAGAATGGAGTTGTTGAAAGGAAAAACATAACTATCTTGGATGCAGCAAGAAGTATGTTATCTGAAGCAAATCTACCACATGTGTATTGGAGAGAGGCGGTTAGCACTGGTGTCTATACATTCAACAAAGTTCACATCAAAGGTGAAACCGGTAAGACCCCTCATGAACTATGGTTTGGTAATACTCCTACTCTTAAGTATTTCAGAATTTTTGGAAGTAAATGTTATATTAGAAGATATGAGTATATTGGCACATTTGATCCTAGAAGTGATGAAGGAATATTTCTTGGTTATTCATCTAAGAGCAAGGCATATAGATGTTTTAATAAGAGATTGCAAAAAATTGTTGAGAGTACAAATGTAAAGATTGATGAACAATTCAGAGGAACTTCAAGGTATATAGACTCTGAACTGGCAACAAAAAGTGTGACAAATGAACCTATACTGAATCCATTGATACAGAATGAAGATCCAGTTACTCCGGTATCATCAGAGGATTCCATAGTAATTGAAGAACAACAACAAACTAAGACACCCCGGTACGTAAGATTGGATCATTCTGAAGATCAGATAATTGGAAACAAATTTAAAGGAGTTATAACAAGAGGAAGATTGGCAAATGAAGAGGTATGTCTTATTTCTCAAATTGAACCATCATTTATCAATGAGGCATGTGAAGATAAATTTTGGATTAAAGCTATGGAAGAAGAATTAGGACAAATTGAGAAAAATAATACTTGGACATTAGTTCCCCGGCCTAAAGATAAAAATGTAATTGGAACCAAATGGGTATTTAGAAACAAACTTAATGAAGATGGTAAGGTTGTCAGAAATAAAGCAAGACTAGTGTGTAAGGGATATTCTCAGAAAGGAGGAGTTGATTACAATGAAACCTTTGCACCGGTAGCCAGAATTGAGGCAGTTAGATTATTCTTGGCTTTTGCAGCTCACAAGGACTACAAAGTTTATCAAATGGATATTAAATGTGCATTTTTGAATGGAGATCTTGAAGAGGAAATATATATTGAACAACCTGATGGATTTTCCTTGACAGATGACAATGATATGGTTTACAGGTTAAGAAAAACTCTGTATGGATTGAAACAAGCCCCAAGAGCTTGGTATGCAAGATTGGATAAGTATCTTTTAAAGATTGGTTTTACTAAAGGAAATGCAGATAGCAATTTATATTACAAAATAACTAATGATGACATCTTGATTATTGAAGTATTTGTTGATGATATAATCTTTGGAGGAGAAGATGGATTATGTAAGGAATTTTCTATTAAAATGCAGCAAGAATTTGAAATGTCTATGATTGGAGAAATAAAATTCTTTTTAGGTTTACAGATTTCACAGACTGATAAAGGTATATTTTTGAGTCAATCCAAGTACTTGAAAGAATTGCCAAAGAAATTTGGGATGGAGAACTCTAAACCGGTAAGCACACCTATGACTACAAATGACAAATTATCTCAAAGGGATGAATCTACACCTGTTAATCCAACTAGATACAAATCTATGATAGGAGGTTTACTGTATTTGACACAAACTAGGCCTGATATTATGAATGCAGTATGTATTGTTTCTAGATTTCAAAGTAACCCTAGGGAAAATCATGAATTAGCAGTGAAAAGGATTTTTCGGTACTTACAAGGCACAACAAATCTTGGATTATGGTATCCTAAAGATGAAAATTTTGACCTATGTGCATACAGAGATGCAAATTGGGCAGGAGATGTGGGTGATAGAAAGAGTACCACTAGAGGAGCATTCTTTCTTGGAAAGAGATTAGTTTCTTGGTTGAGTAAGAAACAAAGTTGTACATCTTTATCAACAACTGAATCAGAATATGTTGCAGCAGCATCTAACTGTACACAGGTATTATGGCTTAAGCAAATGTTGAAAGGCATAAAGGTAAAATGCAAGGAACCCATTACTATATATTGTGATAACACTGCAACAATTGATATATCCAATAATCCGGTATTACATTCTAAAACAAAACATGTTTCTATCAAACTTAATTTTCTAAGGGAAAAAGTTGAAGAAAAAGAGATAAAACTAGTTTATGTGAATACTAAAGAACAACTTGCAGATATTTTCACAAAACGTTTGCCTGAGGAGACTTTTGAATATCTCAGAGATCATCTTGGAGTCATACCACCACCGGTAGAGACTTAGACAGTTGATGATTGTCATCAACCAGCAGAATTAAAAAGACAAATCTTTATTCCGGTCTTTGATGAGGAAGCTACTTCTCAGGGGGAGTAGTTGGTATTTTGTATAAAATTAATTTTTGTAGCTTTGGCATTTGATGTCAAAGGGGGGGAGATATCTATGGAAAAACACATATTGCTCCCAAGGGGAGAAATGGAGATTGCTGGTTTTTGGTATTTGGCATTTCTGTTTTGGCACTTTGATGGTTTTTCCATCTTGTGTTGCCATCAATGCCAAAGGGGGAGATTGTTACTATTTTGGTATGGTTTTGTCATTGATGTCAACACCTACTGAAAACAAGCACTTTGAGATCTAGCAACATTCACCGCCAAGCAAGTAACTATTGCACAGTTATTGGTATATGGTTCACCGGCAGGATATAATGTTCACCGACACTTGGAATGATATGGAAGACACTTTGTAATGTCGAAGACATCATGTGGACACTTTGTTTTGAAGAATTAATCATTGGTATATTTATATTTGCATATTTGCTTTTACCGGCAAATAGGTCCAGGTTATCTAGGGTTACACAGTGTAATGCCCCGCCAGGAAACCCCGAAGGGATAAGCCAAAACACAAGAATAGAGTGCAATATTTTTTTTTTTTAAAGTTACACCACATTAAGATACAACAAGATATCAAAGATTCAGATTACATAGCGGAAGACATCAACTAACACCTAAAGAGTTTCCCAACGAGATTACTTAAATTTCACAATTCACTAAACTCACACAATTAATCCAATAAGCTGATTATCTTAACAACGAGATAATTCTTAATCAGGATAATTTCTTTCAGAAGATGGAAATATAAATCACAAGCAAAGATTCATCCAATAAGATCTATTCATAATCTTCATTCAAGCTTTTCATTAAAATACAAGCCATACATCTAATATTCTAACACACTAGAATTTCATCATATACATATGAGATCTTTTCAAGCATACTTAATTTCCTTAACAACATCTTAATATATTCCATTACTCTAAGATACATTCTTTCATATTCCAATTTATTGCATTTTAAAAGACGATTGCATACATGCATCTACAATAAATCTCATCAAAACCACTTGTGCATTCGATCAAAATGGCATTCAAGAAAGGACTGCATATAAGCATTTAAAGTTAATTTCATCTTATCCACTCATCCATTCTAACATAAGCTATTCATACACGATAAATTGAATGAGGGAAACATAAGAGAATAACATCACATAACACCATAATGATCTCGGAGTTCACCCCTAAAGGGCTACATCTCCGGGTCTACTCAACTGCAAGACCCCTCTGATAATTAATAAAGTTAGGAATACAAGAGGTTACACCATTACAATCCGGCCATCAAGGCGAAACATAAACAATATACAAGCGACCACATCGGTCAATAAATGCATAAACGATCCTTGAAAAGAAAAGGATCCAGCTGAATATAATCAAAACTAATACAAAGGTCCACTGGAGCATCCACAAAACTGAGTCATCACCACCCAAGGTCTAACATGAAACCAAGTACTCACAAGGGTAAAGACAATAGGGCGACCCACAAAAGTGCTCCTAACAGGACAAAATGACAACACACTAGTGAACGTAGGGACAAGTGTCATCACACAACCTGGTACGGTTACCATGGCAGGTCTTCATAGGTTCCGACCCCATACACTGGTTACCCTAGCAACCTAATCCGAACCTCCGGCCCATCCAAGCCTCATGTGGACCCACACATCCTCCCGTGAAGACAAGGATGATGGTTTGCCATTTCAGGCCTTCTCACAGCATGTCGAGTCTGTGTTAGCACTCGTCTCATGTGTGAGGCACAATTATCTTACTTAGAGATTACATTCTAATCTACTGATAGGTTATCACTTATTAGACTCACTTTCGACGGGTTACCCAGCAGCCACTTTGGGCGCAGCCCCCAATCGAAAGCCACTTTCCCATACGACACTAGACTATACTCAGACGAACTCAAAAAACCAAGGAATAGACATGGTCAGACGAACGGAGTTCAAGAAGGAGAGAACAACCATCTGGTCAAACACGAATCATCATTCGACACCCACACAAAGGATATGACCAAATACGACACTACCACAAAACAACAGTCAACTCAGAACCGAGGACTGAAACAGGTACCCCAAATCAATCCATACGACAGGGTCCTATAAAACAAAGCACGACTTGCCATTACATAAGCAAAAGCGAATACAAAAATTAAACTCGCAAAGGCAATAATCGGAAAAGACAATATTTTCTCATATTGATTTAAGCATAAAAGTTGATCCAATTCTCTGATTGATCTAAGTTTTCAAAATGCATTGACAGAAAAACCACTGTTACCAGGTGAGTACAATACCACAATTTGCAATAGTACCATTGTCTATTTCTCAAACAGAGGAAAAAAATAAATTAACCATTCATTTTACTAAATGAGAATATCAGTAACTAAACAATTTTCCCAAATGATACTTAATTAAATTTCCAAAAGCACATCGTTTAAATTCATAATGTCCAAGCGTTAAATATTCATTTCTAACATTTCCAGATGGCCTATATCATTAAAATTTTCAAACAATATATATTCTTGAATAAAGTATGCTTTATCTCAAAAAAATTTCCAATATAACAATATTTCATCTTCCCAAAATATACACAATCAGTATTAAATCTTGCATAATAATCTAATTAAATATTCATCAGCATATATACATTTATTCTCATTGATAAATATATATTAATATTAATTAATAATTGATTAATCACTTTATATTAAAAAAAAGGACTTTTAAACTAATAAATTTATTTATTAATTTTTATTTTTTTTAAACTAAAAAAAAAATAATAAAAAAAATACAAACTAAAAGGGAGGGTAGGGGTTTCCACGTGGACCCCACGTGGTCCCCATGGGAAAGCTCATGCAGCCCCCAAAGGGGAAGCGCTGCTTCCCAAGGGAGCACGCAGCTCTCCCCAAAGGGAGCGCTGATGTTCCCAAAGGGAAGCACGCAGCACCCCTTGGGGTGCGCTACTATCCCAATGGGATACGCGGCCCCTTAATAAATAGCAAATTTTTTTTCTTTTTATATATTAAATTTTTTTTTTAACAAAAACAGTCATTGCTAAAAAAAAAAACACAGTTTCCAGCCAGTCTCAGCAGAGACCAAAATAACTAAATTTTTTTTATTTTATTCTCCATTTACAATTTCAAAGAAAACCCAGATTCTCTTAAACCAACAACATATTTGCTAAAAAGATTTATTAACTTCCATATATCCAACCACAGACATAAATCTCTGATTTAAGGCATGAAACTGAAGGTATTCATATGGGACTTAATTTTTTATTTTATTGAAAAACAACATAGAAATTTCTAGAATATGAGAAGTTTTCAAAATTGAAAGGATAATTCTTTTGGGCATAAGAAAGCTCATCTTCCATGCAAGGATGCAAACAATAAACCAATGCCAACTAATTCCACAATGATTCATAACCTTGAGGCAATCAATGGAGAAATTAAAACCAAATAGCATGAAGAACATCCAATGCCCATTTTTTTTAAATTTAAACAATAACTAACTGATAACCAGAATTCTTACCTCAGTAAGCATTCCTGGAAGGGATCTGATGAAGAGCCCCAACCTGCAGCTCAAGAAATCCTTCTCCTTCCAAAACCCCCCAAATTTCATCCCAAAAATATTTTTCCAACAAAACATTTTTCCAAAAATATCCATCCTCCAAAATTTTCAAAAGTCTAGGTTATAAAGATGAGTTGACCAAAATTTCATTTTTTTGGAATTAAATTTTTTATTTAAAAATAATTCTCAAAAATAATTCTTTTCTAACTATATCAATAAATTGAATTGCTTTTCCCCGTTAAAATTGATTTTCTCACTCAACTGAAATTTAACCTTTCTATTTCAAAAATGCCAAAAGATTAAATTAATTCTATTGCAGTTAAATTTAAATCTCTCTTTTTCAATAGCATATACAAAATGTATTTAATATTCAAAATCAACCATTTAATTGAACTTACTCCCAATTTAAGACGAGCAATCCAATATCAATGATAATCGCATAACGAAATCCCGATTAATTTAGTCCATTAATCTTTAATGCACAAACACATATTTAATCAAATTAAATACTAAGGACTAATTAATCAATTTAACCATACACACCAAGCACACAAACCAAGAAAGTCAACCAGACAGGCGACTCGCAAACCCAAATAAAAAGGGAATACCGACGACGACTAACAGTGCTCACTTGAGCACGGCTATGGTCAACTAGGGTCTTACGACCACCTAATCCAACTCTAAGGATAAAAAAGGTACACTCAAACCTGCAAATCCAGGTGAAGACGAACCTCGCACTCATGCGACATTGTACCTAAAATCTCCTACAACCAAGAGTCATACATGCATACATATATAAACTTAATGAAAGCGTTAGCCCGATATTAATACCACGAAATAGGAACACTAAACAACTTGCATACAACTAGTGTGAAAACCACATCAACAGCTATGCGTTAAATCAAACATCTGACTATAACATTATATTAAGATAAACTAACCAAGATTAAACCGAGATTAGAAATTGATTAGGGCAGGGGTACTACACACCGACAGGTTTATCTTTTCCAGATCAGCATGGCACGCTATGGAGATGATTTATTATTGATGTAAATGCATTAAGCCAACATGTTTAATCGGTTATTGCATCGGATATTATATTATTTGTAAAATGATTTTATTGTAATATCTTGTAGAGCCAACCTACTAAAATTGGTCTTAGGGTATGGTATAAATGTAAGATCTTATTTGTAAGATCAAGTGTGGAATGCGAAAAAGAATGGAGTGAAGGTATACGCAAGATCAAGAAGAGGTATACACGAAGACATCATTTGAATGTGAAGCTAGGTTTTTGCATAAGCATATCAGCATTACACCGGTACTAAATCCAGCATATGAAGATGCTATTTTGTGCAGTACATTCTTATTGGATTTAACCATCCAACTGTAGTCAGTGTGACTCCCATTTTGTGATTGAGCAGTGAGCTCTAGGCTGTTGGCCTTTCTGCATGTGCAGACCCCATTTATGTACACTTACTATCTGCAGTAGTATCATCTGATTGTAGGTAAGGTTTCCCACCATGGTTTTCCCCCTTACAGGGTTTTCACGTACAATTATTGGTGTTATGTGTTGTGGATGACTTTATGTTTGTGTTTCATGCATTAATCTTTACCGGTATAGCAATTTATTGTTAACACTGTCTACCGGCATACTTAACTAGTTTATCGGTATTAAGCATTAAGTTGGTTAATTGGTTTTTGGTTTGAATTTATTAGACAACTGATTCACCCCCCCCCCCCCCCTCTCAGTTGTCTCTAGGACCTAACATATGCATCTAGTATAGAATGAGACCCTATCTCCCCTATTTGTTTGAGTTGTCACCAGTCCTTTTGTTTATACGTGTGTGTACATGCAACACATTGATATATATGCCACCTTTTATGGATAAAGGTGATAACACCTTTCTAGTTGTGTGTCTATACATTTTTGTGCTTGTAGAGAGTTAGTACGAAGTAAATTGTCATGTGTGATGACAATACTTGTGAGCTAGACTGCATTGCATTACGTTTAATGTTGCAAATTTTAATGCAAAAAAATGTTTTTGTTGTTTAATCCGTGCATTAGAAAATATCTAGGAACTACTTGAATAAATGCAATCGACTATCAAATAAATCATCTAAGAAACACATTCAAATTGATAATTAAAATAATTAAAATAAAATAATAAGATAAAAAACTAAGTGTGATATTTGGCTCAAAATTTAATGATGGTAATATGTTGTGATGGATGTTAGAAACTAATTCTCTATGAATGTGGATCTAAAGTTACACATTGCATCTAGAGTTACACATAAACTTGTACTATAACTTGTAGATCTAATCCAATAGATCATGGATTATTGGATTTCACTTGTATTGATTTGCAATGTTTAAATATGCATAAGTAAAAGTAGTGTTTAGAAACACCTTTGAAAAAAATGTTGAATTTGTGTGTGTGAAAAGTGGTAATCTACAAGCTATAAGGCACAAACACTTCAATAAATCATTGCATGCATGGTTAGATAGATATAATCATGAATATAAAAACCATAACAAATTGACATAGTCACTTCTAAAAGATGTGAGTATAGACTTGCTCTTGGATTTGTTTAAGCAATACTAGTGACTAGACTACACCAAGACGAAGGATTTAATCTATATGAGCACAAGATTGAGATAAGTGGATGCAAGATTAAGCTAGATGGATGCAAGATTAAGCTAGATAGATGCAATATTAAGCTAGATAGATGCAAGATTAAGCTAGATAGATGCAAGATTAAGCTAGATATGCAAGATTAAGCTACAAATGATTAAGCTAAATATGAAAAGATGCAATAATCTCAAAGCACAATATTCTCAATGACTCTAGAGCAAAAACTGCATAATAACAATAAATCTCCAAGGTGTCTCGAATGAGAGATGAAAGGCTAGATTTATAGAGAATCCAAAGAGAGACCAACGATCAAGATCGATTAATGATGAGTGGTTGAAATTCCTCAAGAAAAAACACAATCCATGTGAATTGAAATAATTGGATGCTTTGATTCAGTTTCAAAGAAGATTAGATTGATTTAATCTTGAGATAAATTTCAATTAAAGCTCGATTGAATGCATTAAAATTATAAGTCTGAGTTTTCATTGGAGATAAAATTAGTTGATTCCATGCACTTGAGATAAAATTAGTTGATTCCATGCACATTCCTCTTATTTGCTCAAGATCTTTGTTTAGAAAAAGCCTCTTGAATGCAACTAAACTTCTTTCCTCAAGATTTGCTTTGAGTTTTATTTTTAGAGAAAATGATTTGTTCAATTTAATTGCTTTCCTTGCTTTTCTGAGATTTCTCAAGTTATCTCAATTTTAGAAAAATAAATACCTCAAGTTGATTTCTTTTCTCAATTTAATTCCTTTTTTTGCAAATTTAATTCCTTTTTGATGATTTAATGGCAAATTTATTTATTAATTAAATTTGCTAGGATATTTTATTAAATAAATATGACAATTGATTAACATGATTTACTTGGAATGATTAATTAATTAAATAAACATTTAATTAGTTTAAGATGATTTATTTGCCATGTGACATTGATGACTGAGGAATTAATTAATTAGGTGCTCAAAAAATTGATTTAATTGCCTTTGGTTAGGACCTTGGTGATGTAGTCGAGATTAGGGGCCCATGGTTTAGATGACAATTTTTAGGGTATTACATTTTCCCCTTTGAATTGATGTGCGAGCAACACATTGATTCAAAGAATAGTTGATGTCAAAGCAATATTAGTTCTCAACTTGTTGGATCAAAAATTGATGAAGAGCGAAATGTTCAACTTGATTTGAAGCGATGAAACTGAACAAGTTGATTAAAGCGATACCGATCCTAAACTTGATTGAATTAGGACCGATAAAGAGCGAGATACCATTCTTGAACTTGATGGATCAATAGACGAGCACCAATCTAGAACTTGATTGAACTAGAATTGGTTGAGTGAAGAGATAAAACTGATTGTGAACTTGATTGAACAAGAACCGATTAGCGAAACAAAATTCTAGCTTGATTTGATGCGATGAAACTAAACACCTATTTGAATTGAGCGTGTGATCACTGTCAAAAAGAATCTTTAAACCCTTGATTAGGTTTAAATAAATAACCAACTTGATGATTTGTGATGAAACTGATTATCATTAAGAGACTGATTCAGATGAAGACGATATCGACTTGATTTGGTACGATGAAACTGATATGTCCCTAGAGATTGATTGAAGTTCAATTAAGCTTTGTTTTGAAAAGATTTTTTGCTCAACTTTTGATGAAGATTTGAAAAAAAAATCTCAACTTTTCAATAATGTAATCACTGATAATGTTGATGTAATAAGCATGCCCCCTCGGGTGCGAAATCGAAAGATAGTGAGATCGCAATGATTTTAGGCAATTTTGTTAAAATGATTTATTGATGATAATCTGAGCACCGAGATTAATGCAAGACTTAATTTGAAATCAGAGTTGATTCAAAAAATATTTGAGCATAGAGTAATGTGAAGAATGACGCGAAGATGAAAGTGCTAGGTGGTCAACATTGTAAGAATTTGACTAGAAAATTGACATTAGATTTCGATTTTGATCCCAAAATTAGCGAATAAATGATGATTGTTTCAAATTCAGGCTCTTATTCAAAGGATAAAGATAATAATGTTATCATGCGGAAATCAATGTAATGCAAAACATAGTATGAATGCATCCTAAAACTTAGTCACTGGATTTGGTATGCTTAATTATCATCACTGAGTGTTTTACAATGTCGGAGATAGACATAAGCACCAAGGCATGAAGAGCTAGGATGTCCTGAATTTCACGTCCTTTTGATCTAGCAAGTGAACATAAGCACCAAGGCATGAAGATCCAAGATGATCTGAATGTTGCGTGCGTGCAAACACACCAAACAAAGTAGATTTCCTTCCTTTTCATATGCAACATTAATTAACTTGTTCGCAATGACCCTTTTATCATTCATAGCTTAGGACAAATTAAGCATGCATCCAGATTGCATAATAAATAAATTTACTCAAAAAGACAAGGAAATGATTCCTACCTCCCTGTAGCATACAAATAAATGGATTCAAGGTATGTGTGGTGATTTCACCTTGATGTGAAGGCACTTATCACAGACACCCAACTTATGAGATGTTTTGAGATCATCGAAATCACTCCTACAAGCAGAAAACAAAGAAAAATATTATGCCCCCAGTCCTTGCTCCTCTTAGTCAAGATATACTTTCTCGAGTTACTTAGAGGAAATAATAATTGAAAACCAATTTAAAAGACAACACACAAAGAAAAATGTCAATCATATCTCAAACAGTTTTAGTGATTGTTTTCATTGTTCTTGTTTTGCTTGTTTACTCAGTGGTAAAACTCTACAGTGGTTAGGAGACAGGTGACTAACTCAGATTGGACAACCTGGAACTACCAATATAAAGATGACTTGGTTAAACTGCTTAGGACATTTAGATTGATTAGTCGATTACCCTAAGACTAGGACGTTGATCGGTTTCAAGCCATGAGGGCTCTAAGAAGAACCAAGGTGTCACGAAAGCAACTGAAGAATACGTACAAGCTAAAGCAAAGATGCAACACTTTAGTACAGGAAGTAAGACTAACCTGGACAAAATCCAACAACCATATTGATCTATGCCATTGTTTTGATTTATGTAATTGTTGATTGGAATGTCCAATTTCAAAGAGTGAGTACCCCGTATAAGATCGATCTATCTGGTTTCGAGTGTACCCTTCCTTGTATAAGACATGTTAATGTTTGATAGAGTTTGATAGATTGATTAACAAGACATTGGATAAGTTTGATTGTAGACTTTGAGAGTTCGTCTATTGTTGATTTGGTTTGATGGATGGTCTATGTTTTCTTGCTTTGATTTTTCAGTTTTTGATTTTGTGAGTTTTTTATTTTTAGGGTTTTTCAGGACTTTCTATGATTTTTTTATTTTTTCAGCTATGCCCCAAGTATACAGACCTATATGACATGATGATCTACAGAATGCATGTGGAGACAATAAAATTTTGATATGACCTATGTTAATGCAATATGCATGATGAAGATGCATTTCCTATTCGAACAAGGATGACTGTGTTTGTTTATCGCTTTGTAATACACCAATTGAATTGGAGGTACAAAACATTTCACATCTAAGCGATCAATCGTTCCTTAAGGTCCTTTGGAACATCCAAATTAACACACTTAGTGACTAGGATTTACAAATGGAGACGCGAAAAAATTCCCCATTGGTTCTTGAAACTTTGATCTTCTTTTGCCCATGTGCGTGCAAATGAGTTAATTCCCTCTCTTGTGCTCACTAGAGATTCTTAGCATCATATATGACTAGTTATGTGGATTATTGTAACTTCAAAAGTATCCCGAATAGAGGCTCGCTGCCAGAAAGCTTTTAGAGCTACGATGAGGTAATAGACTGTAATTTCTCAAATATTGCTCCATTTCCAGCAGGTGTCCATAGCCCTAATGGAGTTACTCGCATGTTCCCATAGTCAAGCTTTTTGTCGCACTTGTATGCGTGATATTCCAGTTATATATCATTGCTCTTTTGCCTTGAGATGGATATTTGGCATAGCACTTTCTTTTTTATTTTTCTTGCCTTGACTTGTAAGTAATGAAACCTACTTGGGTGTGACAATTACAACGGCGTTGAAGTAGAATTATAGATTTTTCACTAGTGATATGATCAACTAGGTGTCTAGAATGAATTAGAGATTTTGTTAATGTGTTTGAGATATAGCAATTGATAGGTTTTGGGTTAACAAGTCTCAAATAGTGAAATCACTACCCAACCATAAGTAAAGCATCGTCATGAGGTGATGTTGAAAATAAATGACCTTAGGATCTCAAAGACTTCATGTTCGAATATCTAAGAAAAGAGACGACCCTTATTTGTCTTGAATGCAAAAAAATGATAAACTTGGACATTTGCCTTGTTTTATTAATGCTGTTATATGAAAATGCATAAATTTGTGAATGCGATGCATTTAAAAAAGAAACTATATGTGATGCAGTGCTTTGAATAAAATGATATGCAATGAAAAAAGCAAAACTTAAACTAACCCAACCCTTAGATATGATATCATTTAAGTTGTATTGTTAGAAATTAGGATCTTAGGATACTAATCATTATAAACAATAGCATAAAGTAAATGAAATGAGAAACATACATGCATAAATGTACACATTACACAAGATATACGTGGGGAAAACCCTTTCGGATAAAAAACCCCATAAAGCATCATTTTATTAAACACTTACAAATATAGTCTATCATAAAATAGACTTGAACCTGGGGATACTCCTCCAATACTTCCACATGGCCAATAATACCTCTTGTGCATAGTGATACAACTCACCATATAGCTCCAAATTTACACCACTCTCAAATGAGAGAGAACCTCCTTAAACATAGGAGGAACGATGGCTTCACTAGTCACACCTTTTCAATAACCCCCATTCATAAATAATTAATAATCTAACATTTATTAAATTATTATTATTTCAAATGGGACATGCTTATAAAGCATATAATATATAAGGTTTAATAATCTTATATTAGAATATTATATATGAATGTTATTAGGACGTGACCCCTAATAACATTATGTTCTAACATGTATGCTATTCATAGGGTCAGGGAGTTTTGTGTAGGTAGTTCATTGGTCTTTGTTTGAAGAGTTGGATAAATATGCCTTGTCCAATAGGATATAAGGACTCAACTAAGTGTACATGTTCAACATCTCCAATGTTGATTTCCTTAGTTTTTGGATTTTGTGATGAAACTAGGGTAAAGTCTTATGCAAAGGATTGGATAAGGGGAATGGAAGAGTGAAAAAGAGGTGTTGGATAATTGATCAGATATTGAAAGGTTGGTGCATGAGTGAATGAAAATGTTGACGGGATCAACATTGGCACACATCTTGAGGTGTGGTGTGATGAAGGAAAAGTGGATCTCAAATTTTGAGATTTGGATGAAGGAACAACCAGGGATTTTGGGACATAAGGATCCAAAATGGATGAAGGAGGTGATTGAGGAATAGATTTGGAAGTTTTGGATGGAGGAACAACAATTTTGGATGTTGACTTGGATTTTTCTTTAGACTGTTGTGCTTCAAGGAGCCGCTTAGGGATCCACATGGTTTTTTATTTTGCATGCCTTTGTAGTTCCTTGGAACACATTGCTTCTACAAGTGCCTTAGGAACCCATATAACTTTTGATTTTGCTTTCTTTTGCTCAGTGATCCTTTGTGTCCTTTTATATTTTTCTTCTTCTTTTTGGATCATATTTTTCTTTGTTTTGACATGTCGATTAGATGGGATAGATTGATCCTTGAATACACGTGGAATACTTCACCTATGACTTTTACACTTGGCATCCAAATTGCTTGGAGAAGGAAAAGAATGAGTAGATGTATAGGAATGATATGGAGGTATTTTGGATGAATGGAAGGTGTTCGAATATGTATGCCTTTGTTGATCCTGCATAAGGGATGGAGGGATATAGGGTCCTAAAAGATGGAAGTGATGAAGGAGAAGGCGTGTATTTGGATTTTGGTTTAGTAGGGATACCAAAATCTCGAGGAATGTCACTGAGGCCATGACCCTTAATAATTTCTTTAATATGGAGGGGTTCTTGCTTGTGAAGGTCTGCCCCTTTGCCTTTATAAATATTTTGACTTGTAGGATACACTTTTCTTTGGAAGGACACGAGTCCATTATGAGGTGGAGGTGGAATGTAGAGAATGATAGGATCATGAGAGGGCTTTGTAGGCATGATGGATCGTTGAGGTGAACATGGAGGATTATGAAAAGGAGATGAATAGATACTTTGATCTTGACATGGAAGAGGACTATTGGATAGAGCAGGAAGGATGTTTGACTCTTCATTTTGAATAGGATCGTTTGAAAAGGTGGAAGAGGCGTCATGGTCTTCCTTAGGAAGTGGATTAGGAATGGAATTTGGAAGGATGGTTCACTCTTGATATGGAAGGGGATCATCTTGGAAGAAATGGAAAGGTATAAGGGGATCATAATGGGATTCTAGGGAGGTAGGATCTTTGTCAACCATTGAATGGGATAGCCCTTGAGATATCCCTTGAGGGTCAACATGAGAAGTTTCATCATTAGGTTCATTATTTGAGGGATATGGTATGGATTTATATTGAGAAGCCTTGGGAGATGGAGGCATCATGGAAGAGATGGATGCTCATGTGGGCCATTTCTAGACATGGGTTCGTAATTTTGTTTATGCTTGGTAATGACATCTGGTTTCTCCTTAGGTGAATTATTAGGATCTTCGATTTCAATAACACCATCATTAAGGAGGTCTTGAATTTTTTGTTTTAATTTCATGCACATTGAAGTCTTATGTTTGTTATGCCTATGGTATGCACAATAATCACTCAAAATTTCACATCCCCATGTGGTCTTGTTAGACAATATGATAAGATTATGCTCAAGAAGCTCTTCCAAAGCTGACTCAATAGATTGCCCCAAAGGTGTAAACTGTCTATCTAGGGGATAGATGTCTTTTTGTCTTGGTGAAGATGTCTTGTAATCTTGTATGAGAGTTGGATTTTGATTTTCAATTACTTTTTGTTCCACCTTATATAATTGTTTTAGCATTTCTTGAAGTCTGATGTTCTTGATATCATGAAATTTTATCTCAAGAGGGGTCATTGAATCTTTTTGTTGGGCTTGAATGTCATATATTTATCACTTGAGATCTTGAATTTGTTGAGCCAAAGTAGCCATGGAGATTTATGACAGTTTTGATTTGCAAGAATGAATTAGTTTGCAATGAAAAAGACTGTCCTTACTTTGGTCAACTTTCTTATGATAACTTATGGTTTGAACAGGCATTTATAATCGACGTGACCGAGAGCTAGAAGTGATACAGATGTCGAGATCAAATCAGAGCTAGTTGTTCGTTTGAGGTAATGATTGAGTAAAATGATTGAGACTGAGTTTGGTTTCAAGAACGATCTATCCTGTATAAGACATGATCTAAGCATATTAGGTTGATCAAATTGATGAGGATTGATTGAAGTAGCTAAGATATAATCAACAAAACCATGTAACATAACGGCAGGGGTACACTATCCAGATTGTTTATGCTCAGGATGAAAAATACTAGATATACGCTCACTATAGATTGACTAGGCAAGTATGACAGATTTGAAAAAAACACGCAAAAAGACAAGTTTCTGGACTGATAAAATTAGAGGCTCGTACGACTGACCTTTAAACGACAAATATAGTTTCTCGTACGAGTTGTTGTTTAAACTCGCACAACAGTTTAGACTTGCTCAGACGACAAAATGATAGTGGTAATAGTGACTCGTACGACAGTTTAGACTTTCTCAAACGATGAACTGGCAATGCTAAACCTAACTCATACGATAGTATGTATATGGCAGGACGACAATTCTCAAAGGGTTGTACGACAAAACAAAAGACTCATACGACATGTCAGGACTGGACATGGACGAGTTTCTGACAAGGACATAGTTTTGACCACTAATTTTTTTGATGTTTTTGATTGTTTTCCAGTTTTTGGGGTTTCAGTTTTAGTTTCCAAGACAAAGACACAAAAACACACACAAGATGTAAAGTGACTTCAAGAACAACACGCTAATCCTAAGGAAGTTGGCTAAGAGAGAAAACCTTTGCTTGTAGACTCGGGTACACACCCAATAGCTAATCAAAATATGACCGTTGAGTCTCACGTAATGGATTCTCAACGTCATATTAGCCGACTCCAAATGCTAATGGGGGCACGATGTGGCAAGTATCTTGGGAGAGTTACCATCTCTCTTGCACAAAGATTATCCCCCTTTTGGAGGTGAACCAGGTAGCTTCTATCTTATAGTTCTTAGTAACGACTTCTATTCGAAATTACCCCTTAAAGTTGCGCAAGTGCAATTGAGGCCTATAGCCTGACAAGGTACCGAAACAAGATGTAGTCACGCAAGCGTGATGGAGACCGCGAGGCCCTACAAAATGTCCGATATGAGAGATCTCAAAGAGAAAACTCAAATAATCCTATCCTCCGAGACTTTAATCCCGAAAGATCTATTTATTATAGTGAGTCAGAATGCTTGGGTCTACTTGTACTCACTTGGATCGTTCTCACAGGGTGATTACTTTTTCCCATTGTGACAGGCCCGCTAAAAGGTACACAAATCTGAAACTAGAAAAGCTTCAAGGGTCTGGATTTCTGATTGTCTGTGTAGACAAGAGCATACTCTCCTACCTTTTAGACTCTTCTCAAACACGAAAAATAGATTTGTTCATTTACCATATCGCAATTTAAGCGCCTATAAATTAATTAAAGAATACACAAAGTTTACTTGGATTTCCTCAGGCAATCTGCAAAAACAACGAATCGATAGTCATATTGTTTTTGAGCGACAAACGTGTTCTGCAACAAACGTTCTGCAAAAACTGGTTAGGCCGTGAAAAAAATCTTTCAGGTAGACAGAAAACAAGCCAGGATTAACATTATTACCATCAAAATTCAAGGAAAAAATCCTAAAAAATCACTTTGCCTTTTGATACGAGAAAACAGGATGCCTTACGAGTATTCTCACCGAGCAATACGATTATTCTCCATAGACCATATGATATTCTTTATAAAGTCATACGAGAAAACAAATAGTCGTACAAGGTTTCCCACATAGTTGTACGAGTATTCACAACATACCGTACAACAAATAATTAATTGAGCTCGTCCTGTACCTTGCAAAAATTCGTATGATCTTTTGCAGGAATTGTATGGATAGAATCCAAAAAATGAAAAGAACTAATTAGTAAGGCCAAAAATTGTAGTCTCGAGCCCCACAGTGGGTGCCAAAAATGTGTGTGTGAAAAGTGGTAATCTGCAAGCTGCAAGGCACAAACACTTCAATAAATCATTGCATGCATGTTTAGACAGATATAATCATGAATATAAAAACCATAACAAATCGACCTATTGCCTTCTAAAAGATGCGAGTATAGACTTGCTCTCAGATTTGTCTAAGCAATACCAATGACTAAAGTACACCAAGATGAAGGATTTAATCTATATGAGCATAAGATTGAGCTAAATTGATGCAAGATTAAGCTAGATAGATGCAAGATTAAGCTATGAATGATTAAACTAAATATGCAAAAAGCTAAGATGCAATAATCTCAAAGCACAATATTCTCAATGACTCTAGAGCAAAAACTGCATAACAATAAATCTCCAGGGTGTCTTGAATGAGAGATGAAATGATGAATTTATAGAGAATCCAAAGAGAGACCAACGATCAAGATTGATTAATGATGAGCCGTTGAGATTCCTCAAGAAAAAGCACAATCCAAGTGAATTGAAATAACTGGATGCTTTGATTCAGTTTCAGAGAAGATTAGATTGAGTTAATCTTAAGATAAATTCCAATTAAAGGTTGATTGAATGCATTGAGATTATAAGTCTGAGTTTGCATTGGAGATAAAATTAGTTGATTCCATGCACATTCCTCTTATTTGCTCAAGATCTTTATTTAGAAAAAAGCCTCTTGAATGCAGCTAAACTTCTTTCCTCAAGATTTGCTTTGAGTTTTATTTTTAGAGAAAATGATTTATTCAATTTAATTGCTTTCTTTACTTTTATGAGATTTCTCAAGTTATCTCAACTTTAGAAAAAGAAATATCTCAAGTTGATTTCTTTTCTCAATTTAATTCCTTTTTTTGTAAATTAATTCATTTTTGATGATTTAATGGCAAATTTATTTATTAATTAAATATGCTAGGATATTTAATTAAATAAATAGGACAATTGATTAAAATGATTTATTTGAAATGATTAATTAATTAAATAGATATTTAATTAAATTAAGATGATTTATTTGCCATGTGACATTGATGATTGAGGAATTAATTAATTAGGTGCTCAAAATTGATTTAACTGCCTTTGGTCAGGACCTTGGTGATGTAGTCGAGATTAGGGGCCCATGGTTTAGATGACCATTTTTAGGGTATTACAGAATTCAGTTAGATTGACTTTATGCTTTCAAGTGAAAGATCAAAGACATCGAGCAAGCATGTAATGGACCTAAAATGACACTTGTAATGTAATTCTTTGATAATATCACTAGTTTTTGTCCTTTTTGCAAATCAAATTCTAAATGTGTTATATAGAATCCTAGGTGATTTGCAATATGATTTCAATTAAATGAGTGAATGTCTTACAACAACCAAGCACACAAATCAACACAAACATGCTTTAGATTGACTCATGATGGTGACTGGTAGGGAGTCAACAAAATCAAATTTGATTTTAAAATTTAAAATTTATGAATTTAAATATACAATACTGAAAATGACTTTAATTAAGTTTGCATCTATAGATTTGATCCAAAATATCATAACAAAAAAGAAATCAATAATAAAAATATTGAGATATAGTAGTAAGATTATTATTTCATTCGCCAAAACATAAAATGGAAAAAGGGAATAGGTATGGAATCTTCACCACATGTATAATTATTAAATTTATTACACTTGACAAACACGAACCCGCGGTAACCATCGGATTCAAAAGGAAACTCACAAAATGGTAAAAATTCAAAATTTGGAGGGAACGTGACAAAAATTTGAACGGGCTTCTTTCTCCCGCCAGGGCGCAACATATTTTGTTAATATAGTGATATGGAGTTAGTTTGATGAATTTGTGAAAGTGAAGGCCATCCAGTCTTTATTCTACTCTCAGAGGTATGTATTATCTTGATTTTCCAAGAAGCCCTTTCTTTACAGTTATGAAGCTAATCAATTGTTGGTTTTAAGCTGTAAAATAGATTGTGATTGCAGGGGCTCATCCCTATCGCCATGGCGCTTTCTCCACCTGCAAAAACAAGCAAAGTCTCCGCGCTAAGTAAGTCTAAACAAGGTCACTCTTCTCCTTCCGGGAGTGTGAAAAGGAAGCTATCATTGCCGAAGGAGCGGCGCTCCATTTCTAAAGAAAATGAAAATGGTGATTGCAAGCAACCAGTGATGAAAGAAAATGAAAATGGCGATAGCGAGCAACAAGTGATTAAAGAAAAAGGAGGAGCGTCCAAGCGGACGAAGTGTCCAGGGGTTCGTGTCATCGGAGGGAGGGTTTATGATTCTGAAAACGGAAAGACCTGCCACCAGGTATTCTATGCCATTATTTATTTTTTCGCCTCTCTATGTTCGCAACTTTAATCAATTTTTTAGTGGTGCAGTGCCGGCAGAAGACATTGGAGTTCATGGCGTCTTGCAGAAATGTCAAGGGGGGCAAAACATGCACAATGAACTTTTGCCCCAAATGCTTGCTTAACAGGTCATCTATTCCTTTTCAAGCACCATTCCATTTCATGCTGTCAGCAACATATCTCTTTATAGCTGTAAAGTTGAAAGTGCATTGTTATTTAGGACATCCAAAAACCCTAGCTAACTGTTGCGTGTTTGGCAGATACGGAGAAAAGGTTGAAGAAGCCTCTAAGTCCGAGGAGTGGAAATGCCCAAGGTGTAGGGGGATATGCAACTGCAGTATCTGCATGTAAGTACTTGTATTTTGAAATCCCAATTAGACCTGACCAAGAGTCATTGCTTCAGAATCTAGTGTATTATAAAGACAATTCAAAAAACCATCTCAAATGCAGGAAAAAACAAGGATGCGTCCCTACTGGAATTCTTTCACATGCAGCAAAGGCAACTGGCTTTGCGTCTGTGTCAGATTTACTACAATGCGAAGGACTTACTCTGGTAGGTTTTTGTATCGGCAAAATTATCATCTTTCAATTATATAATAATTTGGGGGCAGATGAACCAGAATTTGTAACTGTTTTTCCTATAATTAATGCAATATTTTCCTTCATTTCTATGATATGTTTTTATTATACAGCATATCACCAGAGCATATCACCAGAGTGTGATATGGAATGTAAATGAAAAGAAAAAAATAATTCATTTTTTTTCCCAGATACTCTTCAAATAAGTGCCTGTTTATGTTCAAATCACTCAAGTAAATTAAAAAAAGTTCGCGATTCTCTTAAAATATTTAATTTGGTTACAGGATCAAGTTGATGCTTTGAATTCTTCACAACTG